>NC_073693.1:309505392-309849104 GCF_029784155.1 Uranotaenia lowii | reverse complement strand
ATAAAGCTAAATGTTCGCAACACCGTCTTCGTCCTTGACATGATTGCGGAGAACTGACTGACTGACGGTGACTTTTAATTTTTAAATTCTAAGCAAAAAAAACATTTTCGAATGGGCTTATTTCTGATTATTTTTTTTCTTTTCTGTCACAAAATTTCAAATATGACGATTATTATTATTTCATTTCTTAAACTAACACATAATTCATAGACCACCAAAAGTGTGGAATGATTACAAATTATCGTCAATTCACACCTGGCCGTTTTTGGTTCGCTGGCAAAGTACCAACACGTAGGGGGCTTGAATCACTCGACTAAATATTGGGGCAGGTCACTTCAAACATCCTCCCCTTCTCATTGATAGACAAATATGGCTCGAGGTTCGTCAATTGTAGCACCAAACGCCACGAAGGTGATCGACAGTTTAAAAGTTATTGATTAAAATCTTTTAAATTCAGTGTTTAACTTGAGTTGAAATTTGAGATATTTTTTAGCTTAATGACTCAAATGTAGAACTATTAATCTATGAATTTTTTCTGACAGATAGAAAAAAAATCGACGAGTGAAAGTGAACTTCAACTAATCAACCCATGAAGGGTCCCAACTGATCGTTAAATAAGCTTATTAGCTACACACCTTTCTCGAGTCTCTAAAAGTGACGAAAAGCTTTTTAATAGTTAGTAATGATGTGTGGATGAAAGAAACATCATTATCGATAGATAAGCATTTTCATTAGAGAGCCTAATATATCGGATACCTATTTCGGGTGAAGCTGTAGTGCTAATGACTTCATACTTTCTTAGTCGATTTGTTACACTTTCGGAGCTGATTGGATCTTTTTGTTGGGGTGCTACAAATTGCATCGTGTAAGTTGTTGAATGAATAAAACGTACAGCATATCCAAAATAATGAAAAAAATGGTTATGGCATACAGACTTAACGATAAAACGGGTTATACAAAGCAACTAAAGCACTGGTCTCAAAATATTAACAGATATCATCTCAAGTTGAAATTTTAACTATTGGGTTATTTTAAAATGTTTTAACTTCTTGGAACAACTTTCAACTCTACTACTCTACTTTCATTGAACTTTAACTGTGTTTATAGGAAAAATTTACATTTTAGATAAGGAGCTTTGCTAAACCACTACGTAATATGAGAATCAACTTAATTATCTTTTCTTTCTCTTCACAGGTACGTCATCAACTTTTCTATCATTGAATCTAAATTGGGTAAGCATGAGTATTAAAATTATTAAAAATAAAGACACGAAAAAGATTTTTTCAAAATCTGTAGAGGGAACTTGTCTATTACCGGCCACTGAAGGTTTTTTACAATACTTTAAAAAAACATTTTGCAAATATTGGTTCCTCTACTGATTTGTAAATTATCAATATTATGAACACAAAACTATACAAAAAAAATTGTTCATCGTGTTCATGTGGTAACAGAAATAATTTTATGTTTGTTTTCACTGAATTCCAAAAGTGTTGTTTATGGTAATGTTGCCAGAATTTTTCCCGGACGTATCTGAACCGGGTCAATTCGAGTCAATTTTATCTACCAACCTGGCACTTGAAGATTTCATTTCAAAATTTTCAACTCAAAATCAGGGAATATCCGGGCGAATTCGGTCAAACCATGAGATAATTCAATAAAAATCAAAAGGAAAACACCTGAAATATTGTCTTCTGTCAAAAACCATCAAAAACCTAAAGAATTTTTTTTAAATAAAACTCTTTATTGGACGCAAAAATCAAAAGTTAAAAACACTCGATTTTAGGTTATTCTGTTAGGTTGAGCAAACTCAGTGAATAAATCCGGGCCAAAATCGGGCGTTTTTCCATCGAAAAACGGGCAACCGGGCCGGACCGGAGTTTTTCTAAATTAAGTGTCAAATATCCGAGCAAGTTCGGATAAAATCGGTCAATCTGCCGAGCTTAGTCAATGGTCGGACACAACGAATAAGACAACTCGCAAGGTCTTTGAGGACTTTGTTTGTTTTTTTAATGTACTGAACTTAAGATTGCAGCAAAATTTGACTTTATGCTCCCTAATGGTTTTTCGAAACCATTTGGGTCGTCAAAACTCAGTGTAAAATTTAAGAAGATTTGGTTGACTCCTAAATATGCGCAACGTTTATCAGTTTTGGATGGAAATTTGTATGGTTGAAGAATTTCTTGCATATTGAATCATCCAGGAAATTCAATATGCTTTTCATTCAATTCATTCTTGAAAATGATAGAAAATTTAATGTAAACATGCCAAGGATCCAAAATCAATAACTTTCTTGTCAAAATAATACACAGTGAGTTTATAGAAGATGTTTAAAAACAGAATAAAACAGTTATTCCAATTTGCTCAAAAATGGAAAATAAGCCTTTTCTAATCATTTTCAGGCCAAATTAAAATATTTGGTCGGTGATGCCCCATACGTTCTTTTTTTTTGAAGATTAAGTAACATTATTCCAGTGCAATGGAATAGTAATGCTGTTCTATGAAAAAATTTTGTTTTGTTTTTGTCATTCTGAAACATATAAAATTTAATTCCATGAACGATTAGTTTTTAAGATTTTTTTTAAAAATTTGTGTTTAAAAACTTGTGTTTAAAAACTTATTAGTATTTGAAAATTTATTTTCATATTGTAACCTTTAGTTATCTTATAAAATGAAAATTTTTCTTCCTTTCCAGCTCTCTTTCCTGATCATAAGTGGGTAAATTTTTTTCATGGCCATTTCCAAACCTCTTTCCAGAGATCTAGTATTCGATACTCAGTTTGAGTTTTCGACATTGAAAGGTTCAGTTTTCGACAAGCATGTCCAAATTCACTATTCCGCTAATAAATACCTCAAACATGTACAGTTTGGATATGCTTTTATTTTAGCAGCTGAAGTGTTAAAAATTTAGAAGAAGAATTGAAATATTCTTAGAGGCAGGCAGAGACAATTTTCGCTACTTCCGATGATCGGATATCACTCTTTATTTAACGTTTTTGGAAAAAGCTCTACCATCTTTAAACAAGATAACACACTCAGGAAACTCGCCATTCATTGAAGTAGAATCTGTGGAATGTTTTGGAGATTCACTTTAAATCTACGGCCAAATATCAGACTCATCAGGGCTCAGAGTTATCGGAAATCCTCTTCTTCAGAACCCTAGAACGAAACCTTTTAAATTCAAACTTGAATGTTTGAACAAAACAAAAAAGCTTACCATAAATGGCCTTTTTTCATTTTCATCCTCAGCTCTCTATTTTCAAACTGTTTGTTTATCAACAAATGTCAAAATACTTTGGAACGAACGGGTCACCATGAACCACTCTAAGAGACGAAATGACCCAGTAGCAAAATGGCGATGCTGCGCGCATTAACGGCTGAGATGCGCGCCAAAATCATCGGCTTTTCCTCGGCCACGAAGAGGATTTTCCAAAGGGTCGAGCCCAAAATTCGGTCTCTTTTCCCATCCAACCATCATCGGAGCAAGAACGGTAACTTCGGAGGCCTTGGGCCAGAGTCAGAGGCCTAAGTGGCCAGTCGGAGGTCTAGATAGACCAATGTCAGTGTTTGTCGGAAGTTCAGTTGTTTTTTTGTAATTAAGTCTAAGTAAAATGCCGGTAAAATACAGTTCACTATTTGTAATGTTTTTGAAAGAATGTGTGCTGTTAATTATCGAAGGAAGAAAGGTCTGATGCTATCGATCCTGCCATCAGGGGCGATCCTGAACAGTGTGTATATATAGGAGGTTCAGCCATTTTGATTTGGCTACTACGTGGAGTTTGTTTACCAACAAAGCCTTCAGCTCGAACAAATTTTCCGATGTTTACAAACAAACTCACTGAACCGCACCGCGCTCTCCTCGCCTACTTACTGACAAAGTCAGAGAACCTTGTGATCTAATAACCTTGATGGAAACTACGGTCGTGTTAACTGTTTGCTGCTGTCGAAAATTAGATTTCATGTGAACTTTCAGCGCTAGTTTTTGACAGCAAAAATTCGATAATATGTTGGCTGTTATCGAAAAAAAAATTATGAAAATACTTAATTCAGAGTCTGATCTGCCCGTCGATTACTATAATTGGGCCCTCTTTTTGAATGTTAGTCTTTCCATGTTAGAAAACCTTTCATAGTTGGTCGGTAGTTGAGTTTTACTGGTGATTTAGATGGTTACTTTTAAAACAAGTTTAGATTTAATGAAATTTTAGGATACATGAATAATAACTCCTTTGATTGGTTTCAAACGAAATATTAAAAATCTTTTCTTTTTTGTCAAACTGTTTCATTGAAATAACTTCACTATATTTAATTGCTCAGATGCATATGGATACGCTTGCTAAAATTTATCTCAAATTTATCACAGTTTTAAAATTGATTCAAAAAATTATTTCCTTCAACCTGGATAATAAAATTGTTAGAAAACTGTAGAAGCTAAGATTACCTTATCTGAACAGTAATGCTAAAAAGCTCTTTGAATAAAATTGAAAAATCATAGTGTACTGCAGGGTTGCTTAAATTGGGCTAGAAAAAATAAAAATTTAACGTTTAATAATACACTCAAAAATTAAAATGATCGTTGTATCAAAAGAAAGTAACATGCAAAATTTAAGCTACATTAAACTGCTGTAGCTATTTGCATTTAGCCTGAAATGCGAATGTGATTTTAAGACATTTTACTTGGGAGAAATATAAATAAAAACCGATTTCTAATCCAAAGTTGTTTTAAACGGACCATGATTTTCTTAATCATTTCAAAGCTCAAATAAAGACAAACGTTTCTACTCCAGATCGCATCACGAAAACAGTAATAACGGCTTATAGTATTAACTGATTTTCTAAATCAGCTTTTTAAATAACCTTAAGATAATGGATTCGAATAGATTCATTCATGGATTCATATTATTCCAGATAATTCTAATAATGTTATGAAGAGAATAACCACCGTAGGTAGTTTATGTTTGTTTCTTTAATTTATCGGCTTTATCTGTAAAAAGTGAAGTAGGGACAGGAAAGTCCTTTATAGTAGGAACATTTTAGATAATTTGACCCTCTCAAAACAGGATTTGCCAGCTGGTTTTTAAATTTTAGGATTAGAAGATATTTTTTAAACCATTTCCTTTGTTTAACAGCTCTGTTACTAGTTTGAAATTATATTGAAAGATTTTTAAAATTGTTGATGAGATTGTTGAGTTAACCAGCTCAATTAAAAAAAATTATTTTAAAAACAAAGAGAACAAACACCTCTGAATTTATAAAACACTTAAAATATTTTTTTTTAAGATTTCAAATTGAAAATTTTCAGAAAAAAAAAATTTACGGGGGTCACAGACCAAATATTTTAGTTTTTGGTGGAAATGAACCGGGAATAACTCTACTTTCTGCTTGTGCAAAATTAACGTTGCTGTGTGTTTTTTAAGGGCTTCTATGAAACACACCGTGTTACTAATTTCTATCTAGGGTGATTTGCCAATCGTTGCACAGCTAAGCACATGATTTTGGTGTTTATGCTGTATTTTAGTCATTTCAACCAAATTTACTCGATTTTTTTTGTCGATGCACTTATACAGGATTGGTCAACAAGATCCAAAAGTTCAAGTGTTTGAAAAAAGTGACATAAAAATTTAAAAAAATCATTTAAAACAGCTTGTCTGTGCCCAATAGTTGCACAGGCCAATTTTGTGTCGTGCATAATGTTGTCCGATTTTTTCCAATGGTTGCACATTTTAAAAATCAGTCACCATGAGGCCGAATAAGCTGAATTTTGTTACGGAAGCTTTTTATGAGAACTTCTAGTTGAAATGCAATTTAATTTTTAGACGGCCCCTTATGAAGGGGGGGGGGGGGGGGGGGGTCCTCAATATAAACCGTCCAATACACTTTCAAATTCCAATTCGGCCCCAAAAAAAACACAAAGCCGCCGGTTTCAGTGTCTGGAATAGCATTTATCACACGAGAAGTTTTCTCAGAAACTCAAATCCACCTCTTAATTTACCCAAAGCCATTTGAGTGGAGTGTTATTTAACCTAATTTGCCCAGTGTTGAGCCTTTTTCTTTATATGTTCTACCAACATAAAATTTTATGTCTTTTAAATCCCATAGAACGAACTGAAAGGTATTTAATGTTTAATTTTGAAGTGGCTATAAACAGGTGAAAAGATTAGAGAACGTAATCCGTTTTGCCCCCTTTTACCCCTATGAAGAAGATGCGATTTTATAAAACAAATGTTCTAGGACTCCTTGAAAGTCGATCGATTTTCACATAATGAATCTCAATTTAAAACTTGAAAATGGACACAATCACGCCCAAAGTATCAGATCGTTTGACTGATTTATGCTCATGATATACAATTTTGTATAAGATTTTTTTTCGAAAAGTTAATTGATTTAAATATCTTTTTCATATAAGTGGGTTTATTGGTAATTAATGTAACCTCTGTAGCATTTTATCAATCTTCAGAAAACAATCACATCCTATAGATATGCTTCCCAAGAGTTTTCCTGCTGGAAAACTGTTTTTTATCAAATTAAGTTTCACAAAGCTATGACTGTTTATTTTTCTGGATGATAAGGGCCAAATAAAGCTTCACATAGATGTCTCCAGTGACGGCAACTCGACGGCAGATTCGAATTCCTGAGAAATTGCACATCCGTTTTTGGGATTAAGGGTCGAATTTTTCCTTCGGTACAATATTCTAGCAATGTTAATAACAATATCAAGGGGATCGCTGTTGACATGGATCAAAATTCTTATAGATTTTTCGTCACGAAATTAGAGAAACAGATTTTTTCAGAACAGCTTTTAGATTATTTGCATAAAATGTTGAGTAAATGGTCGGGATAAGGGATTTCAAAATAAATATGATAAAAAAGTAGTCTCTCAAAGCCAATGCAGTTGAGTTGACTTTGACACTTTTCAGACAATGCAAATTGCCCGACATTCATACATACATAAGTTTTTTCAACAAGTTTAATAATTTCAAAACTTCATTTTTAAGATACGACGGTATAAAAAATAAACTTGTAGATACATAAAGTGTCTTTGAGTTATTGAATTAATTATTAAAAATCAACATGGAGTGCAAAAACTGTGAAAATTCTTAGTGGAAAATAATTAATTAAAGCACAGAATTTACTACAATTACTATTTAAACGTACATATCCACTTATTCAGGAAAAAAACATGTCATATCAATAGACAATTCGAGTTGTGTTAGTTGCATGTAGTCAATGAACGTGTTCAATTTTGTATGACAATTTGTATGCAGGAAGCACTTTTCACATATACAAGAAATTCAAATAAGTTTGAAATGAATTTTGTTTTAAATTATTGATTTTGACCATTCTTAAGATTAATTGTTTGCCAGAATGAGAAGAAGCAAAGTATTTCATGAGAAAAGTTATAATCATTTCGAAGTAAAAAATAGTAATCCATTGATAAGTATTGTAAAATTGCAGGATTTGCTTTCTGAAGCTTTCAATAATTTCATGACATGTTTTGCGAAAGTTTTAAATCATCACACTCATTGGCTATGCAAAGCAGTATAATGCGATTCTTTTTTTCATCCGGTTAAACAGCTTTCAAATTAGCTGTCAAAACACTAAAATTAAAAAATATTTACTTATTTTGAATTTTTCGTATGACAACGAATATCATTTCTGGGGTACAAGATAGGTTTAGTTTTTGTTCACATGCAATGTATTGCAAGAACCAAGAAATATTTTAAAAATACAAAATTATGTTTTTTTAACTTTCAGTATATCTCTGATGGTTTTTGAATGAAAATTTGGATTTTTCCGTACAAGTCTCCTTACTAATTCAAAACACGTTGTTATAATTCAGGACTTATTCAGTCGCTTCCAAAATTTTTATTGTTATTTTTAGCTGTAAAAACAACTAGACAAAGTTATTGGAGGTATACGAATTTATAAATTTGAAATTTCCTAACAAATTTTGCAGCGGAATTATGTACAACAATGAGGCAGGAGGAGATCGAGCGGACCAATTGTTGCAAGATCCAACATATTTTTTGGTTAAGTATGGATCATAATTTTTTTTCAAAATCATGATGTTAAAATTGTCCAACAAACGTTCCGTATAGAAAATTGATACGAAAAATGTTTTGTTCTGACGTCAAACCTTATTTGCCTTAGAAGGAATGTTAAGGTTTTTGTTAACAATAAGCACAAAAGCCGCGCGAAAAAAACAAGAAAAATTAAAACTGTCGTAAGATACACACTTTCCAGCAGAAAATATCACAAAAGCCCCATTTCATCAGAAAACATTCCGAATTACATGATTCAGTATTATTTTTGAGGAAAAGTAGAAAAACAGCTGAGATATTGACAATTTAAGTCATGCTGTGCAACAATGGGTTAGGGGACAACGATTGGCAAATCACCCTATAAAAAAAAATAATATAGCTCTGTTTGGGACATAATGACTTTTTTCTCGCTGCTTCTACCACTTTTCAAAGTTTAGCAAAGTTGGGTCAGAGAAATTTCCAGAAAGCTTTATTTATAGGAATTTTATTCAAAATTCAAGTATTCAAAACCAAAAAAATGACATTCTTCTAACAAATTTTTGCATTTTCCATAAAAAATTTCAAATAAAATATACTTCTATAAATTTTTTTTATGTTTCGAAATAGGAAAAACCACAATTCGACACACCCTAGCAAGCAGTTTTTTGCGATTTCTTTCATTTATCCTATGGTTAAACGATCTCAAAACTAGCAGTTCAAAAAGTTTAAAAGTAAAAAAAAAATTGAATAAAAATCTTTTGTGTAACATCGAAAACCTCTTCTTGGGTACGAATGAGGTTTGTGAACTGTTCACTTAAAATGTACCTTCTGGAAAATCCGCGGAATATTTAAAAACCAAAGAAAATTATTTAAAAAAATGTCTGTACAAATCTGGTGGTTTTAAGATGACAAATTTTGATTTCCTCTGCAAATTTCTCAGCAAAATAGAAACTCTTTACGCTTTTTTTTTTAAAAAAAAAACGAACACAAACACATACAGGATCTCAATGAAACATGATGTTTCCTCGAAGAGATTCCTTTTTTCTTAACTCTAAGCGTACATCTTTCGAGGATATGATGGCTAGCATCTTTCAAATGCTAAAACCACCAACCCACCGAATGTGTACTATGTATGCCGTGACCGGGATTTGATCTCATACCCCCTGGCTTAGAAGACTTGAAGGTTATCCTCTACGCCACGGGTGGTGGCTTACGCTTTATCAGGACTGAATGAATCGCCTCCATATTTTTTCATTGTTATTTTTCGGCAGCAAACGCTCAAAAAAAGTTAGGGAAAGTTTAAAAATTTATAACTTTAAATTTCTTTACAAAGCTGGCAGCGGTCTAGTCCTCATGCACTTCTTAGACAATGTTCAGTAGAAATTAGCAGCATCTCAAAGTTGGACAAACCAGGCCAATCGCTGGTAAAAATCTCATATCTTTTTTATACGCGATTCTTTAGGTTTGATGTCTTCAGAAAAATTGTTATCTTTAATTTGGTGTATTATTTGAATATGTGGATATTTGAAAAAAAATCTGAATAACTTTGTTCAACTTATCAATGGTGGAAGGAAACTATATTTCAGCGTATTGGCAGTCTCAATCACGTCAAAGCGGAAGGAGTGAGATGTGGGTAGTGAAAGATGCAGCATCGTGTTTGTCTATTCTTCATCTCTCTTCCGCCTCCAAATGTTCAAATTCCTATTTATGAGACCGACGGAATGCTTTTATGAAAAAGAATTTAAGGGTATTTTTATTTAATTTTTCAGATTACTACATTTAAACCTTATAAATAAGAAATAATCTTTTCTTAAAAGTAGGATGAGACAACTTCTAAAATGGCCAAATTTTGGAACATTTTGACCGAAAACAACAAAAATTCGATGTTTCAGGATATTCATCCTTAGATGACTAAAACTACAGTTGAGACTTCAAGCAAGAATGTAAGAAGAGTTTCGTAAGAAACTTCTTTATCCAGAATTCCGACGACAGTAGACTTCCATGCCGAGCTATTTTTATGTTTCAAACATTCTTTTTTGGGGTGTGTTGAAAAAATATTTTGTTTTTGTTTTTTGTTAATTCACAATACTATTCAAATCAACGTCCCCCACATATAAAATATTAAAAACAAACGATTTTTTAATTTATTTATGCCCGGATTAGACAAAATTGAGGATTTTTATTTTGAAGAGATATAGATTTTTTGATACTTTTGTAAATGCACGTTAGACGAATGATTGAAACAAAATCACAAGGTTTCCCAAAGTAACATTTCCTAAACTTTGAGAGAGATCACCACATCGACACCAACTGATATTTACCGATGTGGGCACCATTTGAAGGGTAAACATCTTTTCAAAATATCGTTTGTCCCTGAGCCAGAAAACAAGTAAAATAAACAAAACAACCTTTCAACTATCGGCAAGCTCCCCCAAAAAAACTAAAAGTTGCTATCATAAATTGTCAAATTATCATGATAATCTGCCTTGCAATCATCTGAAGACTCGCAGAAAATCGCCTCGTAATTCGTCGATTGTGCATCGCGCTTTTGGATGCACTGCCACGCACAGCTCGCAATGGGGGGACGCACAAGAGACGCCAAAATGCGAGATAACTTATCGGATTTGCAATCAGGTTCAGTTTTGTAGTTGAGTTTTTTTTTGGGATTCAACTGCTTTTTTTCACCTTGGCGACAGGTTGAGCTTTTGAATTGGTAGACCAACGATGATTGTGCCATGTGAGAGCCAATGATAGGTTTTCAATTTAACCTGTCGTTTATCTTGCGTTTTATTTTAGGCTTGTACTTGAAATGAGCGAATAGTTTAAGATTCGAAGGCAGCTGAAAGCTGCCAAATAGTTTTTATCCTTAACAATGCGCTTTCAGTTGAACAGACACGCTGATATGACTAGATCTCGGAAAGTGTAATGAAAAAAGGATTATAAAATTAGACTGAGTCGATTTAGAGACTTTTTGAATTTCTCAAACCCTGGGGTCTAAAAAGCGTCATTTTAGTTCAAAACACATTCATGTTTTTTGCAGAAGTTTTAAGTGACGTTTATATGAGTCAATTTAAACTTTAATGTTTCCATGGGAAAATTGAATAATTTTTTCTGAAAAACCAACATCATTTATAATTTTTCTTTGGAACGGAGCCTGTAGTTTTATATCAATTTATAAAATCTTTTAAGTAAATTTTTCGCTGAACAACTTTGTCGAAGACAATAATTCATATCTTATCAGGCAAAAAAGTTATAAGCTGTTGATTAGAGGTATGTCATTTGACATCTAAAAACAATCAATTCAACTGACATCACTGCTTGTCCCTAGCGAAGTATGCTTGAAAAGTTGTCATGCAAAACTTCGCTAGGCACCAGCAGTGATGCCAATTGAATTGATTGTATTTCAATTTCAAAAACATACTCCTAATCAACAGCTTATAACTTTTATGTTTGATAAGATATGAAGTTGTTCAGCGAAAAATTTCCTTTAGTGAATTTGTAAATTGGCACGAAAACCATTAGCAGGGTCGGTTCCACAGAGAAACAAAAATGATGTTGATTTTTCAGAACAAAATGTTCAATTTTCCCATATAAACAAAAAAGATCAAATTTACTCATGAAACTGTTACCAAAAAATCTGCAAAAATCATGGATGAGTTTTGAACCAAAACAAAACTTTTTACACCTCAGGGTTTTAAATATTCTAAAATGACCTAAAGTCGAAATTCGAATTCTGTCAAAAAAAATTGACAAACATGTTCAAAAAGGTATCTATGTTAATATTTTTCAAGTTATCGTAAAGATAACTGTACCTCAACATTCAAGCCGTATTTATGAAAAATTTCCATTGCCGGAGTCAAATGTTAAATGTATGTAATTTCAGGATAAATTTGTGAACCCAAACGAAGGCTGAGAGAGAAAAAATGAAAGCCACTTCTCTTAAATCATGTTGATAAATATTGAGCTTTTGAAACAAGAGCTCGAAAAATTACCACCGACTGACAGTCGTTTTTATGGACCAGGAAGCTGAAAGCAGCCGAGGGAGACGAGGTGATAAGATCTGTTATTTTCTTCTCGATTCACTGTGCTCGCTGGCTCATTTACCAAAAAAAAAAGATAAAAATAATGCGAGCCCTTTCATCTTTCTTTCTGGGAGAGCAAGGTGCAGATTTCGACCGAACCCGCATTTAAAGTTTGAAACCCCAGGAATAGCCCCCTGGTTCTGGTTTTCGGATGCTGGAAGCCAACCAGTCCAAAAATATAAGGGTCAAAATTGGACCTTTTTAGTCGATTCCTCAAAGAGTCAGACTCCCTTTTTTTTTGCTTGAGGCTCCACCTTTCAGCTCCCCGAGATGAGATGCGATCTTGGGCGTACATTCGTTCCGAGGAGAGGCGACTCATAAATTTCCGTTTAATGAATATGATTATCACATATTAAAGCCATTTTCGACTGTATAATTAGCAGCGGTAAAACAGTTACTTTTAACAAGCATCATTATCCGTGTGTGAATTGGCATCCCGAAGTTTACGTTTGGTTCTTGGAAATGTGAGTTCTGGCAGCTCTGGCTGGACTCGTTTCATTGAAAGGGTCAAAATTGCCGGCCCATTCGAAAGCGTGAGAAATTTCGACCGTTTGAGGCATATATTGAAGTCATCAAAAAATATTGAACTGTTTCCAATTGTCAGATGCACGGATCGATTGAAATTCGTTTTTGTGTCAACTGCAGTAAACTGAATTGCCAAATGGTGTTTGTATGTCTCAATTCTCAGTAATGTTTCATTCTTCTGGTCGGATTTCAGTCAGTCACCGATCCATTGAAGCACAAAGCTCACTCATTCACTGGTCCACAAGATCGCCACTGATTTACAGCTGTTTGGCGACAGAATGGCGTCATTAGACTTCTGATTTAGTTCATATCTAGCTGGTCGTGTGCCTGCCCGGGATCAAGGGTTCATTATATTTCTGAATGGCGCGAGCGAAAAATAAAAATACGTTGAACCGAATCGAACCAATTCAAGCATTAAACTGCATTCGAACTTTAGCCCATTGAGCAAAAATGAAAAAAAAACATTCCGCGCTGGATAAATTGTGCAATCGAGCATGAAATCCAAACGCCAGAAGTTGATGCTTAAAATGATTTAGTTCTACACATTTAGTCGCTCTGTTCGGAAGGCATCGATGACAAACCGCAATTCGAGAAACCCCTCCAGTGGCTCCCGGGTTCTTTTGGTGAACTTATTTGAACCAAATATATCAAATCTGTTCCTCTGAGATCAGAGCGATCAACTTGGTAAGGTTTCGATGGTGCGTGGTAATTAAATTAATTGCAATTTTATGCACCGCCTTATGCTGTCACAACTTGCTGCTGCTGCAATGTTGTTGTGGCTTCAAGTGAAGTTGCCCAAACCCATAGAGTGTGTTTTTCTTACTGTATTCTTCAATGGAATTAATCTTGTTAAGTTTCTTTAATTTTTTAACCTGCAAACTTAAAACCCTTATTTAAACGAATATTTCATCTGAGCATTGATAAACTTTTCAAATTTAACCTATGAACAAGAAAAAGCTTGTTCCAAAAATGTCCTAAAACGCCTCGTAAGATTTTTTTTCAAAATATTCGTGAAATCCACAAAATCTTATTTATCATGTGTGCGTTGCAACACATTCATAGAAAAACTTCTATGTAGAACCTATAGCAGGCTCGTGCGAAGGACCCGTACATATGGGGAGAGGGGTGTTTTCGGAATTTAAATTCAGCTTAAAAGAATAACAATTCCAAAATACACAATAAATCAGGTAATGAATTTCTAACATAATTTTCTTACTCATGACTATAACACAAACTCAAAAAAATATAAATTTAGCTGATAGAATAAAAAAAAAATTTCAAAACAGATCGCCATGAAAGTTTAAAATCAATGATATTTTTGGGAGATCAACGATAAATTTTTAAAATGATGTTCCTTACTCTGAACTAGAAATTTGCTTCAAAATAATTTCTAAGAAGACAACTCAGAAAAAAATATTTTCAAAAGACTGTTTAAAAAAACATGAGTTCTAAAATAAATGTAAGATCAGGTATAAAATTAACCATGATAAATTCTTAGGAAAATTATATCTACTTATTGTTATATTTTATTCATCTTAATTTGCATTTTTTCCTTCATTTTCTACTGAGCCGCTTTAGTGTTTTGAATTTAAAAAAAAAATCGCGATTTGAAATGTGAATTTTTGATAAGGAAAAAATTTTAAGGCTTATGTTTATGTTAAAAATTCATTATTGAAAAATATAGACAAACTTAAACTTAAAATTTAAACAGCTTGACTTTAAAATCCTGTATATTTATTCAAAAATTGAAAAAAAAACTGTTCTATAAAATTTGCTAAAATTTAAACAAAATTTCAAAATAAAAACCAAATTTAAAGAAGAAAAGGTTAATTTTTTTAACATTCAAGGAGGAATTTTTTTACAATTATAATTATAAAAACTTATTTATAAAATTTAATTGATAACTCAAAAAAACAGCATTTCGGTGCTTATGTTTAAATAATTGATTTGGAAGATTTTAGCGTCCTGAACCCAAATCTTTTGTCAAATTTTCACTATCTCATTTAGTTTTGATCATATGGAGTTAAAAAATGTGTCAGTTTTAAGTAAAATCAATCATTGATTACTGATTAACTATCAAACCAACATTGAACCCTTTAATGTATAGTGTTGTTTTAAAATAACACTACACAGCAAAAAATTTCTAAAAGTATACGCAATCTAAAACACGAGCGATCTATTTTTTCACAAGTGTAATTCAAAAAAGATGTAATTTTCAACTCCTTTTGATGTAATTTTAGTCTTTTTTCACAAAGTGAATAGAAATAAATTGTTTTGGTTTAAAATTACATTCCGTAATGCAAAGTTCAAACGATCGATGAAATTTAGGGGAGGAGCGGGCTATATGCGTCTATTAAGCAGAACTCTGATTTAATCAAATATCACATCGAATATGTATACAAAAACTATATACACGTGTGCAGGCATCTGTTTTCTATACATTGGAGTAATTTTTATGTTAAAATTTTCATCTGTTTCCAAGAAAACGATTTTATTGTAAGTGTTGTCTAAAATGCCGAGCCTCAAACCGTGCGGGCTAAATGCGCCTATTTATGTTTTGAACAAAATTTCTGTTTTTGGGCAATATTTTCGTATAATTTCATTGAAACTGCTAGAAAGTAATAATTTCCTTACGACAAAGTCGAAGTATTATAAAAATCTTTGTATATTATAATTTTATGGAATAAAACAAGAGTTAGGGTTGCCTTACTATGGAGGCAGTTCATTCATGAGAAAAACTTTATCAAATCTGTTTTTAGATATTCAATTCTCTCTTAAGATGTTATTCAGAGCTTAGATTTGAAGGTTCAATGATAAAAATCATTTATTTATTCTATTTAACCTGTTATTTTAGGATGAAGGCATTTTACAAACATGATGGGGGCATACAAAAACACTCTATTATTCCACTATGTAATCATTATTAAACCTCCACAAAAGCTGAAATATGTTTTATTTCTTAAGTTCATTTGAGTAAGAAACAAAAACCATCCTTGTTTTTGTTTTAAGCTTCTTTACGTATAATTTTTAAAAGTCGAAATATTACATGAAAATGTATCAAAATCTTGTATGATTTTTTAATTTTTTTTGAGTTTGTTAATTCATAAAATTCTTTCTTGCCTTATGTTCTAAGCGTTTTACCCTCAAAATGCATTGGTCAGATAAGCTGTCTAATCAGCCATTTCCTCAAACAGCCGTAGGGTCATTTAACCCGATAGGCCCATTTAGGAAACCTTTCCCCTATATCACAAATAGTGTAAATTTATATTTGTTCAATAATATATTACAAGTAAGATCTAAAATTACATCGAAAACTATGTGAAACATAATAGATGCCATGTTTTTTCGCGGCATACGTTTGTTTACTTTTAACTCGAGATGGTGGTTCTTTTATGATAAGCCAAAGTCGCTCGGAAGTCTTGGTTGCATTCGGCCCAGGCAATATTTTGTCGGATATGTGTATTATGAAGTGCTAAGTGAAATGAAATAAAAACATTGTTAGTATTTTAATGAGAAATTATAAAAATTCTTTTTGAATAACAGAAACAGCCAATTTTCGAGAATCGACCTGGAAAATTGGTGTGATCAAAGGTCAAGGGTGTAATAATCATAATAGTCCGATATACAATGGTTGACCCGTAAAAATACTAAAAATTCATCAGAGACAACATCTCCAGCCTAGCCCTGTGTTGTGAAGAAGAATACAATAATTATTCTCGTGTTAGTGGGTGACCGTTTATTATTAAGTATTATTTAGTAAATATATATCACATGAAAATAAGATCCCATAATTTTTTAATTAATTAGAATCGCAACACTGAAAACCTGATATTTTTAATGAATATTTTTTAATATTAACGATGGAAAGGTTTGAAATTTACATGCCTGTGTATTTTTACACGCAGCTTTCTTCATCGGTTTTCGTGCATCGATTTCGATCTAAATTTACACGCTCCCAAAATTACACCATTGAAAAAAATACACAGTGGTAGAATTTTAGATCAAAATCGATGTTCCGTTTTCGTGCATCGTTTTCAATCTAAAATTACCCGAATTTTTCTTGCTGTGTAACTAAATAAATACAAATATGTCGGATACGCTTGGATATTTTTAAGTGACGTATTTCTAAAAAATATTTAAGAGATCAAAAGAATCTAGCCCATGGTATTTTTATTACGATATTTCAATGCATGCGTGAGATATTAAACAAAATGTAAGGTAAAATTTCAAAATTCAAACTAATTTATTAATTTTTTTTTTAAAGAAGTTTTTGAAAAATTGCTTTTATTTAAATTTTTTACTCAATTAAGTTCGGAAGAAGTGTGATTTAAAAAATTGTCGCCCAAATACCGGCCAATATCCGGAAAAATTCGGTCAAAACTTAAAAATAACTTATCAGTTATCAAGAAAAAAAACCTGAAATAAAATATGTTTCATCAAAATTTATCACCTGATTTTAAATCGTATTTTAGACTTTGAAAATACTTTCCATGATTATTTTTTATGGAACATGCTAAAAAAATTTCGCTTCGGACAGGTTACAACATTATTTGTGATTTTGCGTTTTATTTAAGAATGAGAATAAACCCGGGCAAAATCCGGGCTTTTCAATGAAATCCGTGCAATCAGGCTAGACCGGGCTTTTCCCTTATTTTATATTAAAAAGGCGGTAAACCCGGATAAAACCGGACAACCTTAGTATAGGGTAAAGGGGCTAAAAGGATAGAAGTTAAATTTCGTTGTCATACTCCATCTTGAAATCCAATATGGCGACTTCCGCTAAACAAAAAAGTCCAATGTTTTAATAATTAGACAAAAATATAAAAAAAACTGTGGCAAAATTTAAAAAAAAACCTTGACAAAAATTTTACTATCAAATGACAAAATTCTGAAAGAATAATGACAAATGACAGAATTCGAATAAAATACGACAACCTATAAAACAAATATTCTAAAAATATAACAAATATTACAAAGTTATGATAAAAATATGAAAAAACAATTTAAAAAAAATTAAATTAGGGCAAATATTTTACGAATTTTTTTAATATCTTCTATTATATAAAATTCTCTTGTAACGGTGTTTGTAGTACTACTCCTCCGAAATGACCCAAACGATTCGAATGAAATTATTTTTAGAATATTCTTTAGCCATGCGAATCGGTTTATATCGAATAAAAATAACAAAAAGTCGCATCAATTGTCCGCAATAATTAAATTTGTAGTTATTTGAATAAAATTAAAGTCATGGCTATCATTTTTTTCGAGATTTTCTTTCCTTTGGGCGATTTGTTTTTCGTATCCAAGGTCGAGGCGTCGCGAGCCAACGTCGCGAGAGGATAGTAACCATGGCATAGCATACTGATTAGTGGGAACATTTTGGCGCGTTTTTCTCAACCGAGCATATTTTCAATGCAAGTGATGGCGATTTGAAGCCTTGATGTGATTTTTTTTTCTGCTTGATTCCTAGCTCATTTGTACAGCACATGGTTATGAATGACGCCTAGTCGTGACTCAGATTAACATTTTGCCGATCGAATAAAACATATAAATTTTGTTTTGCCAAAATCTGAAATTGAAAAGTCAGGCATCCAATTTCAGAGATTTTCTTTTCTTTGAGAGGTTTGTTATTCGTCTCCATAGGCAAGGCGTCGCGAGCAAACGTCGTTGCAAGATAATAGTATCCAAAGCATTTTCATTGATCGCTGGAAAAATTTTGAAATTAGGCGCCTGTTTCTCAACCAAGTACCTCTATAATATAATATAATATAATATAGAATATAATATCTTTGCTATATTTCTTATGCACGTGGGGGCGATATGCAACCTAGATGGGTTTTTTCCATGCTTATTTGTACACAGCACATGGTAATAAATGACGCCTAGATGTGACACGGATTGTTTTTTTTTTTCGATCGAATCAAGACCATATAAACGATTTCAAATATAAAAAAAATGGTTAATAAAAAATCTTTTCTTATTTTTTTAATTTCTTCAGCTTTAAATCCAAACCTAATTGGGAGATAAAAGCGCTGCGTTAGGCAAAATATTCGGCAAATACTCCAAAAATTGTCCCGATATTCAAAATTCTATTTTAAAAAAGATTCATACGCAATATGTTCCAATAAATGAGAAACTTTTTATTTCGGTTTAAACCTTAACGTGAACTCGAACAAAACGTAATAAATCTACTAAATGGAATAAATCTACTAAATACAAATGAAACATACATATTATCAACAAACAGTTATTTATGCAACAAATAACAAAGAGTAAAATAAAAAAGACCCGTAGAATTGAGTTAAAATTCTTAGGTTTTATTTTGATAGAATTAAGCGGGACGATTCTAGTAAAGGGAAAGGAGGGAGATGTAAAACAACTAGGAAAAATGTAAAATGGACGCCAAGTTGAACATGGTAAGACGAAGTTTACCGGGCCTGCTAGTATGATATAATAATAACAAAAAAATTACAATGAAATCACAAAAATCGGTCAAACATATATCTATAGAAAAATTATGAAAGTTGTGGTAAAAATATGGCAAATATGGCAAAATTTCATTTAAATTTTGTAAACTGCGACTCAGAGATGGGTCTTGACTCAAACATTCAGTCAGTGAAACTTTTTTTTTGTAGAGAAATGAATCTAACTGTGTTAGATCAATTTTGAGGGACTAGATAAGATGAAAATCGATGTTAAAAAACATGTGAAAAAAATTCGCTTTGACTCCCGGTAGGACTTGAACCCACATCTTGCACCTCTTCAGGGCCCATGTATTAACATTCTACTATAGGAGACAACCTGGCGTATGAAAGTTATACTGGTCGAATGTCGAAGTCTATCGGAATGAAGGAAATTGTTCTCCAATGTGATCATCATCATTTTTCATGGTCTATTTCTTTTCCCATCATTATATGGGCCCCAGAGAGGCGCAAGATGTGGGTTCAAGTCCTACCAGGAGACAAAGCGAATTTTTTTCGCATGTTTTTCAACATTGATTTTCATCTTATCTAGTTCCTGAAATTTCATCTAATACAGTTGGATTCATTTCTCTACAAAAAAATTCAATTAAATTACAAAAATATGACAAATGTGTTAGAATATGATAAAGTTCTTACAAAAATTAAGCCAAAGTTTGTTATATGCATGGTTCAGTATGCAAATCAATTGTCTCCTGGGTCGATTTCCATGAATTCGAATCCAAGAGTAAACATCAAATACAGTTGTATCGAATAAGTTTATAGTAATTTTCCGCCAACTGCATCTTTGATATAAATCGTAAATGATATGAAGATGTTAAGAAGATTGTAATAGTAAAAAGACAAAACTATGAAAACATTTTTGCATTAAAATGAAAAAAAAAATCTTACGGAACTATGACAAAAATACGACAAATGATAAAATTAAAAAATTGTGACAATAATTACCAAAAAAAAATCAAAAATCTGACAAAACTATAACAATGATTTGTAAATTTTCTTATTTGATATTTGTTCTTTTTTGTCATATTTTATGCTGTTTTTGTTGTATATTTATTACTATTGCCATATTTTTATCAAATTTGCTGTATTTTTGTCAAAGTATTGTCAGTTTTCTGTCATTTTATTGCCAAATTTTGTCGAATTTATCATTTCTTATTAATTACTAGCTGATCCCGAACGAATTTTGTTTCGCTAGCAACACTAAAAATGTGATCAGATTAGATTTAAGATAAAATTTACATTGATATTCGATATCGAAGAAAAAACTTTCACTTTAGGAGTATCGTTTTTGATCAGGAAAGAACGTAACTTCATAGCCGACATAAGAATTTCTTTTCAGTTTGGTTCGAAAGAATTAATCTGAAAATCTGAAAACATTTTTCCTCATTCCTGGTCCTAATTAGCATCCATGCCAAACTTCAGCTCATTGATTATACTGATTACCGGTCCAAAAATCTCACTTTTTAGTGACCTTGATGCAAGTTTAATTTTTTGATTTAATTATCTTAGTTTTTCAAAGGAGTTCACGCGGTACCAAGTAATTACTTCATAACCAAAATCATTCAGCACACCATAATAAATCCCGAATAGTTGAAGAAGGGTCTCAATTTTGTTTATGATGCAGCCATCTATGACTTTGAACTGATACAATAGTGATCGACTTTTTAAAAAAAAAATGAATATTTTTGAATGAGAAGACTGTTTTTTATTTGAATTCAGCCTAGAATCTATGTTTCATCTTTTCACCTCATGGTTATGATGAAATAAAGCATTTTGAAAAAAGTATCATAGCTCAATTCTCAAACTAATTGGTGCTACAGGAAAATCTCTTAAAACCCTTTCAAACTTTTGAAATTCAAGAAAATACTTAAACAGACAGTACTCTATTCAAATAGTTCGTAGAAATAGTATTATTCATCTTCATATAATAAATTTTAAACAATGATCTTGATTTTTTTAAGATAAACAATGAGAAACTAGAAACTGTTTTCTATTGCCAGCCGGTTAACATAAACATAAATTTGGTCAATATCAACTTAACGTATTTCTTTAAATTTTGCATTTAAAAAACCTGAACACCCCTCATTTTGAAAGTGTGTGTGTGTAGAATGTTGCTCCTAGTTTGATTTTGGAATTCACTCTTCAGTTGTCAAAAAGCCGTCCAAGGAAGAAGAGCAGCGTATCAAAATTTTGCTCGCGCATCGCGAAAATCCGAGCTACTCGCACGCAAAGCTGGCACAATCGCTAAAAGTTGCCAAATCAACCGTTACAAATGTAATTAAAGTGTTTGGGGAACGTTTGTCGACAGCCAGGAAGTCTGGATCGGGGGGAAATCGAAAACCGGAAGCCGCTGAGACGACAAAGAGAGTTGCCGATAGTTTCAAGCGAAACCCTAACCTCTCTCTCCGAGATGCCGCAAATAAGCTGGGTGTATCGTCTACAACCGTGCATCGAGCCAAAAAACGAGCCGGACTATCGACTTACAAGAAGGTAGTGACTCCAAATCGCGATGATTAACAAAATACGACGGCCAAAGCGCGATCCCGGAGGCTGTACACGACGATGCCGACGAAGTTTGACTGCGTGGTAATGGACGACGAAACCTACGTCAAAGCCGACTACAAGCAGCTTCCGGGACAGGAGTTTTATACGGCAAAAGGAAGGGGAAAGGTAGCAGATATTTTCAAGCACATAAAACTGTCAAAGTTCGCGAAGAAATATCCGGTTTGGTAAGCCATCTGTATCTGTGGCTTGAAAGGCAGCATTTTCATAGCTTCCGGGACTGTCAACCAAGAAATTTACGTGTGAAAGAGTGTTTGAATAAACGTCTGCTGCCTTTCCTGAAGAAATACGGTTGTTCCGTACTGTTTTGGCCGGATTTGGCATCTTGCCATTACGGTAAAAAGGCCATGTAGTGGTACGCCGCCAACAAAGTGCAGGTGGTTCCCAAGGACAAGAACCCTCCCAATACGCTCCGCTCAATTGAGAAAAACTGGGCTATTGTCAAATGGAACCTAAAGAAGACCACAAAAAACTGCTAAGGACGAGCAGCAGTTCAAGGCAAACTGGCTTTCTGCGGCGAAGAAGGTGGACAAGGTGGCTGTACAAAATCTGATGGCAGGGGTTAAGCGTAAGGCCCGGCAATTTGGATTTGGAAAAGCGGAAGCCTAACTGAATATTTTTCCTGAATTTTATACTAAATTAACTTGAAAAAGAAATTTAATTTGATTTTTTAAATAAACGATTTACACGCGTATCCCCTTGATCAAATTTTGACCGTATCATCCTTTATACATTTAAGGGATAAATTTATTCAATGTCTTTTATATTATTCTTGTATCCAAACTTTTATCAAACTTATCTCTCAACTTTATAAATTATTACAAAATTTGGAAAAATATGAAAATCTTCCTTAAAATATGAACGTGACACATATGATGAAGACAACGGTTAGAAAAATCTTTCAGTTTTAATTTAGGAATCCTGTTTTGAAAATGAACGTTATAGTGGAACGGTCCCTAACTGGAAAATCATAACGCATAACTTCAACAAACCGATGAAGCACAAATGACAACGATTGTCTCAACTTATGGCGTTTGCGTTTGATCATATCATACCATTCCTTTCGAGTGTTTTTGCTTCGTGTGGGAAAATCATCATTATGTTACGTATTATTGTGTCCAGACTCACGATAGAGAGTGAACTGAACGTCGACATGGAACGTCCCGGTTGTTTTTTTTTTTGCGATTTATGGGTCCTTCCACGACGGACGACGCATCATGTTTGGGACCAACCATTTGCAGCGTGCGCGCGCCTTCTCTGGTTGATGGCTGTTTTGGATTGTAATGCTGGACACACGCCATTTTTGGGGTCCAACGATGGGTTGGAATTCCCAACTAGGGTCCTCGATTGATTTATGACCACCCTAGCGGCGGTTTGATGGAAAGGTTATTGTCGTTATGAACATTGTACAAAACTTACAATTGTTTTTTTTGCTGCTATCATCTACTATGATGTTAGT
This sequence comes from Uranotaenia lowii, assembly GCF_029784155.1. NCBI lineage: Eukaryota > Metazoa > Arthropoda > Insecta > Diptera > Culicidae > Uranotaenia > Uranotaenia lowii. The sequence continues at coordinate 309,825,979 of NC_073693.1, read as the reverse complement.
GCATTATTTATGATTTTTGTGAACCAGTCATAGCAGGGTTGGAATGTTTCTCCGAAAGCGTGCTGATTTTTTCAACAATTTAAAATGAAAGTAACTCTTAACAAAACAACAAAACAAAAAACTCAGTCACGCATTTGTCAAAAAATCGCCTGAAGCTACAAGTTCACCAAATGCTAGTACGTTTAAGCTTTTCCGCATTTCTGCTCAGTTTGTTTATTTTATGCGTGGGTGCACTACATACCCCCAAAAAAATTAAACAAACCCATAATTTCAAGCATAAATTTTACGTACGGCTGTCTTCCCAGCTAATTTAGGGGTAGGGATCATGCAAATTCAGAACTTTATGATCTTACACGTTTGAAGATTTATTCTTGCACCATTTTGTTTCCTTCGTTGTTCCACAATTCAACAACACCCGCCGTTCGCGTTTTTGATTGCTCCAATAACTGCAAACCGCGAAGATCATACGTTCAATTCAGGTATTTCTGTACGTGCAAACGATTCTCAATGGCGACGCATAAATGCATAAATTTCTGCATTTTTATGTTGTTGTCGTCGTCGTCTTCGGCTTTAACTTTATTCGGCCTCCGGGAGATGTCTTCTTTTGTGTGTGAAATTAAAAGAAGAGACAGACTTAAAGTCTGGAAAATGCAGAAAAAAAAGAAACTTGCAGATTAAATTACTACCCGGGTACCGGAATGAATTCAACGTGCGGATAGTTTTCGAATTGCGAGCACATGTTAAACATTGCAGCAGTACATCGAAAGGTGGCTTCGGCCAATCTCCCTCAGGTCTCGCAGTTCCTCCTGTCTTGATTCTTGATTGCGGTTTTTGTAATCGTAAATTTAAGACTCCATTGTGATGAAATTAAGCGTCCTCGTTTTTGGCTTCGTCGTTGTCGTCGGCAACTGAAAAGGCTCTTGAAGTATGGGGATAATCATGAAATTTGAATTTTAGCATCATCGGAATTGAGTACTTGAGGGTCTTTTAGAGTTTAATTTTTCGAGAAAAAATCTACGTCTTCACTGTTACAGTTCAATTCACTGAAATGATGTTTCATATTGTTCTTCCATCATTATTATTACAAATTGTTGAATGGAACCATGGGACAATGTTGCCGAAATCACAGAAATATCTGTTTTATTACATTATTTTAAGCAAAATTTCATCACAGAATTTAAAAAAAATATTCATTGAATTCACAGATTTTCTCAATTTTTTTTTTTACTGATTTCTAAAATCATAAATTTTTATATCACTTTCGACTTTTTGTTTCTGACTCTAATTCATGAAAATATATAAACGAGGTATGATTTTAATTTAATGATTAATGGCATTTCGGTGAATTATACATTCTAATAGGAAGAATTTCAAATGAAAGTAATGAAAATTGTAGACAGATAGATTAGATTAGGAAGCATGAAAGGTGTTGAAAATGAGCCAAGAGCGTGATTTGAGAAAACTTCTTGCCGCACAAGACCATTTGTCCCACATCGTATTATTGTCTAGAAGAAGCAAAGTCGATAGGCTGACTTTGCATTGATATTTTCAACACCTTTCATGCTTCCTAATCTAATATATCCGTCTATAATTTTCATTACTTTCATTTGAAATTCTTCCTATTAGAATGTATAATTCACCGAAATGCCATTAATCATTAAATTAAAATCATAAACCAGCGGTGATAAACTGTTAACACAAAATCAATTGGCAAAGAAAAGGGGGGAAATATGGGGAAATAAAAATGCAGTTCACTAATTGATGTGCATGGCTTAAGAAGTAGGGACGTTGACGGTTACTCAAAGTGCGCGAAACAATAAAGTAGTAGCGTCGCCGTGCAAACAACGAACACCCGAAAACAGCTTACACATCGATCGAACCAGCTCTCGCAATAGAAAACTTCATCTGAGCCGGCCGTACATTTCCTTTTGTCCGATCGGGGTACGAAAAACACGTGCTTCGATCCATCCATGTATCATTGTATAGATCAATGCAAAGTCAGCCTATCGACTTTGCTTCTTCTAGACAATAATACGATGTGGGACAAATGGTCTTGTGCGGCAAGAAGTTTTCTCAAATCACGCTCTTGGCTCATTTTCAACACCTTTCATGCTTCCTAATCTAATCTATCCGTCTATAATTTTCATTACTTTCATTTGAAATTCTTCCTATTAGAATGTATAATTCACCGAAATGCCATTAATCATTAAATTAAAATCATAAACCAGCGGTGATAAACTGTTAACACATAAACGAGGTATGTAATTTTTTGGCTTTCTTACAGAAAGGCATAGGGAACGGTCAGTTGGGGATATCATTAATTAAGGGTCCAAGACCCCACTTTATAGGTACCAATCGACTCAGCTCGACGAGTTACAATGATGTCCGGGAATTTGTATGTTCCATAAAAACGTTCTTAACACATTAACTCCTATTCTAGGTTTCACGATTTTGATGAATTTAGTATCAAAAAATTGCATTTTTTTTCCTGTAGGACCTATCTCAAAACCAAAAAAAAACAAAATTGTTTAAAATTTTTCTATTCCATAGAACATATCATGCTTACGTTGGCTCCAAAAAAGGTAGCCATTTGCTCAGCAGCAGTAGCCAGCAATCGCTAAATTAATTACAAAGGCGATCAAAAATTTGACAAAAATTTCATAAAACAGCAGAGAATCGATCCCACGCCATCTAGCATGAGAGTTTAGGAGGTTAACCCCTTGACCACTAGTGAGCGTCGAGATATGTGGCTCTCAAACTTTAACAGTTTGAATTATTTGGATTATAAATGAACTCGTTGAATATAAGTTCGTTTATCCTCCAAAAAAACGTACTGGGCACCTTTTTGGCTTTCTTACAGAAAGGCATAGGGAACGGTCAGTTGGGGATATCATTAATTAAGGGTCCAAGACCCCACTTTATAGGTACCAATCGACTCAGCTCGACGAGTTACGATGATGTCCGGGAATTTGTATGTTCCATAAAAACGTTCTTAACACATTAACTCCTATTCTAGGTTTCACGATTTTGATGAATTTAGTATCAAAAAATTGGATTTTTTTTCCTGTAGGACCTATCTCAAAACCAAAAAAAAACAAAATTGTTTAAAATTTGTCTATTCCATAGTAAATATCATGCTTATGTCGGCTCCAAAAAAGGTAGCCATTTGCTCAGCAGCAGTAGCCAGCAATCGCTAAATTAATCACGAGGCGATCAAAAATTTGACAAAAAAACATCAAACCAGTGCAGAGATAAGATCTCACGCTCTGAAACGTGTTAGACCAGAGAGCTAACCACTAGACCACCAGTGAACGCTTAAAGTAACGATGTTCAAACTGAAAGAGCTTGAAGCATTTTGATAGATAAATTCATCCCGGTGTCTTGGCGGATTTTCTGTTTGTCGGTCCCATCACAGCAAATGGCTTTTTAATGCAGCAAATGGCGGTTTCGGACAAGTAACGATAGAACAAATTTTCCTATAGAGAGCACCTGGCCGGGGGTCGCACAGTGGTCCACAACGGGTATAGTGGGGAGGGGGAGGAGAGGAGGTGGGTGAAGTTTTTGACGACCTCTTATATCCGGCACGGTTCCAAATTTTGACTAATGAAATCGGTTGGTGGAGTCTCACCACAACTAAAAACAAGAGGGACATGTCCCTCAAAGTTTCATCAACTCAAATGTCAGATCTTAGTGTTGACATTACCCAAATGGCGGCTTCAGGGAAAATCAACAACTAAAACAGCTTTCCCTTTAAAGGGTAGCCAGTCGAGCAGTATATTGGAGAGGGAGGAGGGATGATATAAAGTCTTTTTGAACCTCAACTTATTTCCATTCTTTTTGAAAAATCGATATTCAATAAGATTTCAAACTCAGAATTAAGATTACAAATTTAAATTCATAACTTGGACTCAGAAATTGCTTCATAGCAACACTGTTTTGGTAACATACGATTCTCTGTCATGAATTTCTTCTCTCTTTATTAATTTTTCAATGCAGCAAATGGTGACTACGGGGCTTGTCCTCCGCCACCAACCCAGGATAAAAATAGCAAAAGCCTTCCAATAAGAATTTTTCCAATCAGCCGTCGATAAAAAGGGGTTGAGTTGCACAGGAAACTGCTTCGACTGGGAAGATATTTGGAGTTTATTTTTTAAACCGTCTATTTTTTCCTTTTTTTAGTCGAGTATAATTTATGATATACGAGCTTCAACCATAATGATGTAAACGCGAGTTTGCGTTTGCATATTGAATCTGATGCATGTTCTTGATTATACTACAGGAAAACAAAATTATGTTTAAAGACTACCCTTTTTCTTGTCCTTGGACCTAAAATTCAATATAGGCGATAGTTTGGCCGTCTAAGAAAACACATGTGGAATCTTAACATCAAAATCGGCTAAGAAATTTTCTTATAAAGTCCCACGAAATTATATCACAAAATACTAAGACATGTGACTAAAAATTTGATACCTGAAATCGAATGGCCATTCCTCGAAACCCCATGTGCAATTTTTTTTATCCGATGCATAATGTAGTCAATATCACAAAAAAGAACAATTAAAACTTACGGCCCCTTTATTTTGACTTCTAAACCAAAACTGTCAAAAATTTAAAATTCGCTCATATTTCTAAGAATTTTAACTCAAAATTATAAATTCTAAATAAAATTTGGAATTGAGATGATGTTAGAAAAGTTGGAATTAATATTTGAACTTATATTTCTAGACTAGATAAAATGTTGAGGAATAAAATCTAAAATTTTCTAGTTGTACTACAACTAGAATTTTCGTCAGTTGAAAATTTCTTTAAACTCAATTCAACTTTCAAGTAGTTACAATAGAGTTTAAAAGTCACATTCATAATATAGAACTTAGAATCAAATATCCAGATTAAGATTCTGGATAAAGGATTTAAATTTTGGTATGACACGAGGATTTTAGATTACACAAAAAAATAAAATCTATGAATGTGATATTCATATCAATATTCCCCTTCTCTCTAAGCCAATTTATTCTACTATATGGTTGGTCTCTAAAAATGATATGATTCATTTGAAATGTTTCTTTTTAATCAAATGTTATGTAATTTTACAGACTTTTTCCGTTGGGTGTATGAATGGAAAGATCTATTCATTAAAATGAAAACATTTTTTTCTTCATTATGGCTTTGTTCCAAATTGATAACATTTTATAGCTATTTCACTTTCTGACAATGTTTTTGAGTTGCGAAAGTTGCCTGCCAGAAAGTCTAATTTTAATTGTATTTTTCTAATTTTTGAAACGCATTTGATAAGTTTACCTACTTAAACTTTGGCAATGATCGCAAAGTAGATTTATCTTAATTTAGCCAATTTGAAAACTATTCACGAAAGTTAACTTTTAAACTGGTATCCAAGGTGGAGAAAGCGATAGATTTTTCGCTGCACTTGGTCTTCCTCTTGAAGCGCACATGCTGCACGGGCATCGATGATTTTTTTATGATCCTGGATCGCATTGTCTGGGACATTACTAAAAGAAATGTAAAACGTTTATTATAGAGCAATGTAAATTGCCAAAAAAAAAAACTCACCTAAAAACCAGCAGATAATCATACTGTAGTACCTAGCTGAAAGCACCGGAAGCCTATATTCAAGAAAACTTTCCAAAAGAGTCTTCAGGTCGAATATTTTTAAACGAGCAGTTTTTCGGATCTGCTCAAACCAAAACGTATCGTGTGGCGCCGATGTTCACTATACATACATATTCCTTGGGGCTGGTGATACACGAACGCCTTGATTCCTGTAATATGGAGGAAGTTGGTGATATTAGAAATTCATATAAATGTACGTTTTGCAAAACTTACTAGCATCAACAGCAAAATTTGAAGAAAAAAAAAACGACTTCCGTGAAACTCCTCGGGGCTGCGGTTAATAATCGCAACGGTTTGCTGGACGACGGTGGTTGGATTTGTTTTCATTTTTTGTTGTTGTTGGTTCCTGGTTCGAGGTTTTGCCGTTCTGTTTTGCATCGGCTTTCTTCTCTCGCGGTGTACCAGTGCGCGGTGTAAATCGTGGATGCTTAAATCACGAATCAAATGCTTCAATCACGAACTGATACCCAAGGTTTTATGAAACACGAGGTTCTCCGACTTTGACAGTAAGTGGGCGAGGATTCAGATTTAGATTCAGAAATCAGATTCAAATTTGGGATTCAAAAGTTAGGTTTCAAAGTTATTATTCCGTTTCAGAATTCAAACTCATATTTTTGACTCTAAGGGTGAAAACATTAAATGTATCCCTCTTTAAATGAAGCGTACCAAAACAAAAATTCAGAATAGCTTCTAAATTTCGCCAAATTTGATTGGACAAAGTTCCTTTGTGTGACGGAACTCAAACGAGTATAAGTTTTGACAATTTAGTGAAAAATTGTACTAATTCAAAAAAAAAATTTAAAATGCCTTAATAAATAATTTTTTGTTTAAAAAGAACTGATGTACTCAAGATTTCTAATTGTTTAAAATGATTTTTAAGAAAAAAAATAAAAATCATGAAATGGAAGGTTATGGAAAAAATAAACTCTCAGTGTTGATGGACGATGAGGCAGACACTCATTTGTTCTCTCGCACGCAACTCAATTCGATATCAAAAAAGTAAACAACAGTGAACGTCAAAAATGTGTACCAGATTTTTTTTAACTGGTTGTACTGCTGCAGTTTCAATTTCAATTGCAGGCAAAGTGTTGTGTTTTAGTTTTGTCTGCAATAAGAGGTTTAAAACGTCGAAGCTTGGAGCTGTGTTTGGAGTAATTTTGCGGAAAGTATAATTATTTTATGTATGCGTTTCTTGTTTTGCTGAAATAGGCATTTCCTTTTCTGGGAGGTTGGGTTTTTCTTTTTCATTCTAGCGATTCACAACTACGGCACGGGACACAAATATGAGGATGAAAAGGAGGGTAAACATATACCTATGGAAAGGTAATACCTAAATGTACAACAACGGCAATAAGGATAAGAAATTTGTATGCTTTTCTGATCTGATGATTGGGGTAAGATATTGATACTTTTATGTTCCTAATAATTCTTATCTTTTCAGGTAACTTAATGTATAAATTAATAAATCAGATCATTTTTGGGTTTCCGTATTTCACCCTACTAACCGACGAAAAACAGATCAGAATTTTAAAAGAAACATAGATTTGAAATTGAATTCTCCAATATTTTCACCGTTTTTTTTGAAGGAGTGTAAAACTGACTTTGTATATTGTTGGAAGAGAACATCTTTTGACAAATTGGATTGGTTAAAGTTCTTGGCTGAAGGAGCCTCTTAGTTGCATGAATAATGTTTAAATATGCATGATTAGAATGAATTTTCCTTCTAAAATTGAAAATTCTTAACACGAACAATATTTAAGCTCTACAAAGTTTGAATTTTAATCTGATTATGTTTTGATTGAATCAGAATTATAAATCTTGATTCCAATTCCCCGCTATGTGTTGTAAAACAGATATTCAATTCCGAATGTAGAAATGAATCCAGAGATAGATTGCAAAATGTAAGGAATTTTGTCAAATGTGTATCATTGAAGATAATTATTTTGGATTCTAAATCGAAAGATGGGATCAAATCATATATTTTTTCGAAACAAAAATCTGTTTATCGATTATTGAATATAATTTTATCTGCGAGTAGTTTTATTTGCATTGAAAATTATAAACCAAATTTGAAATTTTAATTTCATTGATGATGTATCAGATCAAATCAGATTCAGAATTCAAATCGCATTCGAAAAATTTAGATTCAGGATTAAGATTTTTAATTAAGATTCAAGATTCAATTTCAGAATTTTGACTCAGATTCCGAAATTTGATATGCAAAAGAATTCAGCTTCAGAATTTAAGCATTCAGTGTTCCAATTTAGAATTTAGGTTTAGAAGTCAGAATCAGAATTCCGATTCACATTCATATAACAAAATATAAATTAGGTTCAGAATTTGAAATCATACTCAGAACTCATTTCGAAAATTTGAACTCTGAATTCAAATTAAGATTCAGATTCAAAAATGGGACAGGCTCAGAGTGCAGATTCCGACTCAGAACTCACAATAGAAATTTTAATTCAAAAGTTTCATTCTTTAATCAGATTCAGAATTCAAATGCAATAGCAAGTCCAAATTAGAATAACCAGTCAGGTTCAAAATTCAGATTCATAAATCGGGCTCAAACTAAAGATGTCAAAGTTTTGACCTCTGAATTCAGATTCAATCTCGAATTGAGATTCATAAATCGGTTTGGAAAAAAAAAATCTGGCTCAGAGTGTAGATTCGGATTCAGAACTCATATCGAATCAAAAGTTTTATTCATATTTAAGACTCAGAATACAGATTCTTCATTATAATTTAGATTCAAAATTCAGAATTCAGTTTCCGGATCAGTTTTGTTCATTGTTAAGAATTCTGATCTGAGAATCATGCAGTAATACAACTCGAATTCGGATAACAGATTCATATTTCAAAATCCAATCTCGATATTTGATTCAAATCATTTTAACTGATCTTATTCTTCCCTTTTTATTTCGACTTCTTAAAAATGGTATCATCTTTTTAGATTACCGATAAAATTTTCTTGAGGAAAAACTATATCACAAGACGGAAACGGTTCATTTTAGTATTAACCTGGTAAGCAGCTGTCAAAACTATATTTTGTACCTTGAGAGGATACATTTTGTTTAATTTTTTCCGCCAATATAGCTCAATTTTGAATTTTGAAAAAGTACGTTGACTGACAAAATGTTGATTCCTGGCATCGTTGTCCTCCATTCCAGCAACATCGGCATTTCCGGAAAGTATGTCTTGTAGAATAGAACGGACATTCGTCAACGTTAGCAAGATCATAATTCAGATTCAGATTGCGAATTTAGATGTGAATTCAGACTCACATGATTAGATTGAAATACAGAGTTCAAATCGAAATTTCAGTTCAAAATTTCAATCAGCTATTTGAATTTAAAGTTCGAGTTCAGAATTCAGTTTCAGATTCAGAATTTGGATAGTAGATTTAACATTCTGCATTGAACGTTAAAAAAAGTGCACAGTATTGCTTAAATAGCCAACGTTCCCATTTACCCCGGTGTACCTTATAGAACTTAAATTTAAAATTCAGATTCAAATAAAAGTTTCGAATTCAGAATTTTCATTTTGGATTCAGATGAGTGTTTTAGATTTAGAACTCAGAATCATATTTTCTCACCGTACCCTAAGTTGCAATGGGTTAACGGCTGCGGTGTGTATGTTTGTGAAAATGATGGATCAACCCATCATTTTCCTGACAGTGTCGTTACACACAATCTTGTTAAGCATGGTGTCATAATATGGCCTAAATTAGAAGAGGAGCTGGACATCTTTATTTAGTTTAAATTCAGCAGTAGGTTCAAAGATGTCTATTTTTTTTTTCATGATCCATGTTGATAAGATGAATGGGAGTTGAAACACTTGCCCTCCCTTCCGCAGAACAATCGCAACATTTGGCATAATTCGTTTGGTTAGGTAGTTAGATGGTTTAGTCTTGTAGAATTAAAAATAGAGAAAACGTGTGAAAAGTATTACGATGTTAGGTAAAGGTTATGGTATTCGCCTGCCCAATGCTCTAGTAAGTGTGTATTTGCGGTTTATGAATTTCGTTGGCTTATTCTTAAATCAAGCATTTTACAAGAACTAGAGGCTCATTGGATGGGAATGCTGTTGTTGGAAAATGTTATATTTCATTTGGTAAGACGTTTTTTTGCTTTTTATTTAATTATTCATTTTTAGCAAATCTTTACGTTTTTCGGTTTAGTTTGAAATTCATCTATGGAAGTATATATTAGAATGTACGGTTTTGAAGAATAACAATGAGTAGGTAGTCCTAATTACTGATTTCGGGCATTTTACAATAGGCATGCGGTATATTTTAATAGAACCCCTATGTAGATTTTTTTTTTTAAATTATGATGGATTTTAACATTAAACTATGTGAGGTAGGTAGGGTAGGGCGTTGCTCAAACGGTAAGATGTGCTCTTATATCCATATTCTGGTAAATTTTCATGATTTTGTGATGTTGTGATAGGAATAAGGTAGCTTACTTCTACTATTAATTTGAGCTAGAATTTTTATTAGTTTGAAATAGGCTTGCTCCAAAAAGCAAAACAAACTCTCACATCCATATTTTGGTAAAATAGTATGATTAGCAATGAAATGGAAAAACTCTAAAAAGAAAAACAAGAATTTCAAAATTGAGAAAGTGATAGGCAAAAAATTAGGGAAAAACAGCAAACAACACTTCAATTACTTCATGCAAGAACTAATTCCTTCCTTTATATTTCTCTTTCCTCTCCTTTTCTCTTTCTTTATTTTCATATACCCCTGCGCATACGATTCGGAGTCATATGATGACTGGACCCCGAGACAACTATCACGAAACCCATCACACATACCAGTGGAATTGGGGCGGAGACACGAAGCAGACGTTCAACAGACGACGACGAAGGAAGGAAAAACATATAAGATAAGTTAAAATGATTCCTTTAATAACACAAAAATTAAATGTAGTTAGATGCGTGGGGAGTATGTAGAGGCCAGTCTCGAACCCGCTCATGTCCTTCCTCCAACTGGTATCGGGAGGGGTTGGTTTATTATTTTGAACTGCATTTTATCCATATTCCATGGATATAATGAAGTGCTTGATGGTTTAACCAACGTCTCAAGATCGCTTACTATTCTACGCTGCCTTCTCTAAACTTTAAATTTTCTTCTCCAAACTATTCTTATTTTCATTTCCAGCGTCAGCTCCCCGAGCTATTTAAACGCCATTAAAAAAAAAAAAAAAAAAAAAAGAACTCAGAATCATATTTTCTCATATAATCATATAATCTACTTATGAGATAAAAAAACTCCTACATGCCTGTTTGAAATATATTGATTAGAACAGTTGTTTTTAAAGTGGTCCCTACCGCTCCTAGGGACGTTGAGAATCTACAATATACAATGTGTGGAGTACAGATACAATGATTCATCTTCATAATACATTGACTTCTTCAGCTGAATATCTATTTGGACTGGGTGCTGAAAAGTAATGAACCAATTTCCATCAATTCCCGTTTTTAAGAACAAAACATTGTCATATTTATTGAATTCCCCATAGAGATAGAAAAATTGATAAAATTCTGAGTTATAAGTTGGTGGGATTTTCATGAATTTAGTATATTTTAGGGATGAATCATCCCAGAGGATGAAAATCCCGTACAAAAAAAAAAATGAATTTAGTATCAAAAAATTGCATTTTTTTCCCTGTAGGGCATATTTCAAAACCAAAAAAAAACAAAATTGTTTAAAATTTTTCTATTCCATAGAACATATATCATGCTTACGTTGGCTCCAAAAAAGGTAGCCATTTGCTCAGCAGCAGAAACCAGTAATCGCTAAATTAATTACGTAGGCGATCGAAAATTTGACAAAAAGTTCATCAAATAGCCGAGAATTGATCCTACGTCATCTAATATGAAAGATGGGGAGGCTAACCCCTAGACCACTAGTGAGTGTTGGGTAATGTGGCTCTCAAACTTAAACAGTTTGAACTATTTCGAGAGTAAATGGGCTTGTTAATTATCAGTTCAATTATCCCCCAAAAAACGTACTGGGCACCTTTTTGGCTTTCTTACAGAAAGGCATAGGGAACGGTCAGTTGGGGATATCATTAATTAAGGGTCCAAGACCCCACTTTATAGGTACCAATCGACTCAGCTCGACGAGTTACAATGATGTCCGGGAATTTGTATGTTCCATAAAAACGTTCTTAACACATTAACTCCTATTCTAGGTTTCACGATTTTGATGAATTTAGTATCAAAAAATTGCATTTTTTTTTCCTGTAGGACCTATCTCAAAACCAAAAAAAAACAAAATTGTTTAAAATTTTTCTATTCCATAGAACATATCATGCTTACGTTGGCTCCAAAAAAGGTAGCCATTTGCTCAGCAGCAGTAGCCAGCAATCGCTAAATTAATTACAAAGGCGATCAAAAATTTGACAAAAATTTCATAAAACAGCAGAGAATCGATCCCACGCCATCTAGCATGAGAGTTTAGGAGGTTAACCCCTTGACCACTAGTGAGCGTCGAGATATGTGGCTCTCAAACTTTAACAGTTTGAATTATTTGGATTATAAATGAACTCGTTGAATATAAGTTCGTTTATCCTCCAAAAAAACGTACTGGGCACCTTTTTTTATATTGAGTTTAGTAATTTTTGCTATTGATTTTCTTTAATCATAATCTTTTTTATAGATTAATAATATATAATTCAGAAATAAGGAATCCATTATTGTGTCATTTATTTCCAAAGATAATTGACACTCTGTAAGAAAGCCTCCAATCCACTGATAAGTGTATTAAATCGGGTTTTTTTCTATTAAAAGTGTAAGAATTATTTTTTGGAAACCTTGCTATGGGGTCCCAATAAATTTATAATTCTTTATGGTTTTCGGAAATAGGTTTATATTGAGCTTAACTTTAAATCAGTTTTTTAAATAGTTCTAATATGTGTGTTTGTGAAAATATGTATAAACAAAACAGTTTCTTCACCAATTATTGTAGCGATATGCAGAACTGTGTTTAGTTTCACGTGCTAGATTATTTGTTTTAGAAAATTAATAAACACTTAAATCCAAATGGTGTAAACATGAAAATACCCATTTATTAGAACAGATGTTGCAGCTGCTTGACAACTGAAAACGCTCTAGTCAACGCGTTGCTAGTGCCAGTGAAATTAAACAGATGTGTCTAATTTTCAAGAGATTTATGGATGACTACAATCGTCATCATATAAAATATTTTGTGTTAACAAACCTGTGCGAATTTGTATATGTCCTTAATAAACACATCTACGAAGTTAAAAATAAAAATTTAAAGGAAAAAAACTGAATAAGCTTTCTTTTTACATTGGTGGACATCATCAGTAGACATTTAGAGTATTTTCTTTTTTTTTTTTCGCCGTAGTATCGCGTGACATCTCACTGTATCGAGGCCGTATTAAGTGCGGAGAGGAAAATTCCTGGGGCCCTCGGCTCAAGGGGAATTAAAATGTTGGGTAAAGGTGTCCCCTTGAAATAATACATCGAATAGTTTCACTATAATATAAGTTAAGGGGACCCCCTAGAGTAAGCATTGCAGAGTTTTCTCGCATTTTTTTTGCTGAACAAATTAGTACAAATTTTTACAATACCTGACAATGTCTGTTCATTTGATCTTGAAAATGCGAACAAACCTAAGCTGAATTTGGCGCTAATTAAAAAAAAATCAATAAGAAAGTGACTTAAACAACCTAAAATTTTGATTTTTGTTATCGAAATCCGTCAGCAGCGTTCAAATCTCTTTTAAAACTTCCGAAAAAAAACTGTTTGTATAAAACAAGCATATTAAATTGCAGCCTAGATCTCAGTTTGCTTAATTTGTCAATTTTTCTTTGAAAACTTGGGCATGTTCGAAAAAATCCGGGCAAACTGCAATGCATACCGTACAACAAATAATACATCACTTACTCTTATTAATTGAATCAAGGAAATATTTCAGGAGTTTCCTGCAAATCAAGCATTATGTTCTAATAAGGACGTATTATCTCCTCGTTTGAAAAAAATGTTACGGATTTTACGGGGGTTTGATTAACCTTTTTTAAATTTGTCAAATTAAAAAAAACAGGAATTATCAGTTTTTGCCGAAATTTGAAAAGTGAAGAAAATCATTAAAAATCCTTTTAAATTGCAAGGTTTTTCGGGCTTTGTAGGGGTTGAGAAAAAATTATTAAAACCAGGCAATCTGGAATGCTCAGCAAGAGTGTGAGTATGAATAATGAAAATAATTATTACTTTTTCGATCGTAATGGCCGCCGCCCGTGGCGTAGAGGATAGCCTTCAAGTCTTCTAAGCCAGGGGGTATGAGATCGAATCCCGGTCACGGCATACATAGTACACTTTCGATGGGTTGGTGGTTTTAGCATTTGGAAGATGCTAGCCATCATATTCTCGAAAGATGAGGGCCGGACAATCCGGGTAATTTTTTATAAAAAAAAACCTGGCAAAATCCGGGCATTTCATTTCCAAATCGAGAACGAAAATCCGGGCAATATCCGAGCAAATTTTGTCAAAAACCCAGAAATTACTGAACAAAAATTTAAAAAAAGAGTTGAAAAAATATTTTTTTCAACAAAATTCAAAAGCAAATTTGAAATCGTATTTAATCTTCGAAAAATCCTTTCTTAATTATTTTTGCAAAATCTGCTCAAAAATTTTTGTTTTGGTGGCTAAATAAAAACAAAAAATAACACAATTTAATTTTTTTTTTCATTGTTATAAAGTGAAAAAATCCGGGCAAAATCTGGGCATATAACAATGAAATCCGGACAACCGGGCCGGGCCGAACTGTTCTAAAATTTTGTATCAAATATACGGGCAAACCCGGATAAAACTGGGCAATCTGGCAATCTTACTCTACACCCTTTTTTTTATTTTGTTAAAAAAATGAAACTGTAGTTGACTAAATAGGATCAAGGATAAGATTTGAAATTCTAACTAAAACTTTTCCAACTGATAAAGTCCATATTTTTTTTTAATTGTCCTCTACTGAAGGAAAAACCCTGAATTCATCATATCATTTTCTAAATCACCATTCTCAAATTATTTTTGTCATAAGAACTCTCATAAGGAGTGTATTCGAAAAAAAATGCAACACTTTGTTTTGCGAATAATTTTTGAATGCATGGATGGAAATTGAAGAAATTATCAGTGAAGCTACCTAGTAATGTAAAATGTATTTCTACAAAATTAAGTGATAATTTGTCTAGTAGTTTTCAAGATAGGCTCCATGGGCTACAGCAGCTTTACGACAACTGAAAGCGACAAAAAGGCGTGCCCTTCGAAATTTCAACAAGCACAAATCGCCGCATACCAAGGAAGAATATCGCAAACTCAACTCCGCCTATAAAAAAGCCGGCCAACGTAACTATCAAAACCATCTTCGTCGAATTCAGCAAAATCTCAAGATCCTTCTGGAATCACATTAAAAATCAGCGGAATGAACCTGGAACACCGTCCTGCATGTTCTTAGATGGCATCATGGCGAACTCTGACTCCGGAATCTGCGATCTCTTTGCCAATAAATTCTCGAGCATCTTTGATACATCTTCAATAACCGACGACCAACTGAATCGCGCCATCAGGAGTGTTTCACCACTGGGCTTTTCTTTAAACGGTATAACAGTCGAGGACACAATCATCTCTAAAGCAGCCACTAAGCTCAAAAACTCCTTCTCTACGGGCCCGGATGGGATACCAGCTACCTTCCTGAAGCGTTTTATGCCTTCTTTGCTGACTCCTATCAGGCTTATCTTCCAAGCTTCGCTCGACCAGGCCACCTTCCCCTCACTGTGGAAAGAAGCTTACATGTTCCCGGTTCATAAAAAGGGAGATAGGAAAGATGTTAATAATTACCGAGGAATTTAAGCTCTGTGTGCTATTGCCAAACTTTTCGAATTGGTGGTTTTAGATCCCATTTTCATGTTCTGCAAGCACAACCTCTCCAACGACCAGCATGGATTTATGCCTCAACGCTCAACTACAACTAACTTACTAACCTTTACCTCGTATGTGCATGAAAGTTTTGCAAAGAAATCCCAAACTGATGCCATCTATACCGATCTGTCTGCCGCATTCGACAAGGTGAACCATGATATTGCCATCGGAAAGCTCGCGCGTTTAGGATTTTGTGGATCTCTCATTGGCTGGTTCCGCAGTTACCTTACGGCACGTAAATTGACAGTTCGTACGGGTAACTGTTTTTCCAGGCAGTTCTCAGCTTCATCAGGCGTGCCTCAGGGAAGTCACTTAGGGCCGTTAGTATTCCTAATTTACTTCAATGACGTGCTGCAACTCCTCGATGGACCAAAATTGGCGTATGCCGACGACTTGAAACTGTACTACTCTATCAATGGCTCCGAGGATGTGAACTTCCTACAGAACCAGTTTAACCTCTTTGCCTCCTGGTGTGATGCCAATCGCCTACCTTTGAACCGTGATAAATGTGTAGTAATATCATTTTCCCGCAAACGACGCCCGCTCTCAGCCGTGTATTTCCTTGGAAACGATGCAATCTCTCGAGCTCAACACGGTAAAGATCTTGGTGTGATCCTCGACGCGCGGCTGGATTTTAAGAATCACACCAACTATATCGTTGACAAAGCCTCCAGAAGCCTGGGTCTTCTTTTCCGCATGACGAAGGACTTTAAGGACATCTACTGCCTGAAGAGTCTTTACTGCAGTCTGGTTCGATCGATCCTCGAATATGCTTCTGCGGTTTGGTGCCCATATTATCAAAACGGCTCTGATCGCATCCAAGCCATCCAACGTCGTTTTTTGAGGTATGCCCTTCGACACTTAAACTGGCAAGACCCTTTTCGACTTCCCAGCTACGAAAGCCGCTGCCGCCTGATCGACATCGACACGCTGCAAGCCCGCAGGACCGCTACTCGTGCTTCTTTTGCCGCTGATCTGCTTTCATCAAGAATCGACTCTCCTGCACTTTTGGAAGTTCTTCCACTTAGCGTCCGACCTCGTGGTTTGAGGAATCGGGATCTTCAGCTCTTCGTTCCTGTTAGACTAAACAGTTACGGGGCCAACTCTGCAATAATTGGCGTCATCAAGACTTTTAACCGCTTCTCAGAACATTTTGATTTTGACGTTTCGAAGGTTTTATTCCGGAAAAGAATTCTTAGTGTTCTAAGTTCAGTGTAGATTTGTATTTGTTGTTAGTTTTTAATTTTAAAATATCATTTGGATCAATATATGATCTGTTGATTTAATAATAAATAAATAAATAAATAAATAAATAAATAAAGAAGTCCAAGAAGAACCAAAAGTGAGCTAAAATTAGTATAAAAGTGAAGATGATTGATTCCATTAAGTGAGAGGAATGTAAGATGTTTTTTCAATCTCAATCCAAAAATATGAATAGAGAAGGCCTGACTTCATTTCTACAAAGTTCCAATACTGCTCACCGGTAAAATAAATAAAATACGGTGATCAAATTGTACGCAAAATATTTAGACTGCTAGTTGGGAGATATGTATTATGAAAAAATTTGGCAATGGACAGCAAAACGAACTCTTTGGCGGTCACCTGGCAGGATTCCAATTTTTCGTTAACAAGTCTCACCTGTATTTCCCGAAAAAATTGAAAAATTTAGTGTCTAGTACTTTAGGATACAGCAAATTACTCAGTCTTTCATAACGGTTGACACGATGAATGCAACAGATTTCTCTGAAAAGCACTTCAAGTTTATACTTTGTTTAAATTGGATTTGGAATCTAGCCATAAACGGTGGTGGAGTGATGAAAAGTCAAAAATGTTGTTTTTGTGCCGAAAGGGGATAATCGGCAAAATTTGTTATAACTTCGACCGATTTCAAAATTTCGAATTATTTTGAAGGTCAAGCTTCAGGAAACAGAAAACGTAGTCAAAAATATCCTTGATTTGAAAAAATGAAGGTTTATATTATGCATTATAAATGGCGCACGTGTTGCTCAAGAATTAAAGTCGAAAAAGTCGAAAAATTTCTTCATTGTACGCTATCTCAAACAATACTTGACAGAACATCACAAAAATTTTCATATATAAACATTACATTACCAGGTAACTTTGCTGCGAATTTCATCAATTTCTATCAACGGATTCAAAAATTATTCGTAATACAAAATATTGCATTTTTTTTTCGAATATACTCCTTAGTTCAATTACTACTTTCATTAAGCGATTCTCAAAACATGAATATTTTTATATTTCAATCTCGTTTCATTCCAAATTTATGGTTCCGTATCTTGAAAATTTAATTACTGATTTTGAAGGTCACTTTTATCACATTCAGAAGGACTTTTTACAGACGCGATTTATATTTTATTTAAATATTTAGGAGAGGATGTTTGCACGTGATGTAACAATTATTGTTTGAAGATATGAGATATAATGGTTAATTGAAGGCAATATAACGAACTCTTCATAGATTTTTTTTGTATGTTTAAAATAGTATATTTTCTCTGGGACAGCAAATGAAAAATAAATTATACATAGAGGAACCCTCGTGAAAAATTGCCCCGGGCCCTATGGCTTAGTCTAGCTCTGCGCTGTATTTTAACTTTAGATTTAGTAGTTTTATTTGGAGGAGCGTATGAATTTCAACTATGAAATGTTGTAAATACCCTTTTTTTGGAACTCCTAATGAATTTAAATCTTTTGAAAATGATTTTATCATAACTTATTTTCAACGCACCCTTGAAGACCAGACGAAAATATAGTCAAAATGTAAGTTTAAGTGGTCATAAATGTCGTGATCCTACATTAGTTCAAACAAGTTTGGTGAGTGACCATAAAGTTTAATGTCAAATATGGCCTCAATATTTCATTTTCTTTCAAATTGGTATGGGTAAATTGCAATGGGCTTTACACTTCTAGGAATGACGGTTTTTGATTTTTTTTTATTTTCTTGGTAGTTATTACTCATCAAAATTGGAAAAAAAATTCAAAATTATTTAAATTTCCCATCGACTGATCTGGTTCTGTTGAAAAAGTTTCTAGACGATTACAGTCTCAAATCATTACAAAACGATGTTTATTTATTACATCCGACGTTTCGGCATGTATATTTTGCCTTTATCAAGGAATTTGGAGAGTTGGGAACTGTTTTTTTTTTAATTTTGATTAATTATTGTATCAGCTAATGTTATTCCTTATTTCGAATTGTTTAAATTCTACGACGACGGTATATAATAAAATGTTGTAGTCAATACAAATCAAATGAGTAAACAAATAATATAAAACAATGTGCATGTTGAAAATGGTTAATAATTTTTCGTTTTAATTGTCCAGAATGTTTTTTGAATCTATGAAACTGTCATGAAGAAAAGTCGTCTCGTTGTCTGTGGTGTGAAAACTTAGAACATGAATGATTGAACACTCATACGTTGCGCGCAAATTTCTATGAAATATTGCTTCTTACTGGCTGAGCGTAAAGAAATCTATTGCAAATTTATGATGTTTTTGTTTGGTGATACATTTTTAAAAACTTACAAGATGTTTTTTTTTGTTTTCTTGTTCGTTCTTTCGTTAACCACTATCAGTTGTTATTGAAATTATTTATCAGATGTGCTGGACGAGAATTTCTGTTGTTTATTTGGCTATGACGTAAAGTTGTGGGATAATTACTCAGTTTGAAATGAGAGTCCATTATTTGGAATTTTGATTTCTCATTCATGTTAGGGGAAAGTTTGGCAACTCGATTGATGAAGCGACATTTATTTTTCGATTAAGTAGAAGGGCTAGTAAATTTTCCAAAAACCTTCCACATGCGATCGGTTTTTGATACCAGCTGCTATTTGCTGATTGGTTATTTAAACGTTTAAGAAACATGTCGAGAAATGGAATTTTGTGGCCTTCTTCCATTTTACTAGTAAACTGGGTTTCTTGAAAAAATTAAAATGCCGAAACGTCGGATATAGTAAATGAACATTGTTTTATGATTTTTTATGACTGAAATAACCGAGAAACTTTTTCAACAATTTTTTAAATAATTAAATTGTTTTGTCATTTTTGTCATTTTTGTCATTTTTGTCATTTTTGTCATTTTTGTCATTTTTGTCATTTTTGTCATTTTTGTCATTTTTGTCATTTTTGTCATTTTTGTCATTTTTGTCATTTTTGTCATTTTTGTCATTTTTGTCATTTTTGTCATTTTTGTCATTTTTGTCATTTTTGTCATTTTTGTCATTTTTGTCATTTTTGTCATTTTTGTCATTTTTGTCATTTTTGTCATTTTTGTCATTTTTGTCATTTTTGTCATTTTTGTCATTTTTGTCATTTTTGTCATTTTTGTCATTTTTGTCATTTTTGTCATTTTTGTCATTTTTGTCATTTTGGTCATTTTTGTCATTTTTGTCATTTTTGTCATTTTTGTCATTTTTGTCATTTTTGTCATTTTTGTCATTTTTGTCATTTTTGTCATTTTTGTCATTTTTGTCATTTTTGTCATTTTTGTCATTTTTGTCATTTTTGTCATTTTTGTCATTTTTGTCATTTTTGTCATTTTTGTCATTTTTGTCATTTTTGTCATTTTTGTCATTTTTGTCATTTTTGTCATTTTTGTCATTTTTGTCATTTTTGTCATTTTTGTCATTTTTGTCATTTTTGTCATTTTTGTCATTTTTGTCATTTTTGTCATTTTTGTCATTTTTGTCATTTTTGTCATTTTTGTCATTTTTGTCATTTTTGTCATTTTTGTCATTTTTGTCATTTTTGTCATTTTTGTCATTTTTGTCATTTTTGTCATTTTTGTCATTTTTGTCATTTTTGTCATTTTTGTCATTTTTGTCATTTTTGTCATTTTTGTCATTTTTGTCATTTTTGTCATTTTTGTCATTTTTGTCATTTTTGTCATTTTTGTCATTTTTGTCATTTTTGTCATTTTTGTCATTTTTGTCATTTTTGTCATTTTTGTCATTTTTGTCATTTTTGTCATTTTTGTCATTTTTGTCATTTTTGTCATTTTTGTCATTTTTGTCATTTTTGTCATTTTTGTCATTTTTGTCATTTTTGTCATTTTTGTCATTTTTGTCATTTTTGTCATTTTTGTCATTTTTGTCATTTTTGTCATTTTTGTCATTTTTGTCATTTTTGTCATTTTTGTCATTTTTGTCATTTTTGTCATTTTTGTCATTTTTGTCATTTTTGTCATTTTTGTCATTTTTGTCATTTTTGTCATTTTTGTCATTTTTGTCATTTTTGTCATTTTTGTCATTTTTGTCATTTTTGTCATTTTTGTCATTTTTGTCATTTTTGTCATTTTTGTCATTTTTGTCATTTTTGTCATTTTTGTCATTTTTGTCATTTTTGTTCTTCATTGCAGAAAGAATTAACATTTCTAATCGTAGAGATCGTTTAAATGATCGCAGTGTTTAAAACTGCCTAAAAAAAAACTTGAACCTTCTTTTCAATTCACTGAGCTTAAATGCAAATAGGCTGACCCGATAATATTTTCGCAGTAAATGCCAATCTGTCTATCAACACACCGAAAGCTAGGCGATGATGGCAAAAATATGGATCAATGCCATCGCCCTTTCGCGAAAAAATCAAGTCCAACCTTAGGCATCATCATCATCATCGTGAACATCATCCGATCGCGGTGGTCTACTTTCCAGCCCTACAATTATCGTCCGCCTCCTCCTTCTCAATCTATTTACCACGGCTTGGTACTCTCGAAGGTCTTCCCCTCATCGGCTTTCAACACTCAACATAGCCCGCTCAATCAACTGCAGGCAGACAAAAAGTTCAAGCGTCCATCATCATCGAATCACTTAGAGACATCATAATAAACACCGCCATTTGGGACCCATCAGCAGCTATAACATTCGCACTGACTGGGTCGAAAAGCTGTCATCAACCAACTCACTTCTAGTTTTTTTTTTGCATTTCTTGGAGGCGTGTGAGGTCTTCACTTCTGAGGGAACATTGTCCTTTTGCATTTCTTGGGCGCAGTCGCGTGCAAAAGGTCATCCTGCTGCTCTGGTGGTGGTCATTCTGAACTCTGACAGGGTGATTAACACGCTACTGCCTCTTTCCATTTCTCGGGTCTGGTTTAAACGGACCCCAGAACTAGCCAAAGCGTAATAAGGGCTGTGGTTTACTAAGCAACACCCCGTAGCACAGTTTTATGTGGGATTTTATCCAGCGCACCTCGTCAGATTTAAACTCCGTGTCCGTGTCCGGAAAATGTCAGCTAGGTTTAGCGCTTGTTTAACCGTTTCCAACACGTTAATTACCACCGGGGTCTCTCGCAGAGGAGGTCCACACCGGTTCCCGATGGGGATCAACCCTCCGGGAGTAGACTGGAGTCCCTCTGTCGGCCCTGCTATAGTTTTAATATTTTAATTGGTCTTCGAATTGTCTAGGATCAACTAGAAAAAGCCTAGGAAACTTCAGGGGGCCCTCTAATCTACTGTGAACAGGGACGAGATGAAGCAGCATGGGTTCATTTGCTGCCACTATTCTGATTTTGTTCAGTATCCATTTTAATGAACGATTGTGGATATATAATCAACCGTTTAAATTTGATTCAGTTATTTCAATATTCAAAACTAAGAAGTATATTCGAAAAAATGCAACATTTTGTTTTGTGAATAACTTTCTGTTGAAAACTCAGGATTCAGTGGTAGAATTGAGTTACTTTCATTCACATTATGTTGTCTAGTCACTGTAATACAACATATTAGATTATAGATAACTTGATCACCAGAAAAACACACACACTAATTGACTCGCTATATTAGCCGACTAATTGACTTCCTGCACGCTTATGATCAATGACATGATATCGGTTTAATCCGTTCACACATCCCCCTCCTTTATGTTGGTATAACTGTTTTAAAATCCTATCCTTTTCTAGGATGTTCATGAAAAAAAAATGTATTAAACACAGGGAGACACACAAATTGTACGTTTTCCAAAGAGAAATATGCTGACTTACTTAAAAAACACTAATTATCGCAACATTAGAATAAAAAAATAAATTTCAAACAAATTCGTTTTTATTCTAAGAACTCGTATATTTACTTGGCCAAGAGTACTTTCAATGAACTGATGTGAAGTAAATATGAAGAACTTACGCTACGATGCGTGGCCGATGTTTACAAATCTCAATTCCACCATTTTTTCAATCTCCGTTGGACTGAATCATCTCAAATATTTTAATGAACCTTACGTCTCTGTTCACTAACTAAACAATTGAATGTACGCAATATAAGCGTCCACTGTTCCAAAAAATGCGAACTATGTAAATACTAAAAAAACAATTTCAACTACATTGTCCTGAATCTATTCTCTTTTCCGAAGAAATGCAAACCATTGAACTTTGATTTTTTAGCAACAAAAGCTGTTCTTTCAACATCCTGCAATGTTATACTCTTGACGCATATCAAACTTTTCACTCGATGTTCTTTTTTCCCAGACAGTTTGTTCAAGCTATCTTATCTCGCTAACGCGCTTTGCAATTTAAGCTTTAAAATTTTAAGCTTTTCTTTCGATTTGCTTGGAATTCTCATCAGCAACTAAGGCTGTCTCCTCAACTCGCCATTCGATTTTATGCTGTCCTCTCAACTAACTCGTTTTTTCCATAAATTTCTCAGGCTGTCCTCTCAACTCGCCTTTCGATTTCAAGCTGTCCTCCCAATTCGCTTGTTTTTTCATTAATTACTCAGGCTGTCCTCTCAACTCGTTTTTCGATTTCAAGCTGTCCTCTAAACTCGCTTGTTTTTTCATCAACTAGTCAGGCTGTCCTCTCAACTCGTTTTTCAAACTGTCTTCTTAACACGCTTGTTTTTTCATCATTTCCTCAGGTTGTCCTCCAAGCTCGCCTTTCGATTTCAAGCTGTCCTCTCGACTAACTTGATTTCTCATCCATAACTCAGACTGTCCTCTCAACTTGCCTTTCAATTTCAAGCTGTCCTCTCAACTCACTCGTTTTTTCATCAACTACTCAAGCTGTCCTCTAAACTCGTTTTTCAATTTAAAGCTGTCCTCTTAACTCGCTTTTTTTTTCATCATTTACTCAGGCTGTCCTCTAAACTCGCCTTTCAATTTCAAGCGTTCCTCTCTTTTAACTTGATTTCTCATCAGCTACTCAGGCTGTCCTCTGAACTCGCCATTCAATTTCAAACTGTTCTCTCAACTAACTCATTTTTTCATAAATATCTCACGCTCTCTATTTGCTTTATTTCTCATCAATAACTAAGTCTGTCCTCTCAACTTGCCTTTCGATTTCAAGCTGTCCTCTCAACTCGCTCGTTTATTCATCAACTACTCAAGCTGTCCTTTCAACTCATTTTCTATTTCAAGCTGTCCTCTTAACTCGCTTGTTTTTTCTTCATTTACTCAGGCTGTCCTCTAAACTCGCCTTTCAATTTCAAGCTGTACTCTCGTTTCACTTGATTTCTTATCAACTACTCAGGCTGTCCTCTCAACTCGCCTTTCAATTTCAAGCTGTCTTCGCAACTCGCTTGAGTTCTCATGAATAATTCAGGCTGTCCTCTCCTCTTTAATTTTTTTTTAGATTGTTTTTTTTAGATAATTTTTCGTTTAATTAAGCTTACGAGAAACAACCTGTCAAGGTCGTAAAAAGTGCAGACCTGTCCGGAGGTCCGAAGCTCGGAAGCAACTGATCGCTGACTGACTAATTGACTTCGTGCACGCTAAAAATCAATGATGCGATGACGGTTTAATTCTTTCACACAGTTAGGTATACGTGGCAAGAGAGAGCGTCCAATAACCCATTTTTTATGGGAAGGATCAGAGTCACCTTTATAGCTTTCAAGAGCGCACACCTTGCTATCTTGGTTAATTTTTTTTTTAAATTAATTTTCTGTTAACATATTTGGAACTTCAGCGGAAAGATATTTTGAAAACTTTCATAATGGACATCAGAACGAACTCTTGAGCGGGCACCTGGCCGGTTTCCAGCCAGAAATTTTTCGTTGACGTCTCGCCTGGATGTTCCAGAGATACTTCTACTATTTGCTGAAGATCTGTGGAAGCTGCAAATCAGTCAGACTAAATACACAAAGAAGACTGAATTCAAATGCAATCATTTTCCCTGCAACGCAGAAAATTGCCCAGATTTAATTACCTTATTTGCCGAACAGAAAAATTGTGTTAAAATTTTTATTTATTTATGCGCTCAAAACCAAAGATTTTGAGCATGTTTAATAAAAATATTTATAAAAGGTTTTATGGGAGCCTAAAGTACGATTAAAAATCTGTTAATATATTTTGATGAAAAAACAATTTTTTCAATTCTTTTCTCATGATTTTTGTTAAGAACTTCACTTTGAAATTAAATGTCAGGATTTTGTCAGGTTTAAGATAAAATAGCCCAGATTTGTCCGGCCCGGATACGTGCTTAAAAAATTCTGACATCCTTATTCTAAAGGTCTAACAAAGTTGATACATGGTTTTTGTTTGATCTGGAATCGTAATATTGCGTAAAAACTCTCGTGGAGTGCAAATTTTGATCATTCATATCTCATCCGTCTTAGGACATATTGCAAATCTTCTGATCTCATCTGAAAGATAATGAGCAATAGCTATTTCGGAAGTATTTTGCCCAGAAATAATGTTTTAGTTTTGTACCTTAAACTTAACCTAAAGTAAGACCATTTTCAAAAAGTCACACTCAATATTCAAAGCCGAGCGTTAAAACACAATGAAAAAATGTTCTTTTAATTAATAAAATAGACACTTGAGTTATCGTCCAAAAGTTTGGGATCACCCCTTAGTATTGTGTATCGGCCAAAAGTTTGGAATCATTCTTTTAAAAACATGCAAATTTATCTCATTCATATCTTTCTCATCTAAGATCGTATTGCAGATCTGAAGGGTTCATTTGGAAGCTTAGAAATTATTGTTTTTTCATAAATCTATTCAAAAATTATGTTTTAAAGTGATAACCATAAAAAATTCACGTGAAATTAATTGATTTTTGAAAGTTCACACTTATGATTTTGATTTTTTTATGGCTAACACTTTAAAATATAATTTTTTAATGAATTTATGAAAAAAAAAAACAATATTTCCAAAGCTTTCAAATGAACCCTCCAGATCTGCAATACGATGTTAGATAAGAAAGATATCAATGAGATAAATTTGCATGTTTTTAAAAGAATGATTCCAAACTTTTGGTCGATACACCATACTAAGGAGTGATCCTAAACTTTTGGACGATAACTTAAGTGTCTATTTTATTAATTTAAAGTGCATTCCAAAATTTATGCACAAAACTTTTCAATTGTGTTTTGAGAAGTAATGAATAAATATTCTAATCCAACTCAAATTTTTAAATTTGGTCCACACTGTCCCGAGATGATCGGCTTTGAATATTGAGTGTGATTTTTTGAAAATGTTCTAACTTTAGGTTAAGTTTGAGGTACAAAACTAAAACATTATTTCTGGGCAAAATGCTTCCGAAATAGCTATTGCTCGTTATCTTTCAGATGAGATTAGAAGATTTGAAATATGTACTATGACGGCTGAGATATGAAGGATCGAAATTTGCATGTTTTTTAGTGGGTGATCCCAAACTTTTGGCCGGCAGTGTATATAGAGACTTCAATCACAAAACTTACAGCAGCACGACTAAAAGTTGTTATCAAACATATGTAGCTTTTGAAGAAAGGAGTATTTCTTCTGAAGATTTGCGCAGAATAAATTTGCGCTCAACTTTGATTGGTTCTATTATTCAATTTTCAAAATACAGAATAAAATAAATATAACTTGAAAACTTCACATTTTCAGCTTTCTTTGTGCAAATTTTTGAGCAAAAATACTCAATGAGTGATTTTGTACAGCGTTTGCAAAGTGATGCAATTAGATGTGGGACACCTTTTATGTTGTTTTTGTGGGAAAGAGGATCAATCGATTAAAATGGTCAAAATTTTGATCAAATTTAAAAGTTTTGAAAAATTTTGTAGGTCAAGTTTTAATGAACAGAAAGCGCACTGTGTAAAAGCTGATAAGCAGTGTGAAGAGAAAAGTAAAAGAACTCACATATCCTACAAAAACTATAAATAATTTTAGGAACAGTCTAGAGGATTTCCTTAGTTGAGTTAAGATGAAAATGATTTTTTATAATATATCTTTATTTGTATCAATGCATCATTACATTTATATCACATAACTATATTGAATTAGGTGTTCAGCTCAATAATTAAAGGTTCAGAGCCCTATAGTTAACTGAATACTAAAAAATTATTAATTCGACTTAAATTTGCTGAGCGCAATCAAGTTTTGTAATGTATAGAAGAACATCCTGTGATGTCAAAAATATTTTAAACTTTAACTAAAACTAAAAACTACCCTAAAACTTAAACTAATTAAAAAGAAACCGAATATCTGCTATGGAAGACTGCAGCGATTTATGATGAAAATGATGAAAATTCATCGCGAAAAGCGGCCAATTAAAAGGCATTTTTTATATCTTCATAAATTTGAGAGAAGAAAGTTCAAACAAGAAGATGTTTTTGCGATGGTAATGGAAAAATCTTTTAACTACTCTTTCTGCATTCGTTTGATGAAAAATATTGTAATATATAGGTCCCTTCCTTTAATCGACTGGGAGAGATTTTCGTATTTTTACACGTTCGTTACATAGTTTCGGCATCAAATTTCGGATGAGAACTGTTGAGTTTTTGGTAACACTTTGGGGCTTTTTGATAGAAAATGATCACTCAGTTTCGATGTTTTGATTTTTAAAAGCTAGACGTATTTGTAGAGGGTGCGCTAGACGGCGGATGAACCAGAGGTACGTTTTTATGAATAGATGGATGAACGAAAATGGCCAATTAGATTATTTCGAAAAAATGAGTGGCCAAAATATTCAGAAGGGTTTTTTTGCAACTCTTAATAATACAACTTCTTCAATCCATAACTTTTTTTCTCCTAGGCTACATCCAAAGAAGAAGTTGCAAAATTTCAATGCCGATAGGAGCTAAATATGTGCTGAAAGTGATATGTTTTCTTTTCTGTCACTGCAGTAAACCCTCATTTCCCATCTGCCTCATGTGGCACACTGGTTTAGTTGTCGCATGGGCAAGATGAAGGTTGAATAATGTTGTGAGTTCGATTCCCACCGACGACAATTTTTTTTTCTTGTTACTGGTATGAATATTTCAATAGAATGAATCCCATAAAATATTTTGCTTGTTTTGCTAAAATAATCGTATGAAGAGGTCTTGCATCATTTTGCCCGAGTACTCGAATTTTGAAGCCAGTGACGGGAAAGAAATCATATTAATGACGCAATGCACATTTCAGCGCATTTTTGGCACATAGTTAGCTCCGATGGGCATTGAAATTTGGTAACCTCTTCTTTTAGTATAGTATATTATCAATTTTGAAATAATATGATTATGATTGTTCATGTCACCTATGTTTCTTAATAACTCACTCGATGTTTTGGAACTTATTCATCCACAGCTGATCACATGTCAAACAAACCCGATGCAAGTTAATACAATGTCATCGACCATGGTCCTAGTCAGCAAAACCCGGCTAAGTAATGCAAACACTAATCACTCTCCCTCCGAATGCTGCAAGTCATAATTCTGTCAATTGCAACATTCACCTGATTAAGGCTGGAAAATCGATCGATTCAATCGGTTTGAGGTGTACTGTGACTACATCTCGAAACCAACCGCCAAGCCGGTGCCAGATATCGGGCGACATCAATATTTTGTGCTGTAGGGCAAGTAGGTGTTATGAATGTTGAAAAATTTGCGTAGGCTTTTGGTTTGTACAACTAAGCTAGGTGGTACAAATCTCTCGGGGATCAGGTAAGCTCGAGATCTCCGAGGTCTCTAGCTAGTATCTACTAGTAGAGGCAGTGGGTAAGCTAGTTTCCTACTAGCTTAGTTTAAGTTGGCGTCATCGGAGATATTTAATTCTTTTTTTTCTTTAGTTTATTTTACTTTTTTGCCATCATAGTGACGAACAAGTGTGATGAGGAACTGATTTCACACGCAACCTCTCTAGTTTTAGTAGGTTGTACTAAGATTATTTCTTGCTCTGTCTCTCTAGAGATTGGACTTGAATCGCTTGTGCAACGCGTACCTACTACATCATAGTCGTCGATTCGATGCTGGGAAGCTGGTTCTGGTCAGCTATTTTTTAGGGACCACATTTGATTAACCGGAGGCGGTGGCGTCTCATTGGCGACGACGACGACGACCACGACAACAACGACGCTCACCTCGCCGGGTGCTGAAGTTTCCAGACAAGTTTCATAACTTCATCACTCGGCTAAACTTGCCACGGAAAAGGGCAACAAATCATTTCGATTCCAAACACTCTGGAAACGGGGAGAGAAACAAACAAAACCCCAACAGCTGATCTAGAGGACTCAGGAGGATGCCTAGAGGCATTCTCAAACCTCTAAGGAAAAAAAAATAGCATTTGGCGACTACCCACATTTGCATGCGAAAAGTTGTTAGCTGCCCCCGAAGGTTGGATGCCAGCAATGCGCAATAGTTTGGCGTTCAATTCCCGAGAGAGGAGTACGCCTACTCGATAGTTTTTTGACGCAAACTTCATACGCAATACGCTATACGCGAGCGAGCGTTCTAGGTACTTACCTACCTAGTTGAGGCAATAATAAATTTGTCATTCGGCGAGCTTGTTGCCTGATTTGTGGTTGATCGTCGGCGTGATTTATCAAGATCTGAACACATGTTGAACCTGTGCTTTCGGTTTACCTACAGGAGGATGCGGGAGATATGGATCGGTTGGTCCATCAGAACTGTGGCCTGAGGGTCGCTCGGATTTCTTGCTACCTCAAAGAGGGAAAAATGACGGTCGCCATGTAGCATGAGTACTCTGGTGGTGAAATCTCAAACCTTGGGAGAGGTCGGCATCGAGTGCACTAGGATAGTTTTTATTCAGTTATTGATCGGTTGTTGGTCCAACACACTCTTTTGGAGCCAGCTAGCTTAGCCCACACAGGGTCGGGCTCCGGCATTTTTCGCGCGGATTGCGCGATGGCGTTAGTTGGCTCCAGTACTGTAGGTCAGTTGAAAGCCTCGGGTAGAACAAGTCTTTTTCCATCTCTCAGGCGGTGATGTGTAGGATTTTGGATTTATGTCTGAGCTGGCCTCAATTTGTTCAATATCTATATAAATGTTTTTAAGTTATTTCATTGCTATTTACATCACAAGAAATTTTAAACTCTTACTCAGTATTAATTGTCTTTTTTCTTCTTTTCTTTTACAGGTAAGGCGACAAATTGATTTGACACTCAAGTCAACCTCGGAACAACGTCCACAAAGCAATTAGTTTTGGACATCTGATAAGTACACCATTTATTGAATCCTAGATAGTCAACATGGCTTTTAAAAATGAAAATTCTAAACCCCTTATTAAATTTGATCCACGATAAACAGTAAACCGCTGCAAGTTTTTTATGGAAGTTTCAAATTCTAAAATTTTTACACCTCCCATGACTTTTTTCGGTTATTTTGCTGCCAGAAATAGCAATAAAAATTTTGGAAGCGATACATGCAGTCCTGAATTAGCGTAACGAGTTTGAAATTTGTATGGCAATTAATATGGGAAAACAAAACTTTTCTTTCAAAAATCTCCAGAGATGTACTTAAAATTACAAAAAATATAACTTTGGGTGAAAAATATTCCTTGATTCCTGTTTTACAATTCATGGAAACGAGCACAAACCTAAACTGTACCCCAGAAAAGATATTTGATGTTACACAAAAATTTTTGTTTTCAAAATATTTTTTTTTATATTTAAGCGTTTTAGACTGCTCATTTGAAAGCTGTGTAACCGTAGGATGAGAATTAAAAAATTTCAAAAAATCGTTTTGCATAGCCAACGAATTTATTGATTTAAATAACCTTTGCAAAATCATTTCATGAAATTAATAAAAGTTCTCAATAGCAAGCAAAGTCTGTCATTTTTAAATTCTTTCCAATGCACAGTTGTCCAGAACGGAACTTTATCGTGACAAAATTAATTACGAATATACTATGTATAAGAGATGGACAAATGGTGTCTTCAGCAAAAATTCTCATCATGTCATGGGTTTCAATAATCTTAAATCAAATTGTAGCCTACGGTTTTTGAGGAACTTTACCCAAGACATAACATACAGTGAGCGAAATAAGAATAGCACCACTATGTGTTTTGCTTGTTAAAATATGAATGATTGAAAATTACGAAAATTTTCAACCACAGTCTGTTCTGAATTGCTTAACGGATAAATCAAGCATAAGTTTATTTTTTTGGACGTAGCAATTGGCGTTGAGGACCAAAAATGTGAAAAAAGGGTGCGAAATAAGAATAGCACCACTTGAGTTTTTCAAGAAAAATAAGACTATTTTTAAAAATTTACTGTGTAAAAGTGAATAATAATGCTTCTACGAATTATTCAAATAGATGACTGCATGTTGAGGAGCTTTCCAGATTTTCAAAGGTTTTCAAAGGTTTAAAAAGGGGGTTTTAAGAGATGCTCCTCTAGCGTCAAGGAATTTGATATTTGAGCTTTAAAACTTTATCAAACTGCTTGACTTCTTCATTAACATTCATAAGTATGATGCAAAATGATGAAACATAGATTTGAGGCTGAGTTTGAATCCAAAAAGCAGGTTGGAATTCAAAAATACTGATGTTCTTTTAACAGTCTAACACTATTTCTCTAGTTTTATGTCATAGATACTATCTTGCCATCTTGCCAGCACTATCTTGCCATTTAACCAAATTCATGCCCATTTTCGAATATCCGGGATTAATTAGGAAGTGCTAGATGATTTTGGTCAAGAAATAAATACATGTACCGTGTGAAGGCTTTGGAAATTCTAAGATCACGTAATCCAAAAAAAAATAGAATTGCATCAAGGTCACTAAAAGTGAATTTTTTGGACCGATTATCAGAATAAAGTTATACTTTGCGATGGAGCTTGATGGACCAGACGGCTAGCAATATTATTGATATGATTTGCAATTGAATCGGAAGTTGAGATGAGCAGGAATTTTTGCGGTTGTACATTTCTGTGCTGGTGATTCTTTTTCAAATACGGAAAAACTTTCTGCGCCTTGAACTTCCACAAAACTGTGATCTGAAAATACCTCAAAATGATGAATATGGGCCTAAATAAACCTGTAAAATCAATATTGAGACTAAATTTGGGTTTAACTGCAAGATAGTGCTGCCATCTACGACTTGAAACTGGAAAAAAAGTGTGGTTTACTGAAGAAAATCAAAGTTTTTGATTTCCAACCTACTTTTTTTTTATTCAAAATTAATCCCGAATGTTAGTTTCATCATTTACCGTCATTTTTATGAAGAAAGTAAGTAGTTTTTTACAGAATTACAGCTCAAATATTAAATTCCTTAACGCTAGAGGAGCATCTCTTAAAACCCCCTTTTAAAACCTTTGAAAACCTTTGGAAATCTGGAAAGCTCCTCAACATGCAGTTATCTATTTGAATAATTCGTAGAAGCATTATTATTCACTTTTACACAGTAAACTTTTAAAAATAGTCTTGTTTTTGTTGAAAAACTCAAGTGGTGCTATTCTTATTTCGCACCCTTTTTTCACATTTTTGGTCCTCAACGCCAATTTCTACGTCCAAAAAAAATAAACTTATGCTTGATTTATCCGTTAAGCAATTCAGAACGGACTGTGGAAGAAAATTTTCGTAATTTTCAATCATTCATATTTTAACAAGCAAAACACATAGTGGGGCTATTCTTATTTCACTCACTGTACATATGGCATTTTGTAAGCGAGTTATGATTTTTTAAATATTAAAATGTTAGGGTGTGTCGAATAAAAACAGTATTCTTGCTCTAACTTTTGTGAATGTCTTCTAAGCATTTGGATGAAATAAAATTCGAACATTTTTCAGAGAGAAGCGCAGAGTTCGTTTGTTATAAGGGCAAAAACTTTTACTTTTTTAATTGTCAAATCTCAGATTTGTGCAAACCAAAAAAATATTTTATGACAGCATTATTTTGTTCAAATATCAAATATTTGATTGTAAAATTATGGGAGACACGTTTTATTTTAAACTCATGAATGAAAATTTCAAAGTTTGTTCATTTTCAATACAAATTCACACATTTGAAGACTCTGTGAAAGAGAACATCCTCATTTCTCGTTCCATCATTTTGTAATTGGTTGAGTCTAGTCAATTGCGATGCTTAAATGAACGATTTCCATACAACATTGAAATACGTTGCGTAAATGAAATTCAAGAAAAATCTCTCTAGAACACTTTATGAGTCATGCTCCAATCAAGAAATATTGCTACGAGAAAAGTGTGCTAGTCAATAAATCAAAATCTCCTTTTCCAGTAGTCAAACCTTGCTTAACTTTAGCATGAGACCTTTTAGAGAACCAATGATAATTTTAGTCTAAGGCGCTTAAAATTTATCATATTCTTCCTACACTGAGATTAGTGAACTTACTGTTATTCATGATTCTTCAATATTATTGAGAAAAACAAGCAGGATTGTTGCAGAAAAACAATCACAGTTTCTACAACTTTCAACCGATTTTGATAATTGATCTCTGTGTTTCTCTGTTTTAAACTAACATGCAATGTTTACAGAGAATGGAGTTTTAAAAATATCAAAATCTAGTCAAAACCTGTCGATGAAATTGAGTTTTTTCTGAATAAAATGTGTTGTTTTGATCAAAAACTCACAAATTTCAACATCACTGTTAATTCAACCAAAAGTCAAGTTCAGATGATCGAAAGAAATTCAATTAACCTTCAAAGTGAAAAAAGGAACATTAAATTGATGCTATATGGCCTGAGATATTCGGGTTTTTGTTAAGGTTGCCAGATTGTCCGGTTTTATCCGGGTTTGCCAGGATATTTAAAACAAACAGTTCGGCCTGGCCCGATTACCCGGATTTCATTGATAAACGCCCGGATTTTGTAGACTTCAAATAAAAAAATTGTGTTGTAAATTTTATTATCTATGCCTCCAAAACTAAATTTTTTGAAAAACTTTATGAAAATAATCATAAAAGGTTTTTCGGAAGCTTGAAATACGATTTTAAATATGTCGATAAAATTTAATGAAAAAATATAATTCTTCAATTTCTTTTTTTGTGATTTCTGGGTTTTGATAAAATTTATCCGGAAATTGCCCGGTGTTTTGGTCGTTAATTGTGAAATCAAATGCTTAGATTTTGCAAGGTTTTAAAATAAAATTGCCTGGATTTGTTCGCCAAATCCAGGCAAATTTATATAAATACCTGGCTTTGATTTCAAAATTGACCACAAAAAAATCGGGAAATATTCGGGCAAATCTGGTCTAAACCCAGAAATTATTCAACAAAAATCAAGAAAAAAGTCGAAAAAAATGTTTTCTTTAATACTTACCGACAGAATTTAAATCGTATCTTTAGTCTTAAATCTTCTGGCAACCTTCAGATAGACAAGGCTGATTCTTTTGTAAATAAAAGATAGGAGACCTACGTTGTATAAAGAATTTGGACGTTAACATTTAAAAAAGAAGTTAAATATTGCAATAACTTGTAACACAACCAAGTTACGATCAAAACAAATTTACATATTTTTTTTAACTGTCGGACTATTTGGTAGTAATCGTCAGAAAATGATGAAACTTTTGCTTAAGTTCTAAAGAAGTTAGTCTTCAATAATATCCCAACTAAATATCCATAAAGCAAGTTCAACTTATTAGCTTCGAAATCAGCTTACCAGATAATCAATACGTTGTTTGATATCAGAGATACGCGTGAAGTAAAAATGCATGTTTTAGAAGACTGATCAAAAATTTTTGGCCGTTACACCCTACTACGGGGTGATCTCAAACTTTTGGACGATGACTTACGTAGCTATTTTAGGTATATGTATTGCAAATTTTTCGCACAAAAACAAATGTGTTTTAATAAGTATGAAAAAAAGATTCGAAAGCAACTCGAGTTTTGAAATTTGATCAACCCCACCCTGAGATGATCGTGTTTGAATTTGAAGTTCTGTTTATGAAAAATGTCCCAACTATAAGCTAAATTTAAATCATATAAATATAATTAATATTTTGTCAAATACATACGAAGAAGGTTTTGGTCACGATCTTTTGAATGAGATTAAAAGAAATCCAATATCTTATCAGATGACTGATATATGGCCGATCAAAATTTTCATGTTTTTAAGGAGGTGATCCCAAATTTTTGGCCGGCAGTGTACGTGTAGCAGAGATGCCATTGTGACTGATTTTTCAGGAATTGCCTGATTCTTGAGGCTCATCATGACAACCAGATAAGCCATTGCAATTCCCTGATTTTTTAATACAAGCCTGATTTTGCCTGATTTTCGTGAATGTGATGAAAAATGAGTAGCAATGAACTGCATATAAGCCATTGCTGAAGATAAAATGTGGAGTGACGAACAAAATACGAATTGTTATCGCTCCGAGTGAAATTTCCATAACTTTGACGTATTCTAATTTTTATTTTTTGTTTAAATTAAAAAAAAAAATTGGCAATCCTGACGTGTAGCCCCTATTGATGTAAAAGGTTTTTCTCCAAGTGGTTTTGATAAAAATCTTCTTCAAAAGCAAAATTATTATTAATATTTTTATTTTTATTATTTATTTATTTATTTAATTAAGGACATTTTACCGACTTTTGGCATTCGTGTCCGATCTTCAAAAGCTAAAGCTTGCTTCATTTAGAATTTGAGGAAACTTTTGCTCATATTGTGGCGCTCTTGGTGAACGGATTTGGAAGTTCTTGGCACCCACGGCCACGTGTCGATAATTTTGTCAGCTTCACGTATTTATTTTTGACATTCCACAAATCAACTGTATTTTGCAAACAATTCACATAGAAGAATAAATAAGTGAAAAAATTGTAACTTTTTTTTTCTAAAATTCTAAACTTCTAAACAGCTGCAGTTGCCCAGAAATACCGTATGACGCGTTATCACACGATATAAGGAAACATTGTCGACGATTTGGAAGCCTCAAGCCAATCGTCGGAGTGGAACTGTCGACCGGAAACTGAGTGGTAAGATTATGAAAACAATTAAGAGGAATTCCAATCTGTAGGACCATGATATTTATGGCCAGAAAATTTGGTGCTGCCCATAGTATCGTGAAGAGAATTCCACTCTGGGAAGGAATCAAGTCGTTTCGAGCTAGCAAACAGTCAAATCGGACCATAAAACAGAATATTGTGACCAAAATCCGTGCTCGGAAGCTATACGACTAGGTGGTGACCAAGTTGGACAAGTGTCTACTGATGGACGATGAAACCTAAATATGTCAAGACTGACTTCGAGCAAATCCCAGGTGAAAAAATTTACTTGACAACGGCTCGGAGGAATGTTCCAGTCAAATTTAAATTTATTTTTGCCGACAAATTTGCAAGGAAATTAATGATTTGACAGGGCATTGGCAGCTGAGGAAAAAATAAAGAAAGTTTTCGTTTCAAATAAGACAATGGCGTCGGAACTGTACCAAAAAGTCTCCAAAAATGAATTTCGCCGTTCATTCGATCCCACGACCATCCCGTGTTGTTTTGAATGGATTTGGCAAGCTGTCATCACAGCAAAGTCGTTCAAGAATGGTATGCAGAGAAAGGGGTCCAGTTTGTTCCGAAAAACCTTCACCCACACAACTGCCCCCAGTTCCGCCTTATTGAGAAATACCGGGCAATCATGAAGAGGAGACCCAAAGCAAAGGAAAAGGATGTCAACGACATCAATCAGATGAAGACCTGGTGGAATAAGATAGCTTAAACGATGGACGAAGAAGGTAGGCGCCGCCTAATTAGCCGTGTTTCAGGAAAAATTCGATAATTCCTTCGAAACCGTGAAAAGTAATTTTATCTGTATTTTTTGCTTGACAGTATGAAGAAAATGCTACATTTGTATGAAAAAGATCTGGTATCCAACTATAAAAAAAAACTTAAATACAGGTAGTGTTTTGACAATAAGAAGCCTTTTATTCAGTCTTGGAAAAGTGTACACAAGTGATATTCAAACTGTGTTACTCTGTGTATTTTGGAGCAATAAATCTACGGAAAGCCAAGCTACGACACATTATAATTTAATTAGTTCTAATTCGTAGTAAGATTATATGATAATTTATTTGAGCCAACTTAGCAACCACACTGTGAAATGCTGCTGCACATTTTGTGTAAGCTCATTCTGATGCCGAGTTGTTTTTATCTCAGTTTACTTACAATAAGGCTGCCAGATTGCCCGATTTTATCCGGGTTCTCTCGGATATTTAATACAAAATTTGAAAAAAGTCCTGCCCAGCCCTGTTGTCTGGATATCATTAGAAAAAAATACCTGATTTAACCTGGATTTTTTCACATTATTTGGTAAATCAAACAAAAAAAAACAAATTGTGTTGTACATTTTTTTATGTATGCCTCCAAAACGTAATTTTTCTTTTTTTTCTAGATTTTTGTTGAGAAATTTCTGGGTTTTGAAAAAATTTACCCAATTTTGAACTCAATCCCCGGATTTTGGCAGGTTTTTATATAAAACTAGCTGACCCGGCAAACATCGTTAAGCCTTTGAATTTCGCAAAAATAATGAGCATGTAAATAAGCAGAAAATATGTAAATAATTATTTACGCTCATGAAACTGGATTGTTACCTTCAAACGGAGTGAATCGACACAGTTTTTTGACTATTTTCGTAATACTTCTGTCATATTATGGTAGTACCTACCTCCAGGGGCAAAAAATTTCGAAGAAGATTGACTTCCAACAAAACTGGAAAGCGAATATCTTCTGGGATAAAGTTAAAAATCTATTTTCTTCCGTTTTACATTTTTTTGTCATTTACAGAGGATCCTTGACACCGATATGTTCAATTTCTATTAACCCCAAGATAAGTGCCAAAAAGTGTTTTGTTGAAATGTGTCGTCATTTTAAGCAGTTTTGATCAACTGTCTTTCCTTTTTCGTCAAAACCATGTTTGAAATTTTCTTTATCGTATAGGTACCAAATTTGTAGAAATAGCACAACACTTTTCATGGTATGAAATTTTGCAATTTTTTCAATATCAACAAATTTTCATATACCATTCTGTTTTTCGTTATATATCATGCATTTGATATGTTCTCTGTATTAGATAATCTCCTCTTAATTTTTAAAATCATATTTTTTATATCGACTTTAACTTTATCAAGAAATGGATGCATAAGCACTGAACAAAGAAAATTAGAACATTCAATATATGTGTATGTACGTTGTAGCGGAAAATTACCTTTAGGAATTTTATAAATTGGCATAAAAAACATAAGCTGGCTCGGTTCCACAGATGAAACAAAAGTGATGTTGATTTTTCAGTACAAAATAATAAATTTTCCCATACAAACCCAAAAGTTCAAATTTACTCATGTAAACGTTACTTAAAAATTTTGCAAAAAATCATGGATGAGTTTTGGACCAATACGAAGCTTTTTAGGCCCCAGGGTTTGAGAAATTCCAAAATGACCCCAAATCGACTCAGTCTAATGTACGTGGAATTTTTATTCACAGCAATTTCAAATCAAACGGTTATGAAATCTTTTTTCACTTTGAGATCTTGAATTCAAAATCAGAAATGAAATTCAAAAAAGTCTTTGCAAATCTAATTCAGTTTTCATTATCTCTGTTTTGGATCTTGAATGATATTTTCGTCGAGACTAAAAAATTTATTTTCCAAGCTTCTTGTATTTGGAGATGTTATTGAACCAATTATCTGTTCGTGATTTCTGATACTGAGTGTTGGATCAAATTATGAATTTTATTTTTACAAAGTCAACCCTATTTTTTTCCTTAATTTTGTTTAGTTTTTTAGCACCTTAGTACGTAAGGAAGAAGTGGATAGTATTCAACATTTCCTTGGTATTCTGATGAAATTCACATAGAATTACTAAGTTAATATCATTCTATTCTCTAACTAACTCATTACATTCTTGGCGTTTACAAAAACCAAGTAAATCAATTTATGGTCGTCTTATTCTATTAATTAAAAATTATACGTTCTCTTGGTGTTATACCATAAATATGAACAGAAGATTCTGTAATGGAATATTTCATCGTTATCTGTTCAGTTGTTTTGGATATTTCCAAACTTCCACAGCCATACGTAGAATATTATTTTTCTTGTATAATATGACAGTCTTTCATTTAACCGGAAAATAAACAAAACAAAATAACGGAGTAAATGAAAGAGATCAGAATTTTTCCCGCGCGTATCCTGGACAGGCAAATTTATTCTATCTAAAAACCTAACAATATCCGGGCATTTGATTTCAAAATTATCAATCCAAAATCCGGGCAATATCAAGCAAATTTGGGCTAAATTTAGAAACTACTCGAAAATAAAAAATTAAAACGAAAAGCACATCTCACTTCCATCTGTACCGTTGAGCCGTCAACACGTACGCCGGAGCATCGTATCGTTGCTGTGTACCTGCAGGAACATTTTACATTATTTATTTTTTCCTTACCTGTATTTCAATCAGCACTTTTCAGTGCTAAAATTATTTTCATTTTCTTTTATTCATATTTTCTCTTTTCTTTCCAGCATGGGGAAGTCTTCGGCCGGCTCAAGGGCCGGAAGAAAACGGATTGCTGAACCTAATCCAGGGCCATCTGCCAAAAAAGTTGAAATTTCCAATTCATTCGATGTCCTTCATAACATCGGTGATGAGGAAATATTCATATTTAATTCTGATAAGAGTACTAAGAAACCTTCTTCTTCTTCTTATACTCTTAAAAACGAAAAGATTCCACCAATAACGGTCACGATTCCTGACTTCAATGCCTTTCGAAAAGAAATCGTCACTTCCGTCAAGGATGTGAAGATTTCTTTTCAGATCGGTCGAAAGGGAACTGCTCGTATATTGGCGGAATCTTTTAATGATTTTCAAAAGGTTTTAATTTGAATAATAAAAAACATCAATTTTTTACGTATGACACTAGAAGTGATCGTCCATTTAAAGTTGTACTTCGTGGTCTCACTGGCGATCAGACACCGGATGAGATCACAGCTGAATTAAATTCTTTGTTAGGTTTTTCTCCAATTCAAGTAATTCAAATGAGGAAAAGAACCAACACGAATAATATCAGTAGTGTTGGTTTTGCTCCTGAACTTTATTTGATCCATTTTAAAAAGGATCAGGTTAATAATTTGCAAATTCTTGAAAAGGCTCGTCTTATGTTTCATTGTCGAGTCAAATTCGAACCTTTTCGTAAATCTTCTACCAATTTTCTTCAAAATATTACGCAATGTCGTCGTTGTCAAGCTTTTTGTCATGGCACTAAAAATTGTAGAATGAATGCCAGATGCATGTTTTGCGGCTCATTCGATCATGAAAAATCTAAATGCCTTTTTGGTGGTGATAAGCCAAAAACAGAATTTTTTAAGTGTGCAAATTGCGCAGGTAATCATTCCTCGAATTCGCTAGACTGTCCCATCAGGGCAAAAATTATTGCTTCTAGGAAAAATCCCAAAGTTTCCAGAAAAGTTTCTTCTCCTCCTTCCTCTTTTTCGTCTACACACGTCAGACCGGCAAACAACCTGCCTGTTCGCAGTCAGCCTCGGCCTACATTGGAATCACGGCTGGGTAATACCCGAAGTGATTTTAATGTTACCTGGGCTGATTCTGCGCCACAGACTCGTTGTTTATCGTTCTCAGAGGTGGTTGAAAATGGGTTGCCCTCTTCAGGTTTAACTAATAAAAATGGGAAAAAACCAAGTCTCAACGTTCATGCGAAGGCTTGGGAAAATCCCCGAAATTCAAATACTTTTTCTTCTCCTTCCTCTTCTGATTCTAACAATTTTGTTGATTTGGGTGAGATTACTGAGGAAAAATTAAAATTTTTGCATCAAAATTTAATGGAAATGATGCAACTTATGTTGAAAGCAAATTCAATGTTTGAAGCTTTCCAAACTTCTTTTAATTATGCTAACAAAATTATTATGACTTTACGATTCCCTCATGGATCCAAATAGATGTTTAAATATTATGAATTGGAACGCTAGATCTTTGCTGGCTAACCAAGACGAGTTCTTTTTATTTTTGAAAACTCAAAACATACATATTGCTGCCATCACTGAAACTTTTTTAAAGCCAGACAATAACTTGAAAAGCAATGCTTTCTTTAAAATTTTACGAAATGATCGACTTGATCGACAAGGTGGGGGTGTAGCTATTGTCATCAATAGTCGTCTCAAATTTAGACTTCTTCCTTCTTTCAATACAAAAGTCTTAGAAACAATTGGAATTGAATTAGAAACTTCTATGGGGAAAATTATAATTGTTGCCGTATATTTGCCTTTTCAATGTAGCGGTGAACAGAAAAATTTTTTGAAGGGAGATTTACAAAAACTCACCAGAAATAAATCTAAATTTTTTATTATTGGTGACTTTAATGCAAAACACCGATCTTGGAATAATATTTCATCAAATTCAAATGGGAATATTTTGTTTAATGACTGCTCTGCAGGTTATTATACTGTTGAATATCCTAATGGGCATACTTGTTTTTCTTCAATTAGAAATCCCTCCACAATTGATTTGGTTCTAACGGATTTAGGCGAGCATTGTAGTCAATTAGTTACTCATGCGGACCTCGATTCAGACCACCTTCCAGTAACATTTTCTTTATCCCAAAGTCCCATTGAAAACCCTTTAAAATCAACTTTTAACTTTCAAAAGGCTAACTGGGAGCGATATATGAATTTTATTGAACGTAATTTAGATGTAAACGTTCCATTGAATTCAATAGAAGATATTGATTTGGCTGTAGAAAATTTGACAACTGCAATAGTCAATGCTAAAGCCGCTTCAATACCTAAAGTTAAACATAAATTTAATCAACCTTTAATTGATGATGATCTTCAGTTTTTGATACGACTGAAAAACATTCGTCGACGCCAATATCAACGTACTAGAGATCCTTATTTGAAATTAATTTATTGCGACCTTCAAAAAGAGATCAAACGTCGTTTAAATTTCATTCGTAATGAAAATTTTGCTAAAGCAGTAGAGGACATAAAACCCTACTCAAAGCCATTTTGGAAATTAACTAAAATTTTGAAAAAGCCCCAGAAGCCAATTCCTACTTTGAAAGATGGGGATAAACTTCTTTTAACTAATTCAGAAAAGACTCAAAAATTAGCCCATCAATTTGAGTCTGCTCATGATTTTAATTTAAACGTTGTAAGTCCGATTGATGCTCAAATTTTCCTAGAATTTGATGATATTCTTTCTAAGCAAAATGTGTTTGAAAGTTCTTGTGAGACAAATATTGATGAACTTAAATTGATTTTCAAAAAATTTAAAAATATGAAAGCTCCAGGGGAAGATGGGTTTTTCTATATTCTTATCAAAAAGTTGCCTGAAAGCACTTTAAATTTTTTAGTTAAAATTTTCAACAAATGTTTTCACTTGGCTTATTTTCCCAATAAATGGAAAAATGCCAAAGTAACTCCAATTTTGAAACCTGGAAAAAGTGCTTCAGAGCCTTCAAGTTATCGACCAATTAGTTTGCTTCCATCTTTAAGTAAACTATTTGAGAGAGTTATTTTGAATAGAATGATGATTCACATTAATCAGAATTCCATTTTCCCTGATGAACAATTTGGTTTTCGTCATGGACATTCTACTACACATCAACTTTTGAGTGTAACTAATATGATTAACGCTAGCAAATCTGAGGGTTATTCAACTGGTGTTGCTCTTCTTGATATTGAAAAAGCTTTTGACAGTGTTTGGCACAAAGGTTTAGTAGCTAAATTAGCTCGATTTGATTTTCCTGTATATCTCACCAAAATTATTCAAAATTATTTGACTAGCCGAACTTTGCAAGTAAGCTATCAAAATTCATGCTCTGAAAGGACACCCATTAGAGCTGGTGTCCCTCAAGGCAGTATACTTGGGCCAATTTTATACAATATTTTTACTTCTGATCTTCCTGATGTACCAGAAGGAAAAGGTAGAAGATTATTTGCTGATGATACTTTGCTTTCAGCAAAACGTCGAAATTTACGGGTGGTACGCTATAGATTGCAACAAAATTTAGATTCCTTTTTGAATTACTTGAAAATGTGGAAAATTTCTCCTAACGCTTCCAAAACTCAACTTATTTTATTTCCCCATAAGCCAAGAGCAAATTTTTTAAAACCTAATGAAAATCATTCCATAACTTTTAATGGG
The DNA here is from genome assembly GCF_029784155.1 of Uranotaenia lowii. Lineage (NCBI taxonomy): Eukaryota > Metazoa > Arthropoda > Insecta > Diptera > Culicidae > Uranotaenia > Uranotaenia lowii. The sequence continues at coordinate 309,783,173 of NC_073693.1, read as the reverse complement.
GTTTCATTAGAATGGTCTGATCACGTGAAGTACTTGGGACTTACACTTGATCGGAATCTTACTTTTAAAAATCACATTGAAGATATTCAATCTAAATGTAATAAATACACTAAATCTCTTTATTCTCTCATCAACAGGAAATCCCGGTTGTGTCTGCGAAATAAGATGCTCATCTACAAACAAGTTTTCCGACCAGCGATCATGTATGCAGTTCCGATTTGGTCTAGCTGCTGCGCGACGAGGAAGAAAGTCATCCAGAGGATTCAGAACAAAGTTCTGAAAATGATTTTGCGGCTTCCACCTTGGCACAGCACCGAAGATCTTCATCGGATTGCAGGCATTGAATCTATCGAAGAGATGGCCAACAAAATCATCTCCAACTTCAGAGGCAAATCGATGCAGTCTTCCATCGCAGAGATTCGTTCTCTTTATGTTTAGTTTAATTTTAAGATAGTGTTTAGTTTTAAGTATAAAATATTTTTGCTATTACAGGATGTTCTCCTACATTAAAAACTTGATTGCGCTCAGCAAATTTAAATCTTATAAATAAATTTTTATAATCTAGTTACTTATAGGGCTATGAACAGTTCATTATTGAGCTGAACACCTAGTTTAATGCAATAATGTAATTTAAGTGTAATCATGATTTGATACAAATAAAGACATATTTAAAAAAAATAAAAAAAAAAAACGAAAAGCACTTTAATAATTTTTTTTCTTCGAAACACATCAGAAATTTTGAATCGTATTTTAAGCATCCAGAAACCGTGCATGATTATTATGTTAAGAGTTGCTCAAAAAAATTCGTTCTAGTACGCAAAATTAAAAAAAAAATAAACTTAATAACAGATTTTTTATTATTTGGAAAATGAAATGACTAAATCCGAAAAATTCAGGTTTTTTTTATCAAAATCCGGACAACCGGGTTGGACGACTTGACCGGGCCCTTTAAATTTTTTTTAATCAATTACCCGATCAAGTCCGGGTAAAACCGGGCAATCCGGCTAGCTTTTGGTAACATAGCTTAAAAAATGTTAAAGTTGCCTTGATGCTGAAGCAAAAATGCCAATTATCGAAAATAGGTATATGTACTCCATTGCGTTCTTTTTTTTTTCGCCCCATACGGAAGGTGAACATCCAAGTATCCATTTTACTGGTGCCACGTGAAAAGTACACTTGCAACGAAAATGGGCGCCAAAACTTCCTATAGAGAGATGGATGAACATCAGTAAGCCTTGATTGCTTTTGACGCCTTCCTACTCTGGGTGATTCGAATGAAAAAAAAAATGGAAATTGGGTGCCATGACTTTTATTTGATACGAATAAAAACTAAAAATTAATTTTCAAATTCCACAAAAACATTTTCGAAATTATCTCTCCGTTGTGTTATTCTTCGCGTGAAGACGAACACAACAAAAAAAATCGCATGCAAATCGGATGATCCAGTGAATAGTTTTGCGTGTTCGCACATTTCTGTATGGTCTGTCTCTCTCCCTGTTTTATATATATAGATTGCCCGGAAACGTGCTGAAAAAAATCTGGCAACCCTAGTTAACACGCAACAATTTTCTGGGAAATTGATATTACCTCTTTGTGGTCCGAGTCGTTGTCTTACGACGATTCAACGTTCCATCAGCCAGTGGTCCCTCGTATTGAGAAAGTATGCACTGAGTGCACACACATTGCATTCATTGATCGCTCATTATCTCCTCGGACTCAACGATGGCGTTTAGTTAATTGTGACGCTATCTTCGGTTTCGATCTCTGCTGTGGCTCTCTCGGTGAGATACCGAGGTAGGTATTTATTGAAGAAATCAGCATCACGAGCTCGTCACCCGAATAATGTCAACACTTTGTGTTACGCAAATTTCCGTGCCTTGACTGCATGATTCAACACTACCTATATAAGTAAACAATTTGGGCTTGAAGAGGGTAACCATTTGTGCCGACCACGAATCACGAGTTCTTGGAAGGTAAAGACAAGCATCATAAAACTTAAGCACATGCGCAGTACTCTAATTATCGCACTAAATGAAAGCCCATCTTGGCAGATTTATTCCTCAGTACTATCATAAACTGGTACTTTCGAGTTAAACAGCGTCTTTGTCACACGGTGAGAAAATGCACACAAGATGTTGCCTACAGTTATCTTTCACAGCGTGAATATGACATGTTCGGACATTTTTAAATGCTAAAATCTCAAGAAAGGCAATATTTGATACTTTCAATGTTCTGAAACTTTTACAAAAATACTTACTTTAGCACTTGTTATAAACTCGAACCTTTGAAGGTTTGATCACACTGACAATTTTGCTTTTGAGCATCATTTAACACTTTTTTAAACATAAGCTCGACTGTAAAAGCCAATATTTGAAACAAATGGTCAACTCCCGGAGGGATCAACTTCCCAATTCTTCACTCGTGATAGCCCATTTCAGAAACAAATTTGGGTCGTCAGTTACGATTGTGAATCACCAAACTCACCCCCTGAAGCTCAGCATGCAGCCATTTTAACGAGACGATTATTTGTTGTGTCTCTAGCAATAATCGAACTCGATTAATAATTTCCCTCGTCCCGCTCTTCTGGGACCTTAGCCACCAGTCAGTAGTCGATAGTCTCGGGGATGAATGAGTGGATTCGGCAAAAAAAAACAAATCATAAAAATAAGCATAACTGGCCAGCAGCCGCCCAGCTTTGGCGCATAGGCCCCAAAACCCAGACACCGAATTACCGAAAATAATTACACCCATTATGGGGTAAAGCTCAACCGACCATTAATAACACCCCATCAGCAGCGCGCCAGTGAGTTTAAAAATGAAAAACATATTTACCCAGCGCCATTTCTGCGATTCAGCCGCGGACGAAGACGTGAATTGATTGTAACTATTTTCGATGCGTAAAATCATTAATAACCCGGTCGATAATCGCTTCTTCGGGGCATAAACGAAATGGTTTGTATTCATACTAAAATTTAAAATTACGGAAACAATACCATTTTTGAATGTTTGAATTTGCTCCAGGTTAAGAAATTGCTTTAGGTGAATTTGTTTGATAATAAAAAATGGTTACAAATTTTGAAACTCTCAGGACCTGCATCGATATTTTATCTCCACGTTACCCCCGGGGGTTAATTTTTGTGTTCAAAAAGTGCTCCACCTTTAGTTTGCAAGTATCTGGATCAGTGAGCCTTCAGGCTGGGCAACGAAGACACCATGCTGTTAAACACTAATCATAAAGCATTAATTTTGCAAGCTGAATTCATAAAAAAAAACAAACAGTTGCAGTTTTGCGTTTGCATGTCGTTTAATTTAGGACGATACTTTTAATGAATTTTTAAGAAATCATTGCATTGTTTGAAATATACATCACAGTTATTAACCTTCCAAAGCCGTTCGCAAAATATCCGTTTCGGGGAAATTTGAGTTGTAATTTGATTTCGTCCTCCTGGCTGCGAATGTGAACCGATTTTAATGATATTATATTTATTGTGTAAGTAATTTATTCTAATTACTCACCATTTTAAAATAAAGTCCGTATGTATTACCAAGTTATCAGAAACTGGTTCAGAAGGTAAAAATTCCTAAGAATCAAATTTATTTTTAAAATTCTCATAACTTATGATAACGTTTCTGTATTTAAAAGCTTCATTGATCATTAAAATCGTCAAGAATCTATCTATTCAACAGTGTATAGACATGTTGGAGTCCAATGAAAGTTTTGAACGCTATCTAAGATCTTCCGGTAGAAAAAAAATCTTACTTTGAAAAAACGACATCCAATTTTGGCTTTGCTTAGCTGTGTTTCATTTTCCAATAAACCGATTTTCAGAACTCAAATTTTAGTTTTTTGTCCTTAATTTGATCATCTATCTATATCTATATATAAAACAGGGAGAGAGACAGCCCATACAGAAATGTACGAACACGCAAAACTCTTCACTGGATCATCCGATTTGCATGAGATTTTTTTTTGTTGTGTTCGTTTTCACGCGAAGTATAGCACAACGGAGAGATATTTCGAAAATGTTTTTGTGGAATTTGAAAATTAATTTTTAGTTTTTATTCGTATCAAATAAAGTCATGGCACCCAATTTCCATTTTTTTTATTTCGAATCACCCAGAGTAGGAAGGCGCCAAAAGCAATCAAGGCTTATTGATGTTCATCCATCTCTCTAAAGGCAGTTTTGGCGGCCATTTTCGTTGCAAGTGTACTTTTTACGTGGCACCAGGCGCGTGCGAAGGACCCGCTCATGAGGGGGTTTTCAAAATTCAAAATTCAAAATCATATGGTTTACAGTTTTGAATCATTGCCATTTCCGACAAATCATTAATAAATTATTTAAAATGATGTTCCATTTTTTGAGTTAAACATTTGCATGAAAATAGATATTAAGTAATGAAGTTTACAAATCTAACATCAATATTTCAGGAAACATAGAAAACGATGATTTGAAATTGTTCAGCAAAACTATAATAATTGTTATTTATTTATCGTCGAAATTAACATTCCTTTTTTCACTTTCAATTGAAGGCTTGATTGAAAAATTCCGCTTTAATATTGAATCACTATTGTGAATTCTTGATTAGGAAAAAATCCATTTAGAACTTGAGAGAATTTACTCGAAACACATACCAACTAGATGATTAAATTAATTTTTATGAAAAGAAGAATATCAATTTTATCAGAAATCAGAAAGAACATCATTTTTTATATCGTAGAGCTTTCAGCCTAAAAGACTGAAATAATTTATTTCTTAAGTTAACAGTAATTACTTCATGTATTTATAAAACAACATGTTCAGTTCATCATTGAAAGCTTGTATTACTAAAGTACAGGTTGGGAAATGGGTGATTTGTTGAATGATCAATAAGAAACTTAGAAAAACAAAATTATAATAAATTTGAAGTTTTGTTGTAAATATTGAAAGCACAAAGCAAATACTTATTTTATAAATGTTGTGCATAAAAATTTAGCTTTAAAGTTGCTACTTAGAATAATTACGATTTTTTTCATGAATTGAAAAATCATTAACGATTAAAAAAGATTATTCAAGTGAATAAAAATAAGTAAAACCTTTCTAAATTTTCAAGCGCAAGTTTTGTATCCGTTAATTGAAATATTGGGTCCTAGAAAGAATAAAAGGTAGAAACTATGTATTTCTTTTTTGAAATTTTGATTATTAGGCTTATTTTGTTTACAGAACACATAAAATCAGAACTGAAAAACTAACTTATTAAAGTTATTTTAAAAGATATTAAAAATTTTCGACTATAAAAATCGGAAGATTCATGTGATTCATCAAAATTCGGATACTTTATTTGGATATTGATACAAAATAAGACATTAAAAAAACTTTTCTAGTATTGATGATAAGGACTTTATAAGTTGAAAAATGAATCAGTTTTAAGTGAAATCAATCATTGATAATGTGGGAAAGTGGATGATTGATTTGAAGCCTTTTTCAATTTTTTTTTGTTATGTTTTAAAGTTTCGTCAACTGATTTTCACCTATTTCCAAAAGTGATTTAAAAAACAAAGCTCTTAGACAAAAACCTCATTGCATATTCGAACTTAGGGCACCCAAATTATTCAAATTAACCTCTTAAATTCTTTGCACTTAGGAAGAATGTGAAATTTGAAGCCTTGAGTAATTTGTCAAAAACTTTTTGGATATAAAGTCTTCGATACAAGGATATTGTTTTTATTAAGCTAAATCAGTTGACTATCGTAAGTGTTCAACACTTTTCACATTGCTACCAACTTATGATTTGTAAAATTAGTATTTTATGAATGAGTTTTGAAGTTCAAATGGTTGGTTTCAAATTTAGAACTTGATTAGTTACACTTCTCAGTCAAAACCTATTTTAAACACGAGTAAGGGGTTTTGTGTGTCAAGATTTTAGTTTCAATACAAAAGGTATTTACTGAATTGCAAATCGAAATATCAATTGATTGGTTTCAATTCGTGAAAGTCATATAGAGCCGAAAATTGAATTTCTTAGGCCTAGAGAGTGATTAAAGATAAAATTCCGCCGGAGGCGCGCCGGATTTCTGACATGTTTGTCAACACTTATTTTTAAACACCTTTTGGGATCAAGTGATTTCCCGGTAAATTCATTTCGTGTACTGAAAATTTTACTTGGAAAAAATCTCCGGGGGGGGGGGGGGGGTTAAATTTCAGCTACATAGGACTTTAGCTTGATATTAGATCCAACTCTTAATTTCAAAAGTCAAAAAAAGGATCGTAATCAATAATATCATCAAGTACTAAAAACTTGAAAGAATATAAAAATCAAATTTTAAGTAAAAAGCAGGCCACCTAAAATTTCGAACATTTAAGTATAGAGAAAAATCGAAACCAATACACAAAAATACAAAAAAAGTTTCGTACCAGATATAAGATCTTAAAAAACAATCTGTCAAGCATAAGTAAATTAAAAAATATAAACACTTAAATTCGACCAAAAAACTAAAATCAAGATCAACGAAAATCCAGCTTTTTAATTAACGTTTTAATATAACTGAAAATCCAGATTCATAAAGCCAAATTTAGAATGTTGATTCAAATTAACAATAAAATTCAGAATTAAATTTAACTGTCTGGATTACAGTTTCTTATCATACGATCATAAACAATAAATTTAAGTAATTTGAGAATATGTGATTTGCTTTCATTCAGGGTTTGCCTGTTAAGAGAAAAATAATCTAAATCAAGGCCGGATTAAAGGGGGAGCTTTTTTTATCGAAACATCTCAGTCAGGTAAAATAAAGAAAAACACCTCCTCATTTTCATTACATGCTAACGTTACGTTTATTTTCCAAGTAATGGTTACTGCTCTAAAATATCAGCTAATTTCGTCAAAACAGGCTCACAGTGCTAAAAGAGAACAGAGAAGCTTCATGATAAACATTTCAAAATTTTACGAGTATCCGGATTAATACCGGATATTATTTTAACTTTTCACTTTTAATCATTATAATTTCGTTGCTTGATAATTTCTAAACCCTTTTGAAGTTTTGAAAATAAAATCTATAAAAAAAAACTGTAAAAGCTTTCTCAAACATTTTTCCCCAGAACTAACAAAGTTAGCTGACTGACCTTTTCTTATAAGAATTTGAGAAAAAACATATTCGAAACCGATTTGAAGCATCCACTTAGATTTTACGTGAAATTCAAGAGGCAATTCTGGGGAAGTAAAGTAGTTACCAACAGAGCGCACTTGAAAAACTCTGGTTACTACAAGATTCACGTAGAATCGATATGATGCATCAAAATTTTAGCTGACGTGAAAAATCCCATAAAAATAATTTTTTAATGATTTTGGGTGTGATGAACACCCAACAAATTTTCTCAAACATTTAATTCAATTATATTCCACTTTCTAAATATACTCTACAATACTGTATGCTTTATTAGATTAACTTAATTCAAAGGAAAAGTTGCCGAAATGTAGCACATTATTTATTTACAACCCAATTGTTTTTGAGATTTTTTTTCGGTTAACGCCCAAAACATTATAAATCTTTGTTGAACCGTATCCTAATCGGAGACAACCCATACCAGTCAGGTAATCTATTGAACAAATGCTCCAACGCGTGTACCTTATCAATTTGACTCAATATAGTCAAAGCGCCTGTTAGGCTGCCAGGGGACAAACAGAGGTACGATCATGCGCATGGTTTTATGACAGTTTTACCGCCATGTTTACGAGACACACCGTGATAAAGTGCAAAGCAGCGGCCATCCAACGAAAAAAAATCACTTGGAACTTGCCTTATATATCACAGCAGTGTACTTCAAACCGATGATCATACTACCAACATGATACATCCGAGCTACTCTATGCTCCGGTTGAATGAAACTACTATGGTCTCCAGACTTTAATTTAGTGTCAGTAAAATAGAGAGAGCATTGGTCCATTAACCAGTGGCAAGTCCAAGAGATCGTGACAAAAATCTACACCTGGTAAGGTTCCGCGGAACATGCCGCCACAAGTTTTCGAACGGCGGCGGCGTCGATCGGAGAAACTCGATCGGCGAAACTCCAACCCCCTCCCCATTGGTGGACTTTGTAGGAGCAACGCGGTCATATTAGTTTGGTACATAACTACTCGATATACATTAGTCTCTAAGGGTGAAGTTCCCCGGGACGAGCTCGGATTAGGTTTCAATTTATTATCATTAACCGGGACCTGTAACTGTGAATCGCATTCCATTTTGAGAGCATTGGAAAAAAAAATAAACCCTCTCAATTGGGTGGGCGGCCCTTACAAGGTGCCGAGATTTTGTTGTGCCGATCAATCCACTTCTCTTGGAAGCGGAATGCGTGTTAAGAATTTAGTAACAGGTGGGTCTACGATGACGGCAATTTGTGTCTCGTTTGGGTTCAGATCGGGAATGCATTCGATATTATTTACGATGATGTCTACATCCTCCTATTTTGTTCAAGCACTTTTAAGACATTGTGTTTAAAGTTTTATGATCTATAATTTGTTATCCGGATGTCGATCATTTGATTCTTTTGAACTCATTTCACTTTTCAAGGCAATCAATGGATTATTTATTCTTCTAAGAACTCTGTTCCCTAAAAGTGCTTTTCGGATTTGATTCGCTCTCGATTCATTGAAATTACGTTGCAAATCCATTGATCCTCCTGAGCCGTGCATTCTAAATCAGTCGCAAAAAATGCAACTTCACGTTCCATAACGAGGATCCTTTCTTTCGCTCGAGTGGGGGATCGATACTGCAAAATCACTTAAGACTTCTGTCAAGCGCTCCATCAAAGAATCACTCCAATGCAACGTCTGACCAAGTCTCTAACATGAAGTGAGATCACTTTGGACTGCATCCAATTGATGCCAACATACCTACTTCAAACGGGAGCAAAAAAGCGATGAGTAATTGCTCCAGGAACCAGTTCCAGTGAAGAGGAGACGTTGAAATTATCCGTCCGGACAACATTTCCTGTCAATAAATCGGTTCCTAGTCATACGGCAGTTGGTTGTTTAGTTATCTTGATGCTACCTCCTCTCATATCTGTCAATGTCATCTCGGGCGAAACTCTTTGCTCAAACATTAAGAACCGATCCGTGTCCTGGGCATATTTATGTACGTATGAAGGTACATGTCCACTATTAGTTGCAGATTAACCGGCTTTCATGGTTTGACTGGCAATGATCCATTCCCCCATTCCTAGTTCCGGGTTGCAAGTCATTGGCGCCTTCAGGCCATCATCCTACGAACGAAGATGATGATGAAAAATATTTTGCATATGTAGCAAAAGCGTGTGATGCGCTTTGATAAGTCGGAAGATTAACATGTGGTACAGGGTTTAACTGCTTAATATGAATTCTGAATCATTCTGAACCTGCCGGAAATTTCATACAGTTCTGACACCAAGCTTCTCAACAATCTCTCTTACACCAACAATCTCAATTTACACCAATTATTCCTTTTTTTATTTTAAGCTCGATTTTTGTTTCTATGAAGAACATACAACAACCAACAAAATTTATTTTTGATTTCGATTCTGATTTTTTATAAACATCTTTATTTCAGTTGTGATTTTGAGAAAAAATTATAAAAAAAGCTTTTATCCTCTTCAGCATTTATAATCCTACCCAAAAGCTGTTTAAAAAAGTTCAAAATCCAGTTTATACTCATTTTATTCTTCCATCTACCAAAGAGTGGCAAAATTGAAAAAAAAGTTATTTTGACATTTTTCCCCATCCTGGTAGCTGAAAGGATAAAATTTACAAAAAAGTTCAAGCATAAGCTTTTAAATTTCCAGGTTGGTTCATCAAAATAATGAACTAAAAACCAAATATATTTTTTAAATGAATTGTCTATTGCTAGGTTTTTAACTCTTTTTTATTTGAAAATCATGATTGATAATTGGATGGATCGACGGATAATTCTTATATGTTCAGCTCTGTTTCTTCGCTAAATGCCTACATTTTTTATAACCCAATATTATTTTAAAAAAGAGTTTGTTACTTAATTCAACGGCCTTATCGGTGAAAAATGATGTAAAAATATTTTAAAATAATGAAATTTCTAAGTCCGATATAAAGTTAGAAGAAATCTCGTTGATTACCACCAGAAGATATCGGATCTACGATTGTTTTTGCTACCGTCGCTATTGGTGATGGACGCAATCTAAGCTTCGCCGCATTCCAAAAACGTTCTGGAAGTTTGTGAACAATAAAAGGAATGAATCTGGTCTACCTGCGATGCTTCATTTGAAAGAAAGAACTGCCAAATCTACTGCTGAGAAATGGAACTTCTTGGCCAGTAATTTCTCAGTGTTTTCCGATGCATTCGATAAGTACATTTCCAATCAATGCAGCCGTCACTCTGTTACACAGAGATGTGTTAGACCTCGACGTCTTCGCGAATACCGAAGAAATGGTTTTTGATTCTATCAATTTGGTGACTCTGATCTGATTTTTGCCCTTCAGGCGACACGAAATGGCTGCACATCCGTTCGCCGTAAAGTTGGTTACTAGAATGAATCTTTTCGCGATCGTGTGGCCGCATTTGCATCAGTCAGACACTAATACTTGTATACACACGTAACGACTCAAAACCCTCAAAACGTAAACAGATATCATTCACTAATACAGTGACATTATCTGTACACGCTCAACTCGGAGAACCCATAAGGTGATGGTATCTTAATACACACTCAACTAATAAATTAGAACATTGTACAAAATTTGTCCTACTTAAAGCATACACATATGTAAATAAAATATATAGTTATTTATTTTTACATTTTCCTTGAAGCATAAGATTTTTTTAGACAGTTCCAACTATACTTCACCACAATCAACAATTTGAAGTTTTCTACCTAAACCGGAAAAGATGAATTACCTTCTTGCGAATTTAAAAGGTGTAGCGCCATACTAGTAAAGCCTTTAACTCACATATTTAATCAGTCCTTCGATCAACAAAAATTTCCTGACATCTGGAAAAGATCATTCATGAGCCCTGTCTTTCAAAAAGGTGACAAACAGGATGTGCGTAATTATCGAAGTGTCACGTCACGTTGCTTGCTGCCTGCTAAACGGTTTTGGAGAGGGTCGTCAATGATGTAATGTTTTCAGCGTGCCGGAATCGGATTTCTGAAAATCAGCATGCATTTTTTACCAAACAATCAGTAACCTCAAACCTGACAGTTTTCACCTCATTATGTTTATCCAATTTCGATGGTGGCAAGCAAATTGATGCCATATATACGGATATTACTGCCGCGTTTGATTTAGTGAATAACGAAATTTTGCTCAGAAAGTTACGTCGTTTAGGATTTTCCGAAAGACTGTGTGTATGGATCAGGAGCTACCTAACAAACCGTCGTTTAGCAGTCGGAATTGGCTCCACTGAATCAACCGAATTCAATCCGATTTCAGGGGTACCACAAGGTAGTTATTTGGGACCATTATTGTTAACGCTGTTCTGCAATTATTTAAACATGCTTCTTGTTGGATGTGGAGTACTCATGTATGCGAATGATCTAAAAATATTTCTGATCATATAAAGTCTTACTGATTGTCACAAACTACACCAATAAATACCTTAATACAGTAGTGAACTGGTGTGCTGTCAACCTTCTGGTTTTGAGTGTGGCTATTCTAATATTTGGACGCAGGAAACAACCTTTCTTGTACGATTATAATATTGTTGGCGAACAATCACATCGTGTAGGCCAAATAAACGATGTTGGTGTTATTTTAGACAGTCATGTGACTTTCAAGCATCCCTACTCTGCTACTATTGAAAAAGCTAACCGGATGCTGGGATTGATCATACGTTTTAGCAAATAATTTACTGATCCTGCCTGGCTGCGAGCTTTATACTGCCGTTTGATTCGTTCAACATAAGAATCTGCAAGCCTTGTGTGGTGGCCATTTGAAGTTGTGTGGATTGAGCGTTTTGTAGCAATTCAAAGAAGATTTGTGCGATATGCTCTTCGGGAGTTGCCTTGGGAGAACCCTCTAAACCTACCACCGCATGCTTAGCGCTGTGCTTTACTGGGACTCCACACACTCTCGGATCGTCATGCCATCGGCCAGTCACTGTTCGGGGCAAAGGTTTTACGAAATGAAATCGACTGGTAATGGCAGCTTTCTCGCTGTAAAATCTATGCTCCAGAAAGGGCTCTGCGAAATCAAGACTGGCTTTCACTAGAATCAAGGAGTACGCAGTATGGTAGTAACGACCCTTTACGGTCTGCAAAAATTAGCTTCCTAAGATTTTATACCAATACTATGAACTCGTCTTGGTACATCTGTCTACCTGAAAATAATCAAATTTTCGAAGGTGATTAAAAGAATGAAAGAAACATGAGGTATTAAAGAAAGAAAGAACACAAGCCGTAGATATCATGAATTTTTCGAAAAAGATACAACGGCTCACCTGCAGGCCTTGAACCCGCAATCTCCGCTTCAGTACAACGGCGCGTTAGCCAATTTCACCATGGTAAACATGATGTAATCGACCGACACGAGCGTGCTCGCTCGGCTAAAATCCCGAGTCGATGGGTGTTGTGATAGAGAAACAAGAGAGATCAATAGTGGGAAAGATCGCATGCGGTATATACATGGTGTTTCGATAGAAGCTCCAGCAGTTGATCGGCGGAGCTAGAAGTGTATGCTCGTGTCTAACATTCACCGTGGTGAAATTGGCTAACGCGCCGTTGTACTGAAGCGGAGATTGCGGGTTCAAGGCCTGCCGGTAAGCCGTTGTAACTTTTTCGAAAAATTCATGATATCTACGGCTTGTGTTCTTTCTTTCTTTGATACCTCATGATTCTCTAATACTTTTCATCAAGTTTGTGATTTTTTTTTGCCCGAGTCGATTTTATCTTTGACTCCATGCTTTTGCTGCCTGAGTTGGGTAGAGAATCCGCTCAAGCTAAACCGGACAGAGCCGAATCAAATAAAATCACCACTCTTGGCTCTCTTGCTCAAGATCAACTCCCTACTCAGCCGACTGGTGAGTTTAGCAGACTCGCAAGGAGCTTAAGTCTGATGGGGAAAAAAAATCGTAGAGTAAAAATAAAATCCGCTCACAGGTAGGCTGATTTAAAATCCTTGAGTCGGAAAGAGTCCTTTGGTTTTGACTCGCTTGAGTATTTTTTTTGACTCGCTTGAGTATTTTTGTTATGACTCCGATTCTTTTCGGGCAGCTTGTGCATAATGAGAAGTTTTCATCACCTTCGAAAATTAAAAAAAAATATTTTTCACACTTTAATTTAATTTTTAAAAGTCGGGAATTCATAAGATCATGCAGGGGAGAATGCAAGAAAGCAGAAAAAATGAAAATGATTGGCCACTAGGGTGGCCCAAAATTCCCTTATGTCTGGAATTCTGGGGGATCAACCTCCAAATTGTAGCTTAGGATGTAAGAAACAAATTTTTATTTGGCGGCAAATCAGAAAAATGATGTTTAGAGGTCGCACTGAGTCGATTTTTGAAAAAAGTCCTTATTTTTAATTTTGTACCAAGAAAATTTTGATTCATAGTAATTACCCTAAATATATGAGTTTTATATTTTAAATTTTGTTTTGGTTAGAAACTACAAAAAAACATATAAAAAACTAGTATAATTGAGTATCTTGTTAAATAGTTCAAACCGATAATTTTGATTTTTTGTTTGATTTTTTCGGGTTTCTTCAAAAATCTTCAACACATATTGTTTTTCGTGGTCGGCGTTCGGACCAAATCCATTAAATTCAGTTCAGAGTCATTAATGACTGATAGACTCTGGCATTCAATTTTGGCAGCTTTGTAATCACTTCTCGACTCCCAAAGTTTGGGCTCTGTTTCCCAAAGAAAACAGGATACAAGTTGCAATATTTAAAAAATTGCAAAAGATGTCTCGGTAACGAAATCTTCCATTGAGTTTTCGAAAGAAAACCTTTTAAGTCTTACAATATTTTCTCAACTGCTCTTTTTCAGTAGACTCAGGACCATTTTTCGCTTCAAAACGGCATCGACTTGCTCATAAAAAAAAACAGAAGTTGACAGCCATAAATATTCTTCGAATTTTTTCGACGTTTTCAGGCTTAACTTTTCATCATCGTAGTTTTTGAGGCTGTTTTAAATATAAGATCGTTAATCGGTGCACTAGTTGCAATAGAAGCTTGATCACCTTTTAAAATAAACTTGTACTACAAACTGGAAGAACTTTTCAAGTTTCAAAATATCCACTTGAAGTTGTTTTCTAAACAAATACATTTCCAGGCCGTAAATTGCTCTAGCCGTCCACCTTGCGTGATGTAGAGCACCTGATCTTTTAAATTGACCTTCCTGTTCTTCATTGAGACAAACCAAAGTTAGTTGAAGAAGTTCTAGATAATCTTTATGGACGAATTTCTGAAGCATCATTCTGTTGCAAAATTATATCAAAGAGACTGTTCTGTTCTGTTCATTGTTCCTTAAAAGGAAAAAAAATGGATTTCATTTGAGAAATTTGAAATATTACCATCACTGTTTAAAAAAAGATTGTCCTGAATTCCGAAACAGGAATTCTGCGCTGCCATTAAAACTAGCTCATATATGTAGTGCCTATAAGAAAAATCAAGCAGTTTTCTCCCAAGCAGACGTTCTAAAATGGGCGCAGCGCCGTTCTTTTCACCCAAGGTTATATCTAAGTACTTGGCGCAACTAAATTTTTCTAAGTTCCAATTTTTCAAACTTATGTGTACTTCTTCTGCAATCGTTTTTCCGCATTCAATAAAATTGCTCCATTCAATCTGCTACAGTCACCACGACAGCCAATTTCTCCATTTTTTTCCTTCCATACGAAAGTTGCTTTGAATCCTAAAAACACCAAGCACCGAGCGATTTTTTCAGTTAGATGACGGTTTATAGGACGTATGCATGGTGTCGAACCGCTGATGGTTGGTTTATTAACTCCGTAGGATAGATTTTTTTTCATGAAGGTTGCCTAGCAGTGCATCATCAATAACTTTTTTGATGTTTAAATAAATAACATACTTTCTTCGACAAATTTGTTGTACGTAAAAATTTGCATCTTTCAGTGGTCTTGATTTTCAAAAAGCATAACGAAAGATAGGTACACTTTCTAGACGATTTAAATAAAAATCTATCGATAAACTAAAATAATATATTAGAAAAAAAAATCATGCTAAAAAACCTGTGAAACAAAAAATCGATTTTTTTCACGTAAATTTTGTAATCTAAACAAAATTGAAAAAAATAACACTCATATATTTAGGGTAATTTCTATAAATCAAAATTTTCTTGATACAAAATTTAAAAATAAATTACTTTTTTTAAAAATCGACCCAGTGTGACCCCTAAACATCATTCTAAGCTACCCTAAGCTACCAAATGGAAGTTAAGCTCCTCGAATTCCAGAAAAAAGCCAATTTTGGACCACCCTAGTGGCCACCATGTTGCAAAAGGTAGTACGAGGTAGCAAATGTTTGTGTGATTATATTTTATATTTTGCGCTTTCACTGGTAATCGTAGTCTTTATTGACTTAAAAATGTTTAAAAATACAGATCGTAAAAGTGTATGGGAAAAAATGAACTATCACAATAAAAAGGCTATTTCGAAAATTAAATTAGAGCCATAGAATAATTTTCAAAATTGGAATTATAACTTCAAATTAACAAAAATGAATTACGATTTTCAATTTTTAAGGATTTTTTGCAAACTCAGACTCAGAATTTAGATTAACACGCCAATTTGAAAATTATGCACCCATAACTCTGGCTCTGAATAAAGGTTGCCAGATTTCCCGGTCTTATCCGGGTTTGCCCAGGTTTCTACTACAAAATTTTAAAACGTCTAGGCCCCGCCCGGTTGCCCGGATTTAATTGAAAAATGCCCAGGTTTTGCCTTGATTTATTCACTTTATTTGACAAGTCGAACAAAAAAAATCTAATTTTGTTGTAATTTTTTTTTATGTTTGCCTCCAAAACGATTGTGGACACCACTGCAATAAAGCTGGGCTCGTTTTGTTATGTGGTGGGCCTAAATTTGCGGATATTCGATAAATGTGTCAAAACAAAAATATTAACGGATCAAAGTATAGAGCAAAATAGTAAAAACCAAAATCAAGCGGAAACGCACAACGTGTTCTACCTAATTAACTGAACAGTATCTTAATTAAATTAAGAGCCCATATGGAATAATTTCTATTGAAGTTTGTGAAAATCGGGAAATGTAAGCATCTGAAATTGTAATTGAATCGTTCATAGATAAAACAGAAATTTCTTACAGAAAAAAAAGTGAAAGTTAATAAAAACCAACTTAAAGCTGAAAAAGATGAAAAGTTAAAGTTTATTTAAGATATTATTATTGTTAAAATTCCGATGAAGTTACAACACGAATTTAATTACGGAGAATAATTTACACAAGATTGTATACCAAGCAGAAATAAGCAAATAATTCAGGATCGTATTTGACCGAAACTACTAATGTAAATCTATCGATACAAATTTAAAACACATGATAATTTAAAATAAAATTTTCAGTTTTGAGCTGCATTAAATATAAAAATCTGCTACAAAAGGTTGTTTCTTGATTCGATCCGAACAACGATATCCTTTGAGCAAATTTTATTAAAAACTATCATGAAAGATTTTTGAGAAAAGTTAAATTAAAAAAAATCGTCGACAAGTTTTGTTAATTTTTGTTTTCATTTTTTTTTCTTGATTTTTATTGAGTATGTTCTGGGTTTTAAAAAGAATGCCCGGATATTGCCTGGATTTTTGGTCGTCAGTTTTGAAATCAAATACCTGGATTTTGCCAGGTTTTTATATAAAATTGCCCGGATTTGTCCAGCCCGGATAGGTGCTGATAAAATCTGACCTCCTTATCTATATATATAAAAAGCAATTTCTGTATGTTTGTTTGTTTGTTTGTTTGTTTGTTTGTTTGTCCTCTATAGACTCAGCCGTCTTAAGAGCTAGAGAGCTGAAATTTGGCATGGATGCTCATTAGGACCAGGAAGGATGAAAAATGTTTTCAGATTTTTGGATGACCCCTTCTGAAGGAGGTCATCCATACAAGACAAATATTGTTTTCACGATATTGACGTTATTTTTCGTCAGATTGTGTTGAAAATTTGCACATGAGTGTGTTGAAAGACGAGCAATCGATTTCAGGTGTCAAATTTTGTGTAAGGGGACAGCCAAAGGGGTCGTCCATATTAACTGTTCGCTGTTTTTGCGATATTGACGTTATTATACATCGTTTTCAGATGAAAATTGGTTCACGATAGTTTTGAGTGACGTGCAATCGATTTGAGGTATCCAATATAGTGTAAGGGGCCGGCAAAAGGGGTCGTCCATATTAAATTTTCAGTATCTTAGTGATATTGTCGTTTTTATACATTGGATTGGGATGAAAATTTGTACATAGGAGTTATTAGCGACAAATAACTGATTTCACTTATCCAAACTAAAATTAGGGGTCGGCCAAAGGGGTCGTCCATGTTAACTATTCACTGTTGATGCAATATTGTCGTTATTATACATCGGATTCAGACGAAAATTGGTACACGAGGGTTTTGAGAGATGAGCAATGGATTTCAGGTATTCAATTCAGTTTAAGGGGTCGGCAAAGGGGGTCGTCCATATAAACCTTTCAATATTTTTGCAATGTTGACGTTATTATACATCGGATTGGGATGAAAATTTCCACAGGGTAGTTTTCAGGGACGGACAATCGATCTCAGATGTCAAATATTTTGCCAGGGGTCGACGAAAGGGGTCGTCCATATAAATTAATTTTTCACTATTTTTAGCAATATTGACGTTATTATACAATGGATTGCTTTGAAAATTTGCACATGGGAGTTTTGAGGGAAGGGCAATCGATTTCAGATATCAAAGTTTATATAAGAGTCCCCAAAAGGGGTTTTGCTTTTTGGCAATAATTGCGTTGTTATGCAATGATTTATTCGAAATTTATACACGTGGTTTTTTATTCCTGATTTCATATTTAGTAGCAGACGACAGACGAAGTGATCGTCCAATATTTTTGCAATTTTTTCTTAACAATGAATCTGGAAAATGCTTGGCAATTGACTTTCATACAAACTGTTCATGACATATTCCAAGTTGAAAGCGAAACGGAGTTCGTATGGGATCAGCTAGTTCTAAATAAATTTATAAATTTAAAATGAAAAACCTCACTCGGTATTCAACACGAGAATCAAAGCAAAAATATAGAATATTAGGAGGAATAGAATTCAGCGGATTCTGTTAACAAAGTTGCAGAAAAAAATGAATATCATTCAGTAGCAATAAAAATTTAAAATTCGAATTATGAATCCAAACGTAAAATTAAGTTTTGATCCATAGATCCTTATTTCATCCGATATTCATCGTTGATGATTAAAATTCAAATTTCAAAATTCAAAAACCAGAACTCAATAGTTAAATTTTGTATGCGATAAAATAATTTTTAATTGGATCGTCATCGTTTTAAGTCAATCGAAAAAATGTTGACAAAATTATCAAATCAAATACAAAGTTTTGCACCAGATGTAGATAGAGATATCGATTGGTATATGTTCTTAACTCGAAACTGATAATTTTGGCACCCTATTCTTCTAATTCTCAGGACTTCAACTATTTTTTTATTAATTTTTTATTGCATTTAAACCTTCTTAAACTAATTTCTGTAGAAATCCCAACAAACATGAACATTTTCTTAATAACTTTACGTTTTACATTAAAAAAATGTCTAATTTTGGTATAAAAAACCTCGATAAAAATATTAATTTTTGTATTTAAAAATTGGGAAGATCATTAAATCTTAATCGAAAAAAAAATCGGGAAAAAAACCGGGAAAAAACCCGGAAATTTGAAAATGGAAATTCGCTGACTACCCTGCTTTAACCAAAAAAAAAATGTTTATTGTATGAGGGTGTCTTGCATTGAAATCTCAGAAAGACTTCAACGCAAATAAAAGCGAGTAACCCTTTAGAAAAATTAGCTTCTTAATGCATCGACCTTCAACAAGTTCCGTGAAATGGTCACATTCGGTTTGATTTTTTCAAAGGCTCGCTACAGCTAATTACATTTCATCTATTTGAACTTGATCTAATTTCCCAAAAGAAAATGGACAGCTGCATACAGACAATATTGAAGTACCACTTTGCGTGCAAAAGGATCATCCAGAGGATCATTCATTCAAGCAAGCAATCGGCTCTTTTCCACGAGCCAACCCAAATTGCTCTACTGCACTCAATTGCATTCGCTAAGATGAGATACCGCACCCGTTTCGAACCATGCAATTTTGCAGTTTTCTTATCCATAATTACCGACCTAGCCCAACTAGTGCAATGGCCTAGCTAAAAGAACACAACCGGAGACTCCTCAAATACTTGTGTTCGTTAGACTAGAGGTATAAATTTGACCCAATTCCTCGTAACTTGTGGCTTGTGCAAACATTCACGTGAGGACCTTCTTCGTAGCTCTCGATCCGATTGATGATTGCTTCAAAGGGATGCCCCTCGCCATGAATCGATCATTACGCAAAAGTCAATAACAAACAACCGAAGGCCGGTGAACGGAATTCAAATTTGCAAATTTCTGCAGCATCCATCTTTTGCGAGTATGTGGTTTCGCGAAATGAAGCGAAAAATTGTTGGTATCTAACCTTCAAACAAACTTCGAGAAAATGTCCATAATGTTTACAATTACTTTCTGTACCCAATCATTAGGGCCAGGTTGCAACAATTAAGCTGGACCAATTTCCATACTGCAAATTTGTGGTGCGAGGGTTTAACGATGTTAACTAAATGGATTTGCAGATGCAGTTAACCCACATTTTTTTTTTTTGTAATTATGATGATTTGACCCAGTTAAATGTTGGCTGGATTACAAGTATTTGCACTACTGACGGCCAATGTCTAAGATGGTCCAGCCTACACGATGATTGACTGGTGATCTTAACTTCGGACTTTGGGATCAATTCACCTTGCAGTCATATTTTCAAGCCTCTTTTCTATTCAAAACTTTTCCTCTTCAAGTATAATCATTAAATGCTGAACGCCTGAATGTGTTTAAGTCAAGTTAAGAGTCCAATTTATACTTCTCTTACTCCTACGAAAAGAAAAGTCCTCAATCAACCTGCTAGTTGTAAACCATGATCTTCGATTAGCCGACCGAGCCTCGATCATTCAGGGGCCCCCGTATGGAGCCACCACTTTATTTGAATGGATGGCTCGTGGGCATGTGCCACATTTTCTGCAAAACTATTAAGTACTTTCGGTTCTTCGATGACGCTAAGGCTGACGACGACGTTGTCGTCTGCGTATGACTAGAAGAAGCTGACTGGCGCCATGCCAGAGCACCGACTTACTTCAATGGGTGGTTGGCTAGTTATTGTCAAAATTGGCCCATTCACTCGTAAACTCAGCCTGGTGACGGTTGTTGCGTACGGGATGTGTCA
This sequence comes from Uranotaenia lowii, assembly GCF_029784155.1. NCBI lineage: Eukaryota > Metazoa > Arthropoda > Insecta > Diptera > Culicidae > Uranotaenia > Uranotaenia lowii. Next base: position 309,762,730 of record NC_073693.1, on the reverse strand, counting down.
CATGCAATGGCTGCAAAGTACACACATAGTGTGTATCTGAAGCTGCCTGGTGGATCGACTTTCGAATGACAATATGGACTGGACAGTATTGCTTCTGATCGTGATCGTTAAATTACGATGGAAATCAATTTGTTGCCTATTATTACTTGTAAAAGTCACATTCACGAGGGACATAAATTGGGACAATCTAATGGTTTGCCGACGTTGGTTTTTTTAATTCCTAGTTTCATTATTTTTTTGGTAATGCAGAGTTTGACTGCTATTACTTATCACTTGAACTTGCACTATTAAGTATTTCACCGTCGCGTCGGTTTAAAATAGCGTTTAAATGCAAAAATACAGTAATTTTTATCAGCTACAGAATACAAAATATTGACAATTGAAAATTAAATTTTCAAATTGTCCTTAGATACACTGGAAGTAAGAATAAATATTTATAAATAGGATTAGGTGCCATACTTTGGACCTAACATTACTCTAATTTGAGGAGTGTATTCGAAATAAATGTAATACTTTGTTTTGTAAATAACTTTTAAATACATGTATGGAAATTGATAAAATTTTCAGTGAGGCTTTAGTGAGGCTATAATGTGTACGTGTGCAAAATATTGTGACAATTTGTCAAGTGGTTTTTGAGATACCGTTCAATATAAAAAACATTTTTTGGGCAGGAAAGAGAAAAATCCTGGAAAGTTCCAAAGGGAGACACAAAAACAGCTGGAAATCAACTATTCGACCAAAGTTCATATGGTAAATTGTTAAAGGAGTGTGTTTAAGGAATGTCCAAACAGTGAGCTAAAATAGGAATTCAAGTGAAGAAGGTTGATTCTAGAAGTTAAGAAATGTGTGAGATTATATCAATTGCAATTGCAATTGATAAAAAAGGTCAATTTGCTTCATCTAGCTGACTTATAAACCGGTCTGACTTCATTTCTAGAATATATAAAAACTACTAATTGGTAAACTGAACAAAATGCGGTGGTCAAATCGCGCGCAAAATATTTGGACCGCTAGTGGAGAGATATTCTGAAAAAAAATCGTTATGGACAGCAAAACGAACTCTTCAGCGTGCACCTGGCAGGCAGGGACCGACAAAAAACACAAACACAACACAGTACATATCGTGCAACACAAATCCTGGAGTGCTGACACATAAATTTTCGTGTGCGACACTTCGGTTTGGCACAGCACTTCAATTGTTTTGTGCTGCATCAAATCAACACGACACAGTTTCCAGTTGTGCCGTGTCGAGAAGAACACAGTTGTGCTCAGCACGCAACACAGTGTGTTGTTACGAGCAAGGCTATTTAAACCCGTCGCGCTTGATTGGACAGCATTTCTCCGTATTTTACATGGCGAAGTTCTTCACTCACATTGTGTCGAGAAAGAAGCTTGAAAGCAAACGAAAAAAATCTATCCAGTTCGCCTGCTGGCAGGTTTGCAACAATTAAAATCTCATCGTTTCGGGACCGGCACACGAAAACACTGTGTCGTCAACTGTGTCGGATTTTGTGTCGCATGCAGTACTGTGCTGTGTTGCGGCCGACACGCAACAAAAGAAAATCAACACAGACACAGCACAGTTTCGTTTCAGATGTGCCGTGTCATCTAATTGTGTTGCACTTACTGTGTTCGTGCTGTTTTCGGTCCCTGCTGGCAGGTTTCCGATGTTAAAAAAAGAAGAAAAATATCAAAATATGATGATAAGGCCGACGATCTGTGAAAGCTGCAAATCAGTCAATGTTTCATAACGATTGACACATCGATCGGCTAAATACTCAAAGAAGACTGCCACCGAATGCGACCGTTTTTCCTGCAAAACACTTCAATAGGTCCCATAAAGTTTATACTCTTTTCTGTTTGAATCTGGAACCGTGCTAATACTCAAAAACTATGGTAGAGTGATAAAAAAACGAATATAATGTGTTTATGCAGAAGGAGGACAATCGGCTAAATTTGTCATAACTTCAACCAAATTGAAAGTTTGGGGCATCAGGAAAAAGAAAACAAATTCAGAAATAGCGCTGATTCGGAAAAAGTTTGGTTCATAATATACATTATAAATGACGCAAGTGGTGCCCAAAAATAAAAGTCGAAAAACTTCTTCATAGGACGCTTAATTCGCAAATTACAATACCTTTTTAAGAAGTTTTGCTGAAGTTTCATAAATTTCCGTCCATGCATTCAAAAGTTATTCACAATACAAAGGGTTGGATTTTTATTCGAATACACTCCTTATATAAACAATATATTTCTAAACTTTCTAAATCCGTTCATTTAGCTTTTTCTATGAGATGTTATTCTAATATTATATTCAACGATTTTAAAATTTACTACATCTCCAAAGGTAAAACACACAGCTCAATTAGCGGGAGCCATTTTGAGCTTTCAGAATTATTAGAAAAAAAAATCAAGTTTCTTACCTGCCCAAGCCAAAGCTTAACCCTCATCCGCATTAGGGTGTCATTTTGACACCATTACAAGTTTGAAGGCTTGTAACTTTTTTCAGAAGCTTCAAAATACAAAAATTTCTTCGGGGACCCTAAATGAATTCAAAAGTTCTTCAATGTTGCATCTTTATTTTTTTTATGGACGAACCCTGGAAGCCTGGACAAAAAAACTCCCTTTTCCGACTTTGGGTGTCATTTTGACACCACAAAAGTAAAATCTATTTAAGTCGTTGGAATTATTATGAACTTCATATGAAACTTATATCAATAGAAACCTTGTAATGTCAGTAAAATATGTTTAGAACATTATATACAGCTAAAGTTACAAGTTTTCTCGTTATTCAACATGAAAGAAAAAAAATCCGAAAAAACATGCCTCACGAAAACTGGTGTAGTTCATATGTTACACGTCCAAAAAAATATTTGCCTTATGCATATGAAATCTGAAGTTAATGCCTACATCATGAAGACAAGAAATATTTTTTAAATTTCTTTTAATGAAATGGTCACAAAAAGTTCAAAAAAGTGGTCGTAAAAACCTACTTTTCATTCGATTGCTAGTAAATACTGTTTGAGCGATGGTAGAGTTTAAAAAAAAATATGACTACAAAATCTATTAAAATTCCAACATTTTGCTGTCTTTAGATTTTTTATGCAACAAAAACTGAATTTACTAGAATTTTTCAAAGTTCACTACTTTGCGCGATTTTTTTACAAATTTAAATTTCATCTGTTTTTATGGTCCACCGTCAGGTTGTAGGGCTAGGTGGGGTAATTATGAACAAAATTTCTTCATTTGGCACACTTACAGCCACCATAGGTTTTTTTCTTAACATAAATTCTGAAAAGCTGCCAACAATGAATGTTTCCGTGCTCTTCATCATTCTGTAGAGCAACTTTTTTTTCTCGGTCGCAACCCACGTCCTTGAGACGTCTGTTCATAATTACCCCGTCTGTTCATATTTACCCCCTTGTTTAGGGGGTAATTATGAACACGGATTACGGACTTGGTATAAAATTTTTGAAAAGTAACCGTTACATTTACCCGTAGTAAGCAGTGTATGGTGATTTTTTACTTAAAAAATTATGTTCATAATTACCCCAAAACCTGTTCATAATTACCCCGAACGCTGTTCATATTTACCCCGAGACTTGTCCAATATGATTTATATGGTGTCAGAAAATCTCAATTCAACACCAAATAATGAAAACAATTAGCAGTAATAAGAAAATGGGTTGTTTTATAAAAACTCAATTCAATTCATGAATAAAACTTATAAAAAAAAAACAAATGTAATCAAAATTTGGAGGTGAAGTAACACAAAAAATAGCTATTAAGTGTTCTTTTTTATTAATTATTCTCTATCTTTTGTTTCAGTAGTTCAATTTTTTGTTGCCTCTTTTTCGTTTTGGTTGGTTTCTTTTTCTTTCGTTTCTTTATTTCGTTGCAGATCATTTTCATTTGATAGGACCGCTCCATACGTGTGAAATTTTAGGCGAGTTAGGCTACTCGATAGTTTTTACATCCGTTTTAAATGTCCTGCGCAGCAAACGTCAAGTTTTCACCTAAATGTCGTGGGTTAGGCTTTTCACGTACCGTCAACTGGGGCAACATGCAACAATTTTCAACTTCAATGGCTTCTAAAAAACTTATGTTCACAGTTAATCCTACGACTTATGCATCAAAAGTTTTAAGGATGATGGGACATCAAATTGGCGTAGTTAGAAAAATTATTGATTTCTTTAGTTATTTTTAATTTTCTAAAAACATGCGATTTTCACCCTCCTTAGAAAATGGGGTAACTTGCAACAAACTTTGTTCTAATGAAAAATCTCATGAACACGTATGAAAATTTATAGTTTTGAATATATTTGGGATGCCTTAAAGACCATTACGCATGAAACACCAATTGCAGTAAGTTTTTGGTCTGTAAAAAACTAATTTTCACATTTTTTCTGAAAATAAGGATGCTGCATACATTTAGGGGTTAAATAATACTAAGTAAAAATCTACAATCTGAAAATATGAAAATACATGTTTGGATGAAAGAAATTTCAATGCTTACAAATGCGTGATGCGAAACATTCATATTCCAGCACATGGAAACGAGATTTACGATGTGTTTCTTCGATTTGCATTTTGTTGCATTTTACCCCAGACACCTAACTGAATTATAAAAATATTTATTTAAAAAAATTGGGTGATTGTTCAAAAAATATTTTTACACCAACAGTGTTGGTATAGCATGAGGAAACCAGTAAAAAGTTTGTAGGTAATATTATCAAGCCAATCCGTCATACTAAGTAAAGTTTTTTTCGGCACCGAAAAATGTTAAAATTTGTACAATTATTGCTCGATTTTTCAAATTTTATATAAAAATAAAAAACTTGAAAAAACTAGCTTAAGATGCGAGAAATTATGTCACCATCGTTTTGTTATCATTAAAATATAACTTTATTACAATAAATTAAATTTAAAATTGATTCAGTGTGGTGTTATATAAATGTTGCATCTAACCCCGCTGTTGCATGATGCCCCGTTTGACGGTACGTGCAAGATATCATGAAATTGAAACCTATACATATACAGAAAATTCTAATTTTTTAAAAAGATGGTGGTTTCATAAAAACACCCATTAAAATCTTCTTGGATCAGTGAACAGTCTTTTTTTGCTAGGCTTGTCAGTTCTTTATGATCGACTGTTTTGAAAAATATTTACACAAACTTTTTTTGTATCACCTGTACGAAATTTCACATAATTAGCCCTATTTTCTTAAAAAAAAACTATTACTGCAGAAGTTTTCCTCACCAAACTAAAAGAGAAAATCTTCAACAAAAAGATTTTCATTTTGTACTTTATTTAAAAAAAAGTATTCGAACAAATAAAGATTGAAAAAAGCAACTAAGTATAAAAATAAGACTGCAAGAAAATAGATTTTGGATCTTTGTTATCCGAATGTAACTCATAAACAATTATTCTTTGCGGTAATTCTAATTCTCTGAAGCAGCACGTTGTCCAAACATACAGGAAAATTTATCTTTTTGATCTTTGTTTTGTGGACTTACTCACCTATTAAATTTATCATGGTTTTTCATATATTTTACTGTTGAACACAGAAATTTAAGGTTCATAATAATGTAAATTTTCACGCGGTAATGAATAAAAGCTCGAGCAGCAAACCTTTTATTAAAAAATGGTGAATTATATTTTAAGTAAAATTAAAAATTTCTTCAAGTCTAGTTTATAACCTTGCTATTTATCAATACCCAAAAAAAACTGGTGTTCCTGGGATACAGGTTTGCGGTTTCGGTATTATCGTTAAAAATATCTGTACGCACCACTCACCAAACCTAACAAAACATTTGACTGCATTTTTTTTTTCATCAACAAAAAGCAAGTTCTTATCATTGCATTGCATTGCATTGCATCATTAAACAAAATTTAGACTCGTTTAAATGCGGATTTAGCTATTTTTTGAAAATTTCTGAGTGAAAAATCTTGAAGTTTTATTCAGTTTTGATAAAATTGTGCTAAAACCTTATTCCAAAGTATGAAAAAAACTGGCATAGCTTTTTTTTTCTAAATCCGAAACTCATTTTTAGAAGGAAAAAAAATAATTTCTCAAAAATTTTAAACTTAACACATTTCGGACCTAGTTTTATTATGAAATTTATTAAATTTGGTCCAGTAAGATCCTGGGATATAGAAGACCCAGTGTTGATGTTTCCTGGCTAAGATTTCTTCATGGTCCTTAATGTGTTAAGATATTACAGAAGGGGGGGGGGGGGGGTAAATTTGTTACAAGGGGAGGAGGGGAAGGGGGTCTGGAAATGTTTGGGTAATAAGTGAATGGCCCCCTAAGTTGATGAATAAAACATTTGACCAGCAAAAAGCCAAAGAAATGTCTGGAAATGTGTGTTCATAATTACCCCATAGGACGAAAACTATGGGGTAAATATGAACACTCATCTGTGAATCAGTGCGAATAAAATTTTTCCAAATTCCTTCAAAATCCAAACAAAGCATCATAAACTGGATGTAAAACAGTTGATAACACCATCCTAGCTGGATTTCCTATGATCAGATAATCAAAACATTGGACATTGTCGAAAACGATTTCCGTTTCACGAGGTAATGGTTTTTTAAAACATCGGAAATGATATCATTAGGATTTAAAAGCAGATCAGAAACAGCTTATACGTATCAATTGGATGTTAAACTACCACTTTTGGAACTTTTTGTGTTCATTCATCCCCCACACCAGCGCGTATGGCACTTGTTCGGAATTACCCCGTGTTCATAATTACCCCACTTGACCCTACCCGGATTATCAGTGTTTTTACTTTGTTTGGACCAATCAAGAGTATATTCATTGGAAAGCAAATTTAATCCACATTCTAGTGAAGTGCTTCAATTTACGCTATGAGATTTCACAAAAATATGAAAATTATAAACGTATAATCATTCCTGAATTTCTAGAGCTACAAGCAGCGTTCCAGCAAAACGTGTTTGTTTGCTCTCCGAGTAGGTACGGTGAGTGGTGATTCGGGCAGAGAGCGAAGCCGGCAGACGAAATAACGATGCGTGTAGTGCATTTATAGTTTTAGAAACCTCGTTATGTAGCTCGAATACACACATAAAGTATTTCAGTGAAACTTCGAGTTTCCTTGAAGAGATCTAATTTACTTAACTCTAAGCTGTAAATCTTTCAAGGATAAGATGGCTAGCAGATGGCTTACAAATGCTAAAACTACCGACCCACAGAAAGTGTACTACGTATGCCGTTACCGGTATTCGATCTCATGACCTCTGACTTGGAAGATTTGTATGCTATCCTCTAGGGTACGGTCGACGTCAACTCAAATATGTTTCTCAGACAATACATCACTACAGTTTTCCGTTATTCAAAGTGTAAGAACATGCTTCGGAAAAGACTGTAAACTAGCTACGGAATGCTCATAAAAATTTCTCTTAGTGTCCAAGAAAACTGAAGTTAGAAATTATACGTTGACCATAAGCATATATTTGTTTGAAATTTTGTAAGGTCAGGACCACAAAAACTTCAAAAAAGTGGTATAAGAATCGTACATTTCTCTCTAGGCATCGTCAAATTGTATTAAGTCATACCAGATGAATTTTGAAAAGAGGATTGAAAAGGCGTAATTTGGCGCAATTTCGCTTCTTTAGATTTTCCAAACACGAAACACAGAATTTTTGATGAATTTTCAAAAGTAGCTGTTTTTTAACTTTTTGCCAATTTGAAGTTTCTCAGACTACTGACTTAAACAATTTGGATGATTCATGGATTGAAAAGTACGATTTTCAAACCACTCTTTTACATGTTTTGTGGGCATGATCTTGAAAAATTTCTAAAAAATATATTCTTACAACCAACGTATAGTTTCTAACTTCAGCTTTCTTGGACACTAAGTGAATTTTTTATAGCATTCCGTAGCTGATTTACAGTCTTTTTTTCCAAAGCATGATTTTTCGATTCTTTTTCTTAGACTTTAAATAACTGAAAACTAAAGGGCTGTAGGTGAATATTGTCTAAAAAACATATTTGAGTTGCATTACGAGGCTTCTAAAACTATAAATTTTGTAAGAATCGGTTGAGAAACAAGAGAGATATAGATAACTCAGGCAGGAGTGTAAAATTGACACTCCAGGAACTGTAACGGGTGTAAATTTCAAGGACGGATAAGGGGCAGTAACGAAATTAAAAAAAACATAGCCAAATGATGTTTGAATGTAGAAAATTTCCATTTTTGATAATATCATCATGTATAAATAGATCTTTTCTCTTTTATTCGTGAGATAATGATGGATTATAACAACCCACCGATAAAGATGTCCAATGTGGAGCAACTTGGCGACATTTCTTAAGTATTCTTTGGGCGAAACTCAAAACCTTTTGTTTCAACTGTTTTAAGCTCTGTTGACTGCTCAGAATAATAAACTGACGTTAAAACTTTAATTCAAAATTGATTACAATTTCAGGTGATTTAAATTTTACAAGTTCATTTGATATTTTAGGTTGGGTTTTTTTTTCAATGCGTTACCAGTAGTAGTTACAGGATTATTATAAAAAATGTATGTTGTTGTTGAAAATTTAAACTTTAAAAAGATCTATTTTCAAAATCAAGCGTTTATTATATGTAGGTAATAATAATTGATAAACCGTAACTAACAGCCATTTTTTCACTTTTTTTCTTTTCAGGTAATTGCTGAAAAACAATAATAATGGAACTATACGCATTTTACAACAGTGGTGAGAAGATAAGATAATTCAATCTTTTTGTAACATGAATTCAAATGAAATTTTGGGTTTGGCGGATTAAAAAACTCGGTCTTAGATCTATCTAGATTTTTATAGACTTAAAAAAAATATATTTTCTTAAATATTTAAGGTTAGATTTTTTTCTTGTTGCAAATTTAACCATATTTCCAATGCACAATCTAGTCAGTTTTTAAATGATATCATAAGTAGCCCATCAAATGGTATTGAACTTTTATCAACTTTTCTTATAAATATTTTATTAAAGATTAGTAGTAAAATTTTAAATAAAAAAAATAAATAAGCTTTGATTTGAAATCAGTTTTGCAGCAAACTTTGTTCAAAGCACTAAACTAGAATTTCTCGGAAACTAAAAATAATTTAAATCTGCAACAAAATTGTGTGTTTTGGAAAACATTTAAATCCCCTGGCTCAATTTCTCAGATATTCAAAAAAAAATCCCTTTAACAATCAAAGAACCGTTGAAAATCTAAGCCAAGAAACAACAAAATTCGGCATTCTATATCTCGAAACTCATCCTACCAATTTTACAAATTAATTATCTTTGAGTTAGTGGAAGTGTTGTGTTCAACGTTGTAGAATACATAAATTATTAAATTTATAAAATTTTAGTTATACTTCTTAGAATAGCCCACTCGTGGTGAGCAAAAAAACGAGATATCTCGTATTTGGTCCGCAATATGTCAATTCCAAAATTAAAAAAAAGCAGAATGATGTGAAATAAAATGAAAATGAAGCTGATGTGATTCGACAAAAAAAATTAAAATTGGAATGATATTCTCAAATGTTGCTCTCATTCCTCTCATTTCTTCGAATAACACTTGAATGTTGTTCAGATGTGCTTGGATATTGCTTGGTTTGTGGTTGGAAAATCTGAAATCTATTACGGTTTATTTAAGGTTATTCAAAAATATTGCCCGGACAATTCCGGCCCGGATAGGTGCAAAAACAATCTGGAATGCTTTATTCCACTCAAGACCCTAGACATTTCATTTTACGACACTATATTACGTTCATAAATTTAACATTTTCTTTTTTATTGTAAATTTCTAATTGTAATTTCACAAACCTTTTGAAAAGAAACTCAAATCTTGACGCCGAAAAACCTTTACTAAAATTTTTAATGTTTTTGAGAAGTGTACCTAATCCCGTTGAAAATTTGAAATCAACCATTTGAAGAAAAATCAATCATCAAATATTGATTAACAAATGAACAAATTGGTAGCCATGTGGCAGGCGTTTATTACTCACGATACTCAACAGGATAAACAAATCCAGTACGATAAAATATTCTTTTCAATCGTTAAAACAAAGGCATTAAAAATTATGTTCCTTGAGTTATCCTTTACACTTTGAGTAAGTATTAAAAATGGTTAGACCTTTTAAATTGAAAAATTTTTGTTCTAAAATGATAAAAAACTTATCTTTTTTATCTGCATATTTTGTATTATTTTAAAACCAATCAAAAATCAGGCAATATCCGCGCAAATTCAGCTAAAATCCAAGTATTTTCAATAAAAAGCGAAAGATAAGGTGAAAAATGGACAATCGATAATGATATTTTACCAAAGCACATCAGCAGCGTTCAAATCTTATGTTACAATTCCAAAAAATGTTTGCAATTTATTTCATCAAAACAAGTTAAAAGAAATCATTGATGGAGATATCACAAATTTCGTGAACTAAATTTGAGTCTTAGGTATGAATTTAGCGAAAATTGTGAAAAAATCCGGGCAAAATCCGAGCAGACTGGGTAGTTCCCAACTTTTTTCTTTGAAAATCCGACCAAGCCCGTATAAAACCCGGCAATCTGAAATGCTTTCTTTTCAGGATCCAATATTTCAATTGACGGCGACAAAATATTTAGAGCTTGAAATTTCGAACTATTAAACTTTCGCTTGGAATTCCTCATTTTAATTTTTATAAATTTCTTAACGATTATTCAGGAGCCTTTGTTTTCCAATATTAACTTTGTCAGAATAAGCTTTCAACGATGAATTGAACATGTTGTATTCAATTCGTTTTCTGGTGTTTCGGAAATATTGAATTCAAATTTGGAAACTGAAATAGTTAAAATAAATACAGTGCAAAGCCGAATTCAGGTGTTGACACAGTCTCAGAAAATGAAGCTTGTAAATATTTCTACAAACAATAACTTTGAACAGTAGTAAAAAATTCTGTATTTTGTGTTTTATAAATCTAAAGATGCCTAAATATTACAGATTACGTCAACTTTCTGTTCCGCTTTTCAAAAATTTCCTAATGTGACTGGAACAGCTGTGGCGGTTGATACATTAAAAAGTATGGTTTTGACTTCATTTTTTTACATTTTTTGTGGTCTACAGAAATTTTAGAAAAATATTTCCATATGTGCAACATATAGCTTCTAGTTTCAGCTTTCTCAGGCACTAAGTGAGTTGTCTTCGAGTACACAATAACTGACTTAGAGCCTTTTTCCCGGAGCATGTTTTTTCGAAGAAAATTTTTCGACTTTGGACAGCTTTAAAATGAATGATTGTAGCTGAACGTCTTTTGAGAATTAATCTTCTGACACGTTACAAGCTTTCAGAACTATACATTTTGTAAAATTCGGTCGAAAAACAAGAGAGTTTCAGCGGAAAAATTGTTAGTGGTCTAAAAGCCTTCGTTTCGATTTTAAACTCATCCATGATTTTTTGCAGAATTTTTAGGTAACGTTTAGATGAGTAAATTTGAACTTTTAGGTTTGTATGGAACAATTAAATATATTGTTCTGAAAAATCAACATCATTTTTGTTTTTTTCTGTGGAACCGAGCCTCCTTATAGATTTTGTGCCAATTCTGAATTCTTCAAAGGAATTTTTTTATTTGTGTTGAAAAAAAAATAAATATCTTCTACTTTTTTATCTAGCGTCAAGGGACCACAGAAAAAATATCGTCATAAAAAAATCAGAACTCTTATGAACAGACTCATATGTATAATGCAAATTACTTCGCAAATCGCAACATAGTCTCTGATGAACAAGACTGAGGTTTTTCGAACCTCGATTTCACATTGCATTTTATTAAAATTAAATAATGTTCCCATATCAAAATGCTTTGCATTATACGTGCAATACCATAAAACGTAATTGATATAAATTTAAAAAAGATATAGTTATGCAACAGAATTCATAATTTTCGAAATAACACTGAATCTATAAAGGTTTTATTTCGAAGAAAAATACTAGGAAGTTTCAACATTTTCAGGTAAACACATTAAAGACTGCAAAGAAATCTTAGCCGTGAAACACCCTAATTTAGCATTTTATACCTCAGAAACCACTGGCATTAATTTTAAAAATTGAGTATCTTTGGTTGACCTAAAGTTTTGTGTTTAATTTCCAGCAAAAAGTTTCTTTATAAAATTTTTATCATTTGAGTTATGCTTCTAAGTGAAGCACACTTGCGCCAAGCGAAAATTCGATATTTCTCGTATTTGGTCAACAATGTGGTAACATTCAGAAGACACCTACAAATTGTAGTTTGAAAGCACATTTTAATATTATTTTTAAATTATTTTTTTGGATAATTTTTTTTTAGATTAAGAGAATGTAATTTAGCATAAGCTTGAGTTGAATTTTCATTGCATTAGAAGCCTAGAATTGTGGTCCTCAGAGCCAAAGGGGTATGAGTGATAAAAAAGTCGTTTTTGAGTAAATGATGTCAAACGATTTTTCATGTTTCAACTTCATTTGATGACTTTTTTAGACTTTTAAAATTTTATTTACAAAAATATGCTAAAAAAAACGAAAAAAGTGTTTAAAAATGTATGGAAAATGGCCAAACACAATAACTTAAAAGCGTGTGTCTCCATTTGGCTCCAAGGGTCTCAATTGTGAACTGTTTATAATGTTGTGTAACTGCTGTTTTAGGTTGTTACTTGGCAATTTGAGCAAATAACTACAGATCCGAGCCGTTTCAAATGAAGAAATTATTTATAAAAAACTACAAATTCAAATTCACTTCATTTCTGGTAAGGTTCGTCGCACTGATTCCGTTGAAGTCTTTCGATTCATCTGTCGAATTAAATCAACGTGTGTGGTGAGATGAACCGAACCTGAGAACAGTTAGGACACAAACCTAATCTATTCGAAATTGATGACAGCTCGATGCGTGTCTGCGCACGATTGAAGCAAATCTATAAACGGTCAAACACGCAAGCGCAACGCTCAAGAAGCGGCTTGCGTTGGTCGTCGTTCATTGTACAGATAGTTGAGACGAATTAAAATAGTCAATCGCTTTTTCTTTCTTAATTCGGAATTCATTAAACTGAAAAAGAGGTGTGAACAAAGATACTTATCAGCTAGCGGCTAGCGTTTTTTTTTCGCGTCGCTCAAGCCGCTTTCCAGCCAACAAAATTTGACAGAAGTCGCGAGTAACACGCTAGCTAGTTTGTGTCAAGCTAAGCCCGATTTGGATTATCTATCTCGGTACATCCGGGTGGCCAAACCACCTGGATATTATTCAAATGGTAATTAATTACCCTGCCGAGATGTGAACTCGATTAGAATGAAAAATTGTTGGCACCTTCCATCCGATTCTGGTGGCAACTGGGTTGAATAATTGGTTAGAAAATTGAAATGATTAACCGACTTTTTATTGAGATAAATTTTGAAAATTTGCCAAACGTAATATAGTATGTTGATAGTCTTCTTTCATCAAGAAATAACCTAAGGCCCATCCACTCAATCCAGTTTTTCTATCTCACTATTTCAGCTACACAAACCGCAACACCTTCAATAGAAAAAAAACAACCCAATAAAGCAGAAATAAAATGCCTCCAAGACTAGATAATTACATCGTTGAGAACATGCAATCACATAAGTTTGTTTGATCAATTTATGCGACGCGCTTCTGATGAGGATCGTTCGAATTGAGAGAGGTATAAAAATCATCCGAGGTGATATTACGATTTGAGCATTTAGATTCAACGGCCTATTTAAAACTGGACTTGCTGAAATTGCTGGTGTGTGTTTCAAAGTTTAATGAATTTTATGGTGCTTCCATGTCGATGAATTATCGGTTCGGAAAAAATGAAGACACTCTTACTTTTTAAGGACGACTTGCAAATGCAGCAGCATGTTTCCGATTTGATTTATGGCTGCCACCACTACTATCCGGCAGTCGGTAGAGCTGAGTGGTAAAATTTATGCCCGCATCGCATTTCTACGAGCAATTAGCATATTTCAAATTCAAATTCGCGTTCAGCTAACCGGGACTGGACTGGCCCCGAGATGAATCTTCTCCCGGTTTTCTCCGGTTCAGGACAAGAAAAGAAAGAGAAAAATCCAAATAGAGAAAGATGCATTCCCACTGATAAGAAAATTGTTGCATTTTTGATCAGGAACTTGTACAAACTTTCTTTCGAGATTAAAAAAAACAACAAAAAAATAGACTAGAAATAGAGTTCAAAGTTTTAATAAGTCATTTGATAGGAATGTTAATAAGTCGTTCCATCATGATAATTTATAAAAAATTATCTCAAAATTTAAATTGACACATTCTAATTATGGAAAAAATAGTCCAACAAAACGAAAGTGGCGTAAAATTGGTTTGAAGCCTCCGGATCGAACTGTTTCATGCGCAAAAGTGCAAAAGATTAAAGACCGCACCAGAGCCCCAGAGAGTCCCCATCTCGAGCGTGGAAAAACAAACCGTGGTAATTAATTGATTTATTTCTTGGCGCATGTCTTTGAGTGGAGTGCGAAGCAAAGTACACGTTTTGTAGCCTTACTTACTTTTGCTATACTTCGAGCAAATCCCATACCCGAGAAAAGGGGTGATTTGTTCGACTGTTCGAAGTAAAATGTCGACCTTGGGGTAGGTTGGTTGGTATGCTTCTTTATTTATGCTGCGGTTAAAGCGATCAATTGTGGGTATGATTTGCGTGACTGTCAATCATATTATGGGGATTGGAGGAAAAAATTATAATGTGGATATATGTAGGGTCGTGGAAGTACCGGAGCTTGTAAATAGCAATTAACACATTCGATTTTAGGTTTCTTGAGACGTACTGAAAAACTGTTTAAACCTGATGTTAATTGAACTACCGTAGGAATGATCTAAGTTAAAGGGTGTGAAGAATTAGAAATTATAATCTTGGTTCAAATCCCGAACGCTTTCTTGCTTAATTTGAAAAAATTAAGAGAAACGTGTAAGAAAAAATTGATAGATAATTGTTCTAAAATAAGAAGTTTAATTTGAAAACTATGCCTCAGAATCTCACGACTGATTGAAGAAATTTCAATTTGAATGCTGAAAGTAATGCCTCAATTAAAGGGTGTTCGGATTAAAAAGTGGTAAACTTAAATTCGCCAGATTTTTTTCTTACTTATCATCAATATGAAAAACCTGAACCCCTCTCATTTTGTAGGTGTGAATGTAGAATGATACTTCTATTTGAATTTTGACAGAAGACCTTTAATTATAAAAATGGCGTCCAAGCAAGAGGAGCTACGAATCAAAATATTGTACATGCGTCGAGAAAATCCAAACTACACGCCTGCAGAAATAGAAAAATCGTTAAAAGTGGCCAAATCGACCAATGAATAAAAGTGTTTAAGGCAGGCATGTCAAACTCGTTTAGGTGTGCGGCCGCATTAAAAATTTGCTATGACGTAGAGGGCCGCAGCCAAAATCAGTTAAATCGATACATTCAGCTTTAGTTTTTTTGCAGCAATATTTTACATAAAAATCAGTGGTGTTTTTTTTGTGAAAATTTAAGACGGGGCTACGCGGGTCGCATTGACGTAGGCCGCGGGCCGCATGCGGCCCACGAACCCCCAGTTTGACATGCCTGGTTTAAGGGAACGTTGGTCGACAACTAGGAAGCCTGGATCTGGGAGAAATAGATATTTTTTCCCACTTTGCATCGAATATTCTGCGGCAGCGCTTCTACTGTGATCGAAGCAACCTTTTGTTGTGGCTGAACGTAAAAATTTGCTTTTCGAGAAATTGTTGAAAATGTGTCCGAGACGAGAAGAATCTATCCAATTCCTGGCGAAATAATTTCATGGAACAAAGCGGTCAAAGCAATTTACCCTACCCAAGTTTTGTTGTTAATGAACAACCCAAAGTTGCTGTTTAACCTTGGAAGATGCAGTTTTGCGTATGAAAAAGTAGTTTTCCCAGCATCCTGAATCCAAGGTTCAATCCTATGAAGCTCGCAGCAGAAGATATTTTCCGGAATACCGTAGAATGGACACTTCAGATGAGGGAGAAATCGTCGGATATGTGGAGTTTACCATTCGAGAAAGCTAAGTACCGTAAAACGGGGTAACATGGATCACAGGGGTAACTTTAATCAACATGAAGTTTTTCCACATAATCATCAATAACAAATTCTCTAGTTAAAATATCTCAAAACTTTTCGCTACGTTTAAAAACATTTAAGTTAAGTTTCAAATAGGGAAAAACTTGGTTTGTTTTTGAAAATTTTCAAATGTAAGTAAAAATGTAATTTCAAAATCTCGAAATATATATTTTCCAAAGGCTCGCAAACAAACACCCTTCCTGATAAAATTAAAAGTGTTTGAAGCAAACAGGTTGATTTTCGTGAGAGTTAGTCTTTTTTCCTTAGTAAATGTAAAGTTTCTGTGTAGTTTTTGTTGTAGATTGAGGTAAATTTTATGATATCTAAAACATAGGGACATTTTCCAAGAGTAAGCCAAGCTAGGACAAAAGGCTAAAAACCCTATCAAATGGTAAATTTTGAAGGAAAAAATATAAGGGGAATAGTGCGAAGGCCTAAGAATAAATGAAGGCAAAATTTCATTTGTTTTTGTAATTAAAATTCTATTAGTAATGTTAAAAAATTTAGCTCCTTAATTTATGCAGCATCATTGTCCATCTTTCGATTTTAATTGTTGTTCGGCCTTAACACATGAAGGACCGCGATGTTATTTTTTTTTTATCCGCAAAAAAATCTTAACCAAGAAACCGAGAAATTCAGAAGGTGTTTTGTATCTTTTATGATCAAGAAAACTCGACCAAACCATCAAAATAGAGAATGATAAATGTTACCCCAAAGCATCAAATTCTAAACAGAGACGAAATTGATTTTTAAATCAAATTTAATGCAGTCTAATACATTTCTGCAATCAAACAATTTATACAGATATTTAACCATTTAATACCTTTACTAATGCAAATACTGATTTCAAACCAAGCTTCTAGAACCCAATAGTATGACTTATGTTTTATTTAGGTGTTTAGGTCATGACAAGCGTTATGTAGATTCGTCCATAAAAGATTTTGGGCTCTGCATCATCCTTTGCAAGCGCACAGATTGTGTTGAAGTTTCAAATGTGAGCAGATGTGAATTTCCGCAGGTTGCTGGAAATTTTTTCGTTTAATTCTATTAAGCTGGTTTCGCTCAGGGAAGATTCGGCAAAAATCATAAATAAATGTCGATTTATGGCTGTTCTTTTTTTTTAAATATATCTTTATTTGTACCAATTCATCATTACATTTATATTACATTAATACATTAAATTAGGTGTTCAGTTCAATAATGAACTTTCAGAGCCCTATAGTTAAATAATCACAAACATTTATTTATTTGACTTAAATTTGCTGAGCGCAATCAAGCATTTTTATAAAGGAGAACATCCTGTCGTGTAAAAAATATTTTAAACTTAAAACTAAAAACTAAAGCTATCCTAAAATTAAACTAATTGTAGAGAGAGCGAATCTCTGCGATGGAAGACTGCATCGATTTGCCTCTGAAGTTGGAGATTATTTTGTTGGCCATCTCTTCGATACTTTCAATGCCTGCAATCCGATGAAGATCTTCGGTGCTATGCCAAGGTGGAAGCCGCAAAATCATTTTCAGAACCTTGTTCTGAATCCTCTGGATGGCCTTCTTCCTCGTCGCGCAGCAGCTAGACCAAATCGGAACTGCATACATTATCGCTGGTCGGAAGACTTGCTTGTAAATGAGCATCTTATTCTTCAGGCACAGTCGGGATTTCCTGTTGATGAGAGAATAAAGAGATTTAGTGTATTTATTACATTTTGATTGAATATCTTCAATGTGATTTTTAAAAGTAAGATTCCGATCAAGTGTAAGTCCCAAGTACTTCACGTTATCAGACCATTCTAATGAAACCCCATTAAAAGTTATGGAATGATTTTCATTAGGTTTTAAAAAATTTGCTCTTGGCTTATGGGGAAATAAAATAAGTTGAGTTTTGGAAGCGTTAGGAGAAATTTTCCACATTTTCAAGTAATTCAAAAAGGAATTTAAATTTTGTTGCAATCTACTGCGTACCACCCGTAAATTTCGACCTTTGGCTGAAAGCAAAGTATCATCAGCAAATAGTCTTCTACCTTTTCCTTCTGGTACATCAGGAAGATCAGAAGTAAAAATATTGTATAAAATTGGCCCAAGTATACTGCCCTGAGGGACACCAGCTCTTATGGGTGTCCTTTCAGAGCATGCATTTTGATAGCTTACTTGTAAGGTTCGGCTAGTCAAATAATTTTGAATTATTTTGGTGAGATATACAGGAAAATCAAATCGAGCTAATTTAGCTACTAAACCTTTGTGCCAAACACTGTCAAAAGCTTTTTCAATATCAAGAAGAGCAACACCAGTTGAATAACCTTCAGATTTGCTAGCGTTAATCATATTAGTTACACTCAAAAGTTGATGTGTAGTAGAATGTCCATGACGAAAACCAAATTGTTCATCAGGGAAAATAGAATTCTGATTAATGTGAATCATCATTCTATTCAAAATAACTCTCTCAAATAGTTTACTTAAAGAAGGAAGCAAACTAATTGGTCGATAACTTGAAGGCTCTGAAGCACATATTTTTAAATTTTTTGAAAATCAATTTAAGTTCATCAATATTTGTCTCACAAGAACTTTCAAATACATTTTGTTTAGAAAGAATATCATCAAATTCAAGGGAAATTTGAGCATCAATTGGACTTACAACGTTTAAATTAAAATCATGAGCAGATTCAAATTGTTGGGCTAATTTTCGAGCTTTTTCTGCATTAGTTAAAAGAAGTTTATCCCCATCTTTCAAAGTAGGAATTGGCTTCTGGGGCTTTTTCAGAATTTTAGTTAATTTCCAAAACGGCTTTGAGTAGGGTTTTATGTCCTCTACTGCTTTAGCAAAATTTTCATTACGAATGAACTTTAAACGACGTTTGATCTCTTTTTGAAGGTCGCAATAAATTAACTTCAAATAAGAATCCCTAGTACGATGATATTGGCGTCGACGAATGTTTTTCAGTCGTATCAAAAACTGAAGATCATCATCAATTAAAGGTTGATTAAATTTATGTTTAACTTTGGGTATTGAAGCGGCTTTAGCATTGACTATTGAAGTTGTCAAATTTTCTACAGCCAAATCAATATCTTCTATTGAATTCAGTGGAACGTTTACATCTAAATTACGTTCAATAAAATTCATATATCGCTCCCAGTTAGCCTTTTGAAAGTTAAAAGCTGATTTTAAAGGGTTTTCAATGGGACTTTGGGATAAAGTAAATGTTACTGGAAGGTGGTCTGAATCGAGGTCCGCATGAGTAACTAATTGACTACAATGCTCGCCTAAATCCGTTAGAACCAAATCAATTGTGGAGGGATTTCTAATTGAAGAAAAACAAGTATGCCCATTAGGATATTCAACAGTATAATAACCTGCAGAGCAGTCGTTAAACAAAATATTCCCATTTGAATTTGATGAAATATTATTCCAAGATCGGTGTTTTGCATTAAAGTCACCAATAATAAAAAATTTAGATTTATTTCTGGTGAGTTTTTGTAAATCTCCCTTCAAAAAATTTTTCTGTTCACCGCTACATTGAAAAGGCAAATATGCGGCAACAATTATAATTTTCCCCATAGAAGTTTCTAATTCAATTCCAATTGTTTCTAAGACTTTTGTATTGAAAGAAGGAAGAAGTCTAAATTTGAGATGACTATTGATGACAATAGCTACACCCCCACCTTGTCGATCAAGTCGATCATTTCGCAAAATTTTAAAGAAAGTATTGCTTTTCAAGTTATTGTCTGGCTTTAAAAAAGTTTCAGTGATGGCAGCAATATGTATGTTTTGAGTTTTCAAAAATAAAAAGAGTTCATCTTGGTTAGCCAGCAAAGATCTAGCGTTCCAATTCATAATATTTAAACATCTATTTGGATCCATGAGGGAATCGCAAAGTCATAATAATTTTGTTAGCATAATTAAAAGAAGTTTGGAAAGCTTCAAACATTGAATTTGCTTTCAACATAAGTTGCATCATTTCCATTAAATTTCGATGCAAAAATTTTAATTTTTCCTCAGTAATCTCACCCAAATCAACAAAATTGTTAGGATCAGAAAAGGAAGGAGAAGAAAAAGTATTTGAATTTCGGGGATTTTCCCAAGCCTTCGCATGAACGTTGAGACTTGGTTTTTTCCCATTTTTATTAGTTAAACCTGAAGAAGGCAAACCATTTTCAACCACCTCTGAGAACGATAAACAACGAGTCTGTGGCGCAGAATCAGCCCAGGTAACATTAAAATCACTTCGGGTATTACCCAGCCGTGATTCCAATGTAGGCCGAGGCTGACCGCGAACAGGCAGGTTGTTTGCCGGTCTGACGTGTGAAGACGAAAAAGAGGAAGGAGGAGAAGAAACTTTTCTGGAAACTTTGGGATTTTTCCTAGAAGCAACAATTTTTGCCCTAACGGGACAGTCTAGAGAATTCGAGGAATGATTACCTGCGCAATTCGCACACTTAAAAAATTCTGTTTTTGGCTTATCACCACCAAAAAGGCATTTAGATTTTTCATGATCGAATGAGCCGCAAAACATGCATCTGGCATTCATTCTACAATTTTTAGTGCCATGACAAAAAGCTTGACAACGACGACATTGCGTAATATTTTGAAGAAAATTGGTAGAAGATTTACGAAAAGGTTCGAATTTGACTCGACAATGAAACATAAGACGAGCCTTTTCAAGAATTTGCAAATTATTAACCTGATCCTTTTTAAAATGGATCAAATAAAGTTCAGGAGCAAAACCAACACTACTGGTATTATTCGTGTTGGTTCTTTTCCTCATTTGAATTACTTGAATTGGAGAAAAACCTAACAAAGAATTTAATTCAGCTGTGATCTCATCCGGTGTCTGATCGCCAGTGAGACCACGAAGTACAACTTTAAATGGACGATCACTTCTAGTGTCGTACGTAAAAAATTGGTGTTTTTATTATTCAAATAATTTAAAACCTTTTGAAAATCATTAAAAGATTCCGCCAATATACGAGCAGTTCCCCTTCGACCGATCTGAAAAGAAATCTTCACATCCTTGACGGAAGTGACGATTTCTTTTCGAAAGGCATTGAAGTCAGGAATCGTGACCGTTATTGGTGGAATCTTTTCGTTTTTAAGAGTATAAGAAGAAGAAGGTTTCTTAGTACTCTTATCAGAATTAAATATGAATATTTCCTCATCACCGATGTTATGAAGGACATCGAATGAATTGGAAATTTCAACTTTTTTGGGCGATGGACCTGAATTAGGTTCGGCAATCCGTTTTCTCCCGGCCCTTGAGCCGGCCGAAGACTTCCCCATGCTGGAAAGAAAAGAGAAAAATATGAATAAAAGAAAATAAAAATAATTATAGCACTGAAAAGTGCTGATTGAAAAACAGGTAAGGAGAAAATAAATAATGTAAAAATGTTCCTGCAGGTACACAGCAACGATACGATGCTCCGGCGTACGTGTTGACGGCTCAACGGTACAGATGGAAGTGATTTATGGCTGTTCTAATTATGTTTAATCTCCTGTGTCTTATGGCACTCAGGCTTATATTACGATTAGTATTTGTTAGAAATTGAGGACTTTACCCATCTAAGAATTAATCTTACATTCTCATTAAAACATGCATTTTTCTTTACGTATCGTGTCATGAAAAAAATACGAATATTTTCTACACATCAAATCAACTTAAAGATGGATAGGTTGGTATATTACGATGATTCGGAATCATTTATTGTTGCTTATCTCTAAAACTGATGTAAATATATGATATCTGTAGATATAGTTTTTTTCCAAATAAAGTTCACACATGAATGTTAATGTGAATTCAAATTTAAGAAACATATCATCCCAATCACATTGTAAAATCGTAGTGAAAATAAATAGAGTTGGTGTCAATTGACTATTTCATCATATTTTTACTTTTATATTGGGCTTTGGAAGTGATATCGTTATTCAACAAAAACAATGGAACTCTGAAGAAACAATTTTGGACATCTTACATAAAGATACAGAGATTTAAATTATTATCTTAAGCCATGCGTATTATGAAATAATTTAAAAAAGGGACAAAATTTGATACATGTTGGATTATTTTAAAGCATATCGTAGAATTTTGTATGAACGAACATTCAGATAAACACGAGCCAAATATTGACTATGCATTGAAAAACATAAAAAATACTATTTTAATTATCGCGTAACCGGATCATTTCACCTCTTATCATGAACGTAATCGTCACATAAAACATAAAAACGAAATTAGGTTTTTTTAAAACTTTCAGTTGATGCTTAGCATCTTTAAAAAAAACATATAAGAATAAGGTTGCCAGATTGCCCGGTTTTATCCGGGTTTTCCGGGATATTTAATACTAAATTTTAGTACAGTCCGGCCCGGCCCCGTTGCCCGGATTTCATTAAAAAATGCCCGGATTTTGCCCGGACTTGTTCACTTTATTTGGCAAATTAAACAAAAAAAAAACAACAAACAACTGTAAAATAAGCATTCATATTCTAAAGCATATTTTAACTCAATAATGCCCTTCAATCAGAGAAATTAGGCTTTTCAAAAGGAATATATACAGGAATGTATACAGAAATTTTATGAACTAAGGAGCATAGGCTTAGATAGCACAAAACACTAATTTTCCTATCATGTAAAGTTTCCCACAAGCTGAAAGTTTGATTGTGATCTTATTCCTTAGAGCAAGTTCACAAGTTCACAGTTGGGAAAAAGTGGTATAAATGTTGACACTTTTAGCAAAATTTGTAAACTTTACCATGCAAAACCATTATCAAGATCTGCAGCTGTCCAGGATTTTTTTACATTTTCACATGCTGTGATGCAAAAATAGCTCGATATCTATCACATATTTCTATCGGCTATATTAAAATGAGACTGAAATTTGTGTTTCCCTTTTTATACCATTTTTCAACAATACTAATTAAGTTAAATTTTGAAATAAAGATTGGATTTTCTCGAAATTTTCATATTTATTTGGTGCCCAAAATTGAAAAAAAAGTCGCTTAAGAACGAAAATTTTTCATCGCGCCGCAGATTTCACCTACAACGAAAAACCGGAAGTTTAAAGTTCGGGCCAGTAGAAGCAAAAAAAAAAAGCAACACAGGGGTGAAAAAGTGGGTGCCAAACATCGGACAGACGTTGTTTTTTTTTGTTTGTTTTTTTCGGGCTGATCCGTCAATTTACGTTTAATGACGTTTGCTGAATAGCTTCTCCAAATCAAGTTGATTAAAGCCTGAAGACATATGAGTTAGTGATTTATGAAGGCCTTCTTTCAGCAAGGTTGCTGATTAAAAATTGAAAAACAATATTTTTCCAGCAAGAAAAAGTTTGCTGGGAAGGCAACAAAATTTCAATCTTTCCGAGGTGCAAAGAACATAAGAACTGATTAACACTTATTTGGAGGCGCTGATGAATATGCAATTAAATTTTTTTACTAGCAGCTCTTGTTTATTAAATAACTGTGGAAAATGAGTGAAAATTAATTTAATCAATTTGAGCTTTTTTTTTGGCAAAATTCTAGAAGATTACAAAGATTTGGAAATTAATAATTTTAATGCAATGAATAATGATCTAACTTTCTCGAAGATCCCGAGTGATTTTGACCTCTGAGATAAAATTTATAGAAGTTTTTATGGTTCATTCCTCCAAATTCGGCTAAATAAGATAATTTTGATGAAGTTTTTAAGAAATTTTAACCCAAATTGAATCTTAGAGAAATATCTTAAACTATAAGTCCAACCTTTTTACAGTCTTCAACAAAGATCTTAAATGAATAAAAGTCTCTTATATCAAATACTCGAAGACTTTCTTGAGCGGTGTCAGAAAAAGTTGTAATGTTATCTATTTAAATTTTCTAAAAATCGTAGATTTGTAGCAAGCCCGGATGTATATCAGAAAATCCGGAATAAACATTAATCAAAGTATGAAAGTCAGTATTTTCCAGCACGATCTTCAGTGAAAGACACACGAATAAATCTAAAATATTTTATTGGAACCATATGTTTTGGGTGATGACGTTTTCCAATATTATTTTTGGATATTTAATAAATAGTCCAAATTCATTTAAAAAATTTGATAATTAATTTATTGAACAAATTTGTTTAATATATATTCGGCCTATTCGGCTTCACGGTTTTTGATTGGTATTTGGCGCTGAATTTTTGGCCAGCTGAATATTCAGTACATCTCTACTTTTTGTATATTATGAATATCTACTAGTACTTTCGTTTCTATCAAGTTTTTCGTAGATATCTGGTCTCTGACTAAAAATTACATAAAATGTCGAAATCTGGTGATATCTTGAACCACATTTTGCACAACCATAAAAGCGATGGCCCATCAAATGTGTAAGAATTATTTGGAAGTGTATTTATTTCAATACGATTTTGAAAATTTATTCCAATCGTTGTTCACTAGGTGCAGCAAGGTTTTTATGATTGCTTACAATTTGAAAATTTGCTAAAATTTACAAATCTAAAGAAATAATTTTTTTAATCAATTTTTATCTCTTGAATGTTTCTTTGAACACATAATTAATAAATATCCACGCATTTCCGAAATATTTGGATTTTAATAAGTGTTGATTTGAAACTACACAATGCATTAAAGGTTTGAAAATTTAAAAATTAAATTCGGGATATCGAATTTTTAATTTTGATGCATTATGACTGAGAAATGCATGGAACGTCGTGCTCTAGTGTTATCTCAAAAACATATTGTTGGTCAAAAATAGACTTTCTGGAACTTTTTCAGAAAACCGGCTGTTTTCCGGAAAATTGATTGAGTCTCGGAATGACGAACTAGATCTCGTTGTTTCATAGATTTTTAAATCATTTGGCATCAAAATTTAAATTTAAGTTTTTCCGAATTTCCTTTGGTATTTTTTTTTTTAATTTTTAAGTTGATTTTTGGCAAACTTTATTTTTAAATAACACCAGATTTTGACGTTTTAAGCATTTTTAAGTCATTCAAATCTCACTATTGGAGATTTTTGAAGGTTTAAAAACCCGAAACTTTGAACGCTAAGAGGTATCCTTGAATCAAGTCCGCTTGAGCTGAAATTTTGCACAATTCAGTTTTTTGGGCCAATTTACAAAATTGTCGGTTTTCAAAATTCAATCATAAAAATTTTCTCATACATCCAATTCCACCCTAATCATCACGTGTAAACGGACGGTCGAAATGAAGTGAAATTTGGTATCCGAAGGTTTTTCGAGTCAGAAATGGTTTTTATAAAAGATTCAAGAATGAATATTTCTGAATACAGATTTTCGAACCTTTTTAGCCATGTGAAAAGGTTTGTCCACTTATCTTGATTTTGAGAGCTGCCTTAAAAATTATTGATGGTAAATTTTGCAAGCAGACTTCTAATTCAGAGTTCTATACATTTTCAGTTATTCTTAGATTTTCTTTGAATAAAAATTCTAATTTCTGACTTGCTACTGAAATTTTAATCATCAGCTCGATTTTCGATTCTGAGTTTTGATGTAGGGTGAGTCTTTGGACCTAGAGCCTACTTTAGTCCTAAAATGCCAAAAATAGTAAATAATTCATTTTGCTAGCATAGGATAAAGATATTCCTTTGCAAAAAATGAAATCTTATTCATCTTGAATCCAACTATACTGCTTTTTTGCCATTAAAAGTCTTTCTGATAAATTTTTCAACGTTTTAAAAAAGCTTCCTCCTCATTAGTGGTAAATCAGTCAGCTTAATTAGTGAGGCTCGTTTTTAGAAATTGAAGGATGGAAAAATCAGGTTTATTACTATACAAGCGAAAATTTAAAGGGAAATTACTTTCACTGTGAGGAATATGAACCATACTACCTATTTTTCCTAAAATAAATGAAAATCAATGGAAAACCCAGAAAATTTATAAAAGGTCCAAGAAAAGGAGACTTTCAACTTTGATTTTCCATTTTTAGACCTAATACAGCCAAAACTTTGTTTCAAGGCCAACAAATCAACAACGGTGCGAATTTTGAATTGGCACATAATCCAGAACCAATATTGAATATTCATATCTTTTTTTGTCAGATATACGCAAATAAACTACAAGTAAGTAAACAAAAAAATGTTTCAGCTTTTGTTCTGCTGATAGAGCTGACGGGTAGTGAAAGTGTTTTAGATATTCATAACAGTATTTTAAGTGTTTTTAATTGTTAAATATCTGAAATACATTTTAATGAGAATACTTGATTAAAGATTCCATTAAAAATAATTTTTTTTAACTTTTTTCGAAAAGTTATACTTTTTTAAGGAATTTTAGTTCTAGATCTAATGAACGGAACCAGTTCAGTGCCAAAATAGGAACAGTAGGTTAAAAATTCCCATTAAAATTGTTAGTTAAAATCCTAACCTATAAATAAATTTCATGAAAGGTATAAATCTCCCGTCCATTCATGAGAGAAACGTGATTATTCAAAAACCATCGCTTAAAGGGTCCAAAGTAGGGCATCTAACCCTATATATAGTTTTTATCACACTTTCTTAAAGATGGTTTTCTGTTTTTTGTTTTTTTAGACTTCCTGCTAAATTTATATGAAAACAGTCGAAAGTGTCTTAATGAGAGATTGTTGAATTTTATCTGGACCTGGAATTTTTATAACCTTATTTATAACAATAAATTCTCAAAGGTCCACTCTATTGTGCTATATTCAATTCTTCCATTTATCAATTTAATTCTTAAGCATTTGGCTTGACATCATTTCTTTACCAAAAGGTTCATAACATCGCCATTTTCTAAAAGTAGTTACCATTTGTCCAGGGCCCTGATGGCGACAACAACGACGTCGTTCAACCTCCAGACGAATCGACCCGTTCCGATCGGACGGATCGTAAAAGCGATCAAGTTTTCATCCTCATGAATGCATGGCTTGGGGTGCTCAGGGCAGCTTCAAGCGGCCGCCCATGTGGCTTGTTTGTTCTAAGTCGCCATAAATTGATAATTAGAAGCCAGTAATGAATGCCTTCTGTCTCTCTTGAAATAAGTTGGAGAGATTGGTTTGCGGGGTTTGATGGGGGCAACTAGTTACATATATTTATAGTGCTTTGGAAACCCCTCCGATGCGGAGGCTATTTAGTATGAGAAATTCACCTTTCGCAGCGGTCGCCAAATGGCTGCGTAGGGTTTCTAGGTCCGGAGCACATATCGATACAGGTTTTGTTTATTTTGTAAAAACTCTGAACCAAGAGCACAAAGTTGTTGTTAGGTAGGCGATGGCGCCGAGATTCTGCAACCTTGTAACAGTTACAATGTACTTAGTCTAAAAAGCTTCGCTAAAAATAAGTATATTTTTTAAAGATTATGTTCCAGAAGTCTCCACACAGATACTTTAAATCGTTGTCAAATTTTAGGGACCAATCAAATTCTAAAACTATTTTCAGATTTTTTTTTCCAACTTTGTCTAAAACAAAATAGAGAAATATTACATTCAGCTCAAGCGAATGTGATCGAGGGACAACTACAGTCCTACGCCTAGCTTTCGATGCTGCATAACATTGTATTTACACTTTACGACCAAGATGTGTTTATGTTTTTCCCAACTTAGTCAAGTGGGTTATATCTAGTATATAGTTATATACGCATGCAAAACAACAACCTTTGCAAATATTTCAACCCAAACTCCTACTGTTCGATTGAGCTGCGATTATTTTTTAGCTCAAAATTAAACAGCTTCAGGCTTCAGGGAATGTGGATCACAGACAGATATGCAAGGGCGTGGCGTCGTCGTTCAATGGATAAATATATTTAAGTCAGGTCTCAAGTCACCTAGAGAGACTCTCGTGAGTAATTAACATCCATTTGAGACATTAGTCAAGCCTCAAGCCATCAACCTTGAGAGTGCATTCGGATGCGAAGAAAAAGAACCCAAAGTTCCTCAATCAATCGGTTCAAGTTCAGTGAACCTAACGCGCCATCATCGTGAAAAGATCAATATAAGATGCGCGCTATGAACTCTCGTCGGGTCTCGCTCGCCTAATAAGATTAATCTTTGGCGGCAATCTCTTACAGCCCGAAGCTGGATTCATTAGCCATTTTCACAATGGAATGGTGATGCTGTTCCACAGCCGCCATCATCATCCGATTCGAGGCGACATCTCTTTCTTCCTCCGGGGGATCGTGTCGACCGAAAAAAAGATCCGAAACCCCTCAAGAGTACCTGAAGTCTTATCGTTTTACTTTTCGCGCCTCGAGGGGTAGACAACTTCCTTCCTCGGAGTGAGTCTCAGATAGCGAAAACAATAACCCCATCTACCACCTCGATGGCTTCATCCTGCACAAACATATTTGAGAGCGAAGAGGACGATGGCACGATGGCCTGATGATGTCGTGCTACCTTGGAAATGACTAATTTTTAAGATTTATGTGCGACTTCATTATCGTTGTCACAGCCGCCGCCGAAGTTGATTTTTCTTCGTCTGCTCTTACTGTCTCTTGGTAAAAGTTTTTCCATCAGCCAATGAACTTTTCAGGCGCATGACCGCCAAAGGTTTGACTAAAACAGGCAAATGGTACCATTGCGAGGGCCGTGTGAATGAAATCAATATAGAAAATCTCTATCCTCATCTAAGGAAAATGAACCGAATAACCGCGATCAACCGATCAGAAGAGAAGAATTAAATTTTATCTAGTTGAGATATTTTTATATTCAAATTTTCCTTTCAAAATGAGATTTAGTTGTAGGAATGATGAAATTTAATTAAAATTATTTAAAACAATAGTTGTACTCGGCGACACCGAAGCTAAATAAAATTAATATCTATGGCAACGTTTGTTATTTCAACAACACTAGGCAAAACAAAGTCAGCCATTGGTCTATTCTTGTGAGTGACAGAAGTGTTTGAGTAAATCTCTGAAATAAGAGTTGTGAAAATAGTAAAATCACGACAATAGCGTAAGCACAAAGAGTAGCAAGACGGATTGGCTTAGGAAGCGCAGATTTCTAAGGCTAAATGTTTGTTATGATTTGACCCTTCAGTGTAAAAAGACATATAGGCTTAGGAAGCGAAGATTTTCTGATGCTGATTGTTTGTTATGATTTGGCTTTCCGCTGGAAAAGACGGATTGGCTTAGGAAGCGCATTTTTATAGCAAACAAAACAACGCTGCTGATTGTTTTGATTAGGCCTTCCGATGGAAAAAAACGAAAATTGCTGAGATAGCGCAGATTTTTAAGGCTGCTGCTGCTGATTATTTGTTATGATCTCGCCTTCCCGTGAAAATAGACAGATTGGCTTAGGGAGCGCAGATTTTTATAGCTGCTGCTGATTATTTGTTTAATTTGGCCTTCTGGTGGAAAAAAAAATTAAAAATGGCTAAGAAAGCGCAGATATCTAAGGCTGCTGCTGCTGATTATTTGTTATGATCTCGCCGTCCGGTGGAAAAAAGACAGATTGGCTTAGGAAGCGCAGATTTGTATGGCTGCTGCTGCTGATTGTTTGTTATTGTTTGGCCTTTCCATGAAAATAGACGGATTGGCTTAAGAAGCGCAGATTTCGAAGGCTACTACTGCTGATTGTTTGTTTCGATTTGGCCTTCCACTGGACAAGACAAGGCTTAGGAAGCGCATATTTTTATGGCTGCTGCCGTTGGTTTTTATTTGGCCTTCCAGTGGAAAAAGACGGATTGGCTTGAGGAGCGCAGATTTTTATGGCTGCTGCTGCTGATTCCTTGGCCTTTCCATAAAAAAAGACGGATTGGTTCAAAAAAAGTAGATTTCTATGGCCGCTGCTGCTGATTGTTTGTTAATTTGACCTTCTGATCGAAAAAGACGGGATTGGCTAAGATAACGCAGATTTTAAAGGCTTCTGCTACTGATTATTTTTTTATGATCTTGCAATCCGGTTTAAAAGGACAGATGGGCTTAGGAAGCGCAATTTTTATGGCTGCTGCTGATTGTTTTTATTTGGCCTTTCGGTGGAAAAAGACGCAGATTTTTGAGGCTGCTAATTGTTTGTTTTGGTTTGGCCTTCTCGTGAAAATAGACGAATTAGTCTAAGAAGCGCTGATTTCTAAGGCCGCTGCTTTGTTTGTTAGTTTAATTTGGCCTTCTGGTCGAAAAAGACGAATTGGCTTAGGAAGCGCAGGCTTCTGCTTCTGATTGTTTGTTTTGATTTGGGCTTCCAGTGGTAAAAAGCGGATGGGCTTGGGAAGCGCAAATTTTTAAGGTTGCTACAGCTGATTGTTATGATTTGGCCTGCCTGTGAAAAAAGGAACATAGGCTTAGGAATCGTAGATTTGCTGCTGCTCAATGTTTGTATTGATTTGGCCTTCCGCTGGAAAAGACGAATTGGCTTAGGAAGCGCAATTTTTTATGGCTGTTGCTGCTAATTGTTTTTATTTGGCCTTCCGGTAGAAAAAAAAAAAAGGATTGGCTTGTTGAGCCCAGATTTTTAAGGCTTCGAATTGGCTTCAGAAGCCCAGATTCTTAAGGCTGCTGCTGCTAATTTTATTTATTTGACATTTTTGCTCAACCAATGCCGGAATAGAAAAATCTTTAAAACAAAATTTTTTTTATTAGGTCCTATTTAATCATTCATTTCCAAGTTCTTTTACATTAATAGTTGTTCCTATTAAGGAGTATCTTTTGAAAGTATGTCCTTAAATCCTTATAATGGTTAGCTTCATAAGTAAAATGCAGGCTTCAGTGACAAAATTGGAAACTCATTTACACGGTTGATATAATTTATTTTGCTCAAGAATTTGGTAGATTTAGCTTATTTCATTTGAGCATAAACATAGCTTGTTGGAAAAGCCTTCAATGTCAAAATTAAAACTTATTCTATTTTTGAATAAAATGAGCTAACTTTTGTTAACTTTTGAAGAAATTTAAAAATAGTTTTTATCGGTGAAATATATTTTCAAAAGAGAAAGTAGAACATAATGATTATGCGGTTGAACCGCTGTTTCTTGAAAACTCGATCATAGTTTAAGAGTTTAGTTTGAAATTTGGTTCTTGAAAAAACTGCAATATTTATATTGTTGAACAATACACCAAGAAAATATGGAGTTCCCTCAAGATTTTAAACGTTTAAATTATGCCTATATTTATAAACAAGTTTTTATTATATAATTTATCACTTCCATTATTGAAACCTTGTGGATACCCTTTTTTAATTTTTTTTTATTGTTAAAAACCTTTTAAAATGACATCAAACTCTACTTAAAACTTTAAATTTTCAATTGAATTGTGGAAATAATCTGAGCTCAATTAAACATTTGAAATTTTGAACTTGACTTAATATAGAAAATTATAAGTCTGCGATCGTTTGCGATTTGAATTTCACAACGGAATATTTTTTCTTGGTTGAAAAATTTATTAACGACCTGAGTTTAAGTCTGAATATGAATTTTGAATATGTTTCCGAAATTCAATACGATTTCTGAAATGTCCAAAAATCGATTTCTGGTTCTAAATTCTAGATTAAAATTTTCAATATTTGCCAAGCATTGAAATTTATTTCAGAGCCCTCAATCACGGATTTCTAATTTAAATCAGACTGTTTGGTTTCAATCTGCATTCATAAATTCGATTATTTATATTTAATTCAACTTATGAAACTAAATTAAAATATGAATCGCAAAAGATGAATTGATTCTGATTCTGATTTTTGAACCTTGGTTCGGCGTTTTGAAGTTTGAATTATGCATAAAAATTAAGTTTATGACCTTAAAATCTGAATATACGATATATAAACTAAGGTTGTCCGGCCAGATTGCCCGCGTTTTTATCCGGGTTTGCCCGGATATTCGATACAAAATTTGGAAAAAGTCCGGTGCGGCCCGGTTGTCCGGATTTCATTGAAATTGCCCTGATTTTGTGCGAATTTAATCATTTGAATAACAAAATCATACAGAATTTGTCGAGCTAGTTCGATAAAAATAACCACAAAAGGTTTTTGGAAGCCTAAAATACGATTTAAAATCTGCTGATGACTTTTGAAGGAAAAAAACATTTTTTTCATGTTTAATTTCTTTAATTTTTGATGAGTATTTCTTGGGTTTTGACCAAATATGCCCGGATAATGCCCGGATAATGCCCGGATTTTTTTCCGACAATTTCGAAATCAAATACCCGCATTTTGCCCGGATACGTGCTGAAAAACTGGCAACCTTTATATAAACTCATAATGGTAAATAATTTCCTTTTTTCATACTCGAAAATTGTTATTTAAATATTTAAAATGCCTCCTACTTCCTAATATCATGAATCGAGTTTTAAATGCAATGAAAAAAAAACAAATTTGAACCGTGATTTCAAAACAGCTTTTCATTTCTAAATCAAAATGATGATTCGAACCAAAAATCTCAAAATATTACAAAAGAAATACAAATTTGATTTTGGTAATATATAACCAGAACCTCTGAAATGTGTTTTATCTTACTCAAAATTTAATAATTAGAACTAGATTTGTATCAATGAGTGAGAAAATTTTGGAAAAACTCTAGCAGAATTCTAAAGCTGGAGTTAGTTTTCGAGGTTTTGAGTTCAGTTTTGAGTCAATTTATTTTTATCTTAAACAGTAATCAAAATATGATTAAAAATTTAAATTTCTAATGTAGAGTTGAAAACCCATCATAAGGTTTTCACTATTTCTATCGAAGGCAATCCAAACGAGGTATCATTAAGCTTGAATGAACCTGGCAACTTGACGTTTCCCATACAAATCGCGTGTGCCAGTTTTTTCTGGTTCTCTGGTTCTCTGGTTCTATCAAATCGAAAATCAAGCGACTTAACATGTCGGAAGGACACATATGGAAATATATTTTCATTTAATTGATTCAACAAATGATAAAACGATTCAAATTTAAAATTAGCCCATTTATACGTAAAGCGAATCTGTTTTCAAATGTTCAGTCGAAGAAAACGGCTCACAGACGTAAATCTGATGTGTGCTTTATTAGGTTTAAAACTTCTGAACTGATCAAAATAATTCACTGATATACGGCAGTTTTTTGGGACAAGAACCCCTTCCACCGAAACTATTGATGACGATCGTACACAATAAATGTAAAACAAAACATTACCATAACCATCATCGAGTGATTTTCATAAGCTGCGATACACATGAATATTTAATAATAACAAAACTGTCAATTTATAGCAGAATGTTTCTCGGTTTATGAAAAACTGTTCCTATACAATAAATAAATAGGTAGAATATTGAATGAGAATAATAATTTCGGTAGAAACTTTCTTTCATTCATTCGAATTTTATGATTGTGTCCTTTTCATACTCATGGCTCGTAAAGTATGTAAACAAGCGTTACACATGCGACATCTGCGAATTTTAATCAGGCACACGAAACTTGCCAGAACTGTCAAGTTGCCAAAGGGTTGGCTCGAATTGAACTCAAAATCTGACTTGGTTACATTAAATAGGACCGCATTTTTGGCACTGCATTATTTTTATTCCGCAAACCAGTACCAATTTTTATTAAAGGGCATGTTAATAAATATTCTTGTGTACGAAAACCCAAGAAATTAAAAAAAGCAGTTGAATTGATTTCTATTGTGGTTTTTTTTCGCCGAAATGAAAATGATAGATTAAAATTAATGAAGATGTCTTGATGATGCCTAGTTTTGATATAACTCAAAAACCAAACAACAATTAAGCCCACACTATGTTGGTAACCAGGTAATAAATTGTTTGTTTATTATTTTAACTTCTTAGAAAAAGTTAATGTTCATTTTTATCTGTTGTTTAATGTACTGGAATATTGACAAAATTTTAAGAAGTTTTATCCAGAATTCATCTAAGATATTTTTTTAAAGTAAGAGGTTTGTTAGTTAGTCAAGTCAGTTATCAATACAATGAAGTGGCAAAAAGTATTATTAGGTGTTTTGGACTCTTTTGTAAATTTCGGAAATTTTAATGAAAATTACTATTTTAAATATTTTTAGATTAATTCATACACAAAGTGTTTGAAAAAAAAACTTATAAAGTAGGATGATTGGTGTCATTTTCGACTCTTCTTTTTATTTGTTTTTTTTTTTGTTTCGATTATAGTCGTTTTACCATCTTTATGGCATTCGCGACTTTATCAACGTTGCAGTTGGCGGATCGTTATTGAAAAACTATCCGGTACAACTGTGTTCGATGTTTACTCTTGGGCTCGAACTCGCGGACATCGGCTCAGGAGACAACAGACTTGCCAACTGAGCTATATCACAAGCCCTTTATTTGTTTTGAAAGCCGTTTATTGGACTAATTATTATTTAAAGATAAATAATATCAAAACATTTCATGAAACTCGAGAGAAAAATATGTCAATTATGAAGAAAGATTTTTTTTTGACAAATCAGCAACAACTTTGTTGAATTTATACTAATTATGGGGTAAAAATTACACATTTGCGTGATATTTTCAGCATTATTTGACTTTAACTCTAAAAACGGTGCTTTGGGGTGCCTGGAAACTGCTTCATTGTTTGATTAGGACCTTAAAGATTATGAGGCAATGCTTTTTAGTTACAAAGGTTTAATGTTTTTGACTTTTGAAAAAAATGTTTATTTACTCATGTTTATCATAGATCAATTTAGTGTGTGAAATTTTTGAACGGTTCAAATGAAAGCTTTTATTATAAGCTGTTCTGGAACGAACGAGCCACTGAACCACCCTAATATGCGAAAAAGGCCCAGTAGCAACATGGCGATGCTGCGCGCATTAACGGATGTAATACCCGCCAAAAACATTCGGGTTTTCCTCGGGTCTCGGGTTTTCCAAAGGGTCGAGACAAATTTAGCACCAAGTTCGGCCTCTTTTCCCTACAAACCACCGACGGAACAGGTAACCAACTCAACGGCCCGGGAGCGGCCTTCATCAGAAGCCCACGATGGGCACAGTCAGAGGCCTATGTGCCATAGTCAGATGCCCAGAGCGGCAAGTGTTCGTCAAAGTTTGTAATTTAGTTATTAAGTCGTAATGCAGTCCACTTAGAAGTTTGTAATGTTTTGAGAATGAGTGCGTTTTTATTCGGTAAAGAAAATTCTGATGCTATCGATCCTGCCATCAGGGGCGATCCTGAACAATTAGCCAAAACATGACAAAAATACCGAGTTCAGGGCAGAAAAAAACAAAATGTCAAAATGCTTTTAACACACCGCAGAAAGAAACTAAGCCAAGAAACACTTCAACATCCTATATCTCAAAATTCATGTTAAACAATTTTAAAAATTTGGCAGTTTGGAGTTACCTAATGATTTGTGTTCAATTTTAAATAAAAGATTATCATTATTAAATTTATAACAGTAGCACGTTCACGGTAAGCAAAAAAACGAAAATTCTCGGATGTGCGGTCCACAATGTGTTAATTATGCTAAGAGTCTACAAAACTTAATTTAAAAAATAAAAATGAGGAGATATGTGCTCCAAAAATGCTTGTCCTAATAATTTTGAATTATTGAAAACCATATGTGGACACGAGATTTGCAGTAAATATTTTTTTTACTTTTGTATTCATAAAATATCAATTAATCAAAATTCTTTTGAAAGTTAAAATTCGAGTTCAGATAAAAAAAAGTTATTAGGATTCAAAAATGGGTTAACTTGTTTAAGGGTGATATTCATCACTGGGAATTAAACTGCCTCAAATTTGTATGGGAAATTCAAAACCTATAAAATGTTATGCGTTGCAGGCTAAAATTGACCCTAGGCCTAATGCAAGATCTCATGCCAAATTTGGGCCAGATCGGATCACGGGAAGGGGTCGCTCAACGAACCTGAAATTTGTATAGGATTATGAGACATTTTGTTCAGGAGAAATACGAAAAAAGAGTTTTTCATGAATAACTTTGGTTCCCTTCGGCCGATTTCTTTTGTAAACGGGTTTTCTTAAAGCCCAAATTATGACAAATATTTCATCCGAAGACTGCATTTCAATTCGAGTTAAGATAAAAAAGTTTTTTTTTATAATTCGTTTATTTGAAACGGCTCATATCGAAGGTTTTAAGGAGCCAAAGTCAGTTTTTTTTGGTATTTACAATTCATTGTTAGGAACTAGATAAAAAAATTGTTCAGCTTAAAAAAATAGCTATCTTTTTTAAGGGTGATATTCATCACTTTTAATGAGAGACACTGCTGCGAACATTTTGGCATAGCATTAACAGTGATGAATATCACCCTGAAAAAAGTTACCCCATTTTTGAAGTCTAAAAAAATTTTATCATAAGTCGCAGTCTTCGGTTGAAAATCCGTCATAGTTTAAGAAAAATCATTTTTGAAAGAAATCGGCCGAAGGAAACCAAAGTTTTTCATGAAAACCTGGATTTTCATATTTCTCCCGAACAAAATGTCTCAAAATCCCATACAAACTTCAAGCTCGTTGAGCGACCCTCCCTTTCCCTAGATCCGATCTGGCCTTAATTTGGCATGAGATCTTGTACTAGGCCAAGGGCCAATTTTAGCCTGCAGCGCATAACATTTCACGAGTTTGAAATTTCCTATACAAATTTGGGACAGTCTATGGCACATGTACAATGGTTTGCTGACAATCTATCAAGTGGTTTTTAAGATAGCGTCCAATACAGTAGCTCAAAGACAATTTTTTTTTGGGCAGGATCGATAAAATCCAGGAAAGTCCCAGTGGGAGAACCAAAAATGGCTGGAAATAAACTATTCGACCAAAATTCGAGCGATAAATCGTTATAGTTGTCCTAGAGAACCAAACAGTGAGCTAAAGTTGGAATAAATGTGAGAATACATGATTCCTTAAAGTTGAAGAATGTGAGAAATTCATCAAGCGCAACCCGAAAATTTCAATAGGGGAAGTGATAAAAAAGACAAATGCTTCTGAATGGAAGCTAACAAAGAAAGAGGCCTAACATAATTTCTACAAGGTGAATAAGCTACCCACGGGTAAAATAAATAAAATCCGATGCGCAAAATATTTGGATCGCTAGCGAGGAGATATTTTGAAAAATTAAGCAATGGATAACAAAACTGGCAGGATTACAATAAAAAAAAAAATTTCTTCGACCTGTTTGGCCTAAAAAGATGTTCTGGAAATCAACAAAAAGATAAAATTGAAATATTTGATGTCGAGTACTCGAGAAGGCTGACGATCTGTGGAAGCTGCAAATCAGTCAGTACTTCACAACGATTGTTACGATGAATGGCTGCCTCCAAATGCAATAATTTTACCTGTTAAGCATTTCATTTGGTCTAACAGATTTAATTCTATGTTTTGGCTGGAACTGGAACCGTGTCATTACTCAAAAACTGTGGTGGATTGATCAAAAGTCATTTTTTTTGTTTTTGTGCCAAAGAAGGACATTAGGCTAAATTTGTCATAACTTCTTCCAAATTAGAAATTTTGAGTGAATTTGAGAGTCAAGCTTCAGGAAACGGAAAACTTTATGAAAATAGTCTAGATTTGAAAAAAATAAGGTGGTTCATAGTATACGTTATAGATGGCGCACACGGTGTCCAAAAATTTCAAGTCGTTTCATTGGAATCTATCTCAAAGATCACTTGACAGAATGTCACAAAAATTTGCACATGTACACATTACATCACTGGGAAGCTTCACAATTTCAATTCATGCATTCAAAAGTTATTCACAAAACAAAGTATTTTATTTTTTTTTTCGAATACACTCCTTAGTACCTCAAAAGGTACCAGCAGTGATGTCAGTTGAATTGGTTGGTTTTCTATGTCAAAAGACACATCCCTACTCAACAGCTGATAAATTTTTTGCCTAATAAGATTCGAAGTTATGATCTTCGACAAAGTTGTTCTAAGGAATTAATGAAAAATATATTCAGAAATTTGTACAAAAATCATTTGCGGGCTCGCTTCCGCAGAAGAAACAAAAATAATGTTGATTTTTCAGAACAAAATAATCAACTTTCTCATACAAACTTGAAAGCCAAAATTTACTCATGTAAACTTTGCTTAAAAATTCTGCAAAAAATCATGGATGAGTTTTGAACCAAAAGGAAGCGTTCAAGACCCAAGGGTTTGAGAAATTCAAAAATGACTTACTGAACAAGCTTTTTCTGATCAATTTCCTCCAAGCCAAACTCAGTCTGCATCGAGCAGTCATCGAGTTCGGTTCGATTTCGTATTTCTTGTTGCGCGTCCGTGTTTGTCGTGCGGGTGAGGTGAAAAACTAAATCGATCGGTGAAAAAGAACAATTTTTAATCGAAGGGCAGCCACCTTGTGTGATTGAATGTGAAAGAAATAGTTGTCGCATCAATATAGTTCTTAATTGCTGTTGCTTGAGAATGTTTTCGTTGAATTTGGAAAATCTACCCACAAAAAGTGCACTCCTATTGAAACGCCTACAGCCGAGACAAGTTCTAACATGTCTCAAAATAGGCAGCGCGTGTGTTGTACGTGGTAGTAACCAAACGCGGACTAGTTTTTTTTTTTTTTTTTCAATTAAAGCAAGCGTTGCTCGTCATGATTTGGATGGGGTGGAAATTGCGTGGGGAGAAGTTTGCTTCTACTTTTCTTTCGCTTTTCCTGCTTTTCGATTTCATTGATTAAGGGTTATTTTTGTCTTGATTTTTTGTTATTAATGATGCATGGTTCAAGCAATTCAATTTTTGGTGATACTATTTGGTATGACCAACTCACGGTCTGAACGAAAAGTTTTAGGCTTAGATTCGGAAAAAATGTGCTTGCGTGTGATGCAAGTGAATTTATGTGGGGGCAAGTAAGGAAAAGCAACAAGCCGATTTCACTAAAAACAAAGAATGGTGATTTACTGATAATGCTGAATACTGAGGCACAAAGTCTGGATAGCGAATGTATGACTAAGCTCCGTGCAATTAGAAGATGATTTGTGACGTGGAAAGGGACTCAAGATGTGAAGTAATCACTGCAGTCTTTATATGAAATTGATTTAAGTATCCCATCCATTGTGGAGAAAGTCATTGTTTTCAGCAATCATAAAAGGGTAAATTTTTGGCGAAGTTGACGCAGTGGAATAATGAGAAAACGTGGAGATAAGATGGTTTGAAAATTGTTAGTGCAAAAAAGCCCATAAAATTCATCGAAAATTTTAATTTTGGGAAAGGTAAAGTTGGAAAGTGTGAAATAAAAAAAGTGAAACCGTGCTTCTAGATTTTGCAGAAAAAGAAGAGAGTAAAGCTCTGGGAAAATTTGTGAATAAATGGGAGATTAGTGATTTACGCGGGAAGGGAAAAAAGTTCCTTTTAAATCAAGTGGCAATAAGAAACCAATTTTGGGTAGTTTCCTAGGAAGGTATCAGGTAAGGTAATCTAGAAGTGTGATTACAAGGTAAGATTTCAAAGTGTTAATGAAAATTTATAAAATTTATCTACCTTTATATCAGAACGATCAATCATCTGCAAACTGGCCAGGTATATACACGGATGCCGGAATACCTGTGAAAATTCATAAAATTGTACATTTTATAAATTTCTAACTGGTTTTGGAGGTGATTGATACATTCTTCCAGAATAAACTCAAACAGCGACACGAAACACATTCACCCACAACAAATGACACGAAGCCAATGGTGCCGGGTATGACACACTATGCATTGGAGATATGCCGATTTGATAATCTAAAGAATGCAGAGGTTTCATACTTTGGTAAAACTGCGGTGAATCCGTGCACCCATGGTGGATTAACAACATACATACATACAATTTCCTCCAAGCCAAACTTACTAATTTTCCATAACCTCCTACATCACCTTCTCGTCTTTAATCAGTTGGGCTCGAGGCGCTAATGATGATGATGACGATGATGATGCCGTGAGATATCGCACCGAATTCATCTTGGCAGCAGCTCCACAGCTAGGTTGGGACTATAAACTTTCACGTTAGCTCCATCTCTTCTGAAGTTACTGACTTCTATACCTTCCACCTGAACCAAAACAACACGTCTTGAGGTTGATGATTTTGATATGATCCTAGAGCTTTTTTGAGGTTTCAGTAACAATATTGTAGCGAATGGTTGAAATAATTGGCACAGCTCAATTCTAACTCGGAACCTTTGAACCTTACAATTGAGAGTTCTTGATCATTCGGAAGTGAGGGATCTCAAATTGGCCCAATCAAGGTTGAATTACATCGAATCCTCTGACTGTTTCAAGAATCGTTCCAAGGTGCAGATTCAGTAGTAGTAATAAAGAATCATCGCCGAGATCGTTTGATACAGCAGGAGGTTTCCTTTCGAAGACTCGAAAGAAACATTGTTACCACCAGTCCGAATGTGGAAACCAGCGTCTAATTATGGTACTTTGCACAATTGGTAGTTGAGTTTTATTACAGCAGTAACAAGGGGTCTGAAAAATAATGGGAGTGTTGCTTGATGTTTTATCTTAGTTTGAGAATCATTTTTAAGGATGCTAACGAAGCTTGGCTTCATTACAAACAAATATAAACTTAGATATTGATTTCATATAAAAACGGGAAAAAACTGAATGTTCCAGATCTAATACAACAGCAATTCAAAGAATTCAAGGTATTCAAGAAAAATCACAATTTTGAATGAAAAATACACAAGATTTGATTAAAATAAACACAGCCATTTTCAGAAAACCTAAAAAAACAAATAGGATTTGCAATTTCATATTCCCAACGTTGATGTGATCTCACATCTCACTATACGTAATTCTTCCTTCCTATGTTCCTTTCAAATCACTCCAAGAAATGATAAATGATTTCCTGCTTCGATTGTAGAGCGTTGTGGTTGCTGTGGAAGCTTCCAGTTCGAAAACATGTGTTTCCAGCTATTAGCAGCCTAGTTCTTCATATTTATGAATGTGTCTCGATGTTCAGCTCGTTTTTTCAGAAG
Organism: Uranotaenia lowii; assembly: GCF_029784155.1. Taxonomy (NCBI): domain Eukaryota; kingdom Metazoa; phylum Arthropoda; class Insecta; order Diptera; family Culicidae; genus Uranotaenia; species Uranotaenia lowii. Next base: position 309,721,890 of record NC_073693.1, on the reverse strand, counting down.
TTCAATCCAAATGCGCACCACCAGCTGGGAAGTACTTTGGATATGATTCAAAACTAAATAGGCATCCATAGAGGGTAGCTAATAGATTTTGTTTACGAGATACTAGACTCTGGAGGTGGGTGAGAAGCACTTTCATGTTTGCACAGCTTGAAATTTGCTGCCAGAAAATATTAGAGTGTCGCCCGGTTTGGACACATTGTACTATATTGTAGCAACTTGTCGTTGGATTTGTCGCTTGGCGCTGCCAAGCCTGAGCCACTTGAGTTAATTTTTCAATGACCTTATCAGCTTCGATAGGCAAATTATGTAAAAAATGTTAACCTGTTTGGAACGCGATTTATGATGTTGGATCACGTAAACATGTTTCGGACGATTGTTGGTCCAAAAAATAAGATAAAATTTATCCATAATTGTATGATTCAGAAAACTTCTATCAACTCTTGTCATTTCGAAGCACATTCATCAACCATAACGCACGGAGGAAATGAAATCCATCAATGCGGACTTCCCATAAATCAGGCTCACTTTCCAACCCGATCGCAATCGATTCGAATCATTTCGATCCAGGCAGGTTTCCATTACTCAAACAGTTGGAGAGACGCAGATTTTACGTTGAACGTCACTGTTTGTACACGTGGATGCTCAGTCAGTGCTCAATCATGTATCTTGGAACGGCTTCTTGTCATTTTCACAGCAGGGCGTCTCGCAAAACAGATTCAAACTTGGTATGGGTATTAGTTATTGCACTCTTATTTATGATTATTTGTTTTCAGCAACATTGTAGCTAGCTACTTGTTGGTTTGTGAAAAAAAAATTGTTTTTGGATCAGTACTTTATCTTTGATTTCTATGACTATGACTTACATTTGTCATCAACCGATGACACACGTGGAACTTCTTTTGATTTGTCAATAGAAATGGTTAAGTTTTGATATTTTTGTCCGATAGTTTAAATGTTCAAAAAACAAACAAAAAAATCGGACCCTGGGCGAGAATTTAACTTTTTAAATTCTTCAAGTCACTGATTATTTTATTTAATTTTTTTTAACACGGCATTAGGACGTTAAAAATTAAAAATCCTTTTTTGTCACTCGAGGATGGAACATCAGGAGGAGGAGGAGGAGGAGGATGAGGAGGAGGAGGAGGAGGAGGGGGAGAGAGGCAATTAAAAATAATGCAAAAAAAAATAACCAATCGGAATAAATTGTACAAACACTTGTTTGTTCCTTGTTGCACACTATTTTCAATGCTAAAAATCGAATAATCGTATTAATCGTATTAATTTTTAGCATAAAATTAAAAAAAAAAACCATTTATATTTGTTCTGGCCTTATTTTGATAGATTTTTTCATACAATTTACTCGAAATCCGATGATTTTCTCTAAATCAGACAATTTTCAATCGTTTCAAAATTCAATAAAAAAATTGTACGTTCCGCATGGAAAAACGCGTAAAAATCCTGTATTTGGTGTTAAAAAAAAATTTTGGAGTTGAAATCAGGAGACCTGCTTTGAAATTTGAAATATTTAGACATGAAATTTGAGGCGTGGGACCTGCGACTTGAGACCTGACATTTCACGTCTCACTTCTCACGGCTTATTCCACACTTCTCACATCTCACTTCGTACTTTTCACGACTCATTTTTCTATTCTCACGTCTCACGACTAATGTCACACTTCTCATGTCTCACGTTACACGTCTCACTTCTAACTTCTCACGTCTCACGTCTTACTTCTCACTTTTCGCTTCTCACTTTTCACTTCTTACTTTTCATTTCACACTTCTTACTTCACATGGCTAACTTTTTACTTCTCACAGTTCACTTCTCACAGCTCTCTTCTCACTTCTAACTTCTCACGTCTCACGACTCATGTCACACTTCTCATGTCTCACGTATAATGTCAATGTTTAATATATCATGTCTCATGTCTCATGTCTCATGTCTCATGTCTCATGTCTCATGTCTCATGTCTCATGTCTCATGTCTCATGTCTCATGTCTCATGTCTCATGTCTCATGTCTCATGTCTCATGTCTCATGTCTCATGTCTCATGTCTCATGTCTCATGTCTCATGTCTCATGTCTCATGTCTCATGTCTCATGTCTCATGTCTCATGTCTCATGTCTCATGTCTCATGTCTCATGTCTCATGTCTCATGTCTCATGTCTCATGTCTCATGTCTCATGTCTCATGTCTCATGTCTCATGTCTCATGTCTCATGTCTCATGTCTCATGTCTCATGTCTCATGTCTCATGTCTCATGTCTCATGTCTCATGTCTCATGTCTCATGTCTCATGTCTCATGTCTCATGTCTCATGTCTCATGTCTCATGTCTCATGTTTCATGTCTCATGTCTCATGTCTCATGTCTAAGGGTCATATCTCAGGCCTCATGTCTGTTTTCATATTTTCATGAATTATAGTCAGAAATAAAAAGCCGAAAATGACAAAAAAAAATTTATAATATTGGAAATCTGAACAAAATTTAGAAAATCTGTGAATTCTGTGAAAATTTTAAAAGTTTCTTTGAACTGTGACACAGATTCTGTGACGAAATTTTGCATAAAACTTTTCTGTGATTTCGGCAGCCTTGGTCATGTCTCATGTCTCATGTCTCATGTCTCATATCTCATATGCCGAGTCTTATGTCTCATGTCTCATGTCTCATATCTCATATCTCATATCTCATATCTCATATCTCATATCTCATATCTCATATCTCATATCTCATATCTCATATCTCATATCTCATATCTCATATCTCATATCTCATATCTCATATCTCATATCTCATATCTCATATCTCATATCTCATATCTCATATCTCATATCTCATATCTCATATCTCATATCTCATATCTCATATCTCATATCTCATATCTCATATCTCATATCTCATATCTCATATCTCATATCTTATAATTCAGGTCTCAGGTATCAGATCTAATTTTTCAAGTCTCTGATTTCTTCCAGCTTTAAAATAAATTCTAAGTGTTTTCCTTTGAAAAGAACTTATATTTTCTTTAAGATAGCGCGTTCTTTGCGAAAACCGCGCAAAAAAAGACGTGTAAAAAATTGCGTAAAAAACCGCGTATGAAAACTTCTGTGTAGGTCCAAGACATTCAGGATCTTTTCCAAACTAGTCATGACAAGTCAATTGGCACAAAATAAAAAAAAAATTGAAAAGGAATGAGCTCTAGAAAACGCTTTTGAAAATCCAGACAAACCACAGAAGAAAACAACATTCAAAATAAATATTCGAGCTTCCCGTTTGTCTGTTTCCTATAGACTGGAGACGGCTTAAACGTTAAACGTAAAATTTGAAAGTTCAAGGGCCGGAAATAATTCCTTGAATAGTTACGGACCTCTCCCATCCAATCACAAATTCCTCAGTTTCGCAAAATTTTGAGCAAATTTTTTTCACAGAATCTCTGTCACAGAACGCAAAATTGTGGAAATATTCACAGAATTCACAGATTTTTCAAATTTTGTACTTATTTTTCAAGACTATTATTTTATATCCCAGTTAATATTTTGGATTTCTAATTTGGAATAGGAAAAAACGACAATACTGGTAATGTTAAATGATTTGTTTCAAGTAAAATGTAAAAAAGACACAATTTATCATGATTTTTCAATGAAATTTTTGAAAATTGCATCACAGAATTTTTGGGAAAAATCACAAAAATCCAAAATTTTTTTTCCCAAAAATACACATTTTTCCGGTAACCTTTCTTCCACCTGAAGGAAGGAAGTTCTCCTATTCAAAATTTACCTGTTTTGAAAAGTACACAAATGATTGTGAACTTTTGTGGCATTGGTGTCTCAAATTATAAAGTGATTTTGATGAAATTTTTTACACAATCATATTATTGGTTGCCAAGTTTTGTTAAATTTGATAGATTTATTGTAATGAAAGCTCCCTACCTCTTTCTAAAAGCTGGGTCCTATTCATATTTTATGGAAAAATTGACAGAAATATCTTGAGAGCAACGTTTGTTTTGTTTGTTGTTGAATTATTGAGACTTAAACAGGTCAAGGTTGCTGAAAACACAGAAAAATTTGTGATTTCATAAAATTTTGAGATAATTTTCGTAACAGAATTTTACACGGAGTTTACATATTTTCTAAAATTTTTTTTTTCTTGAAATATTTTTTTTTTCGAAATATGGAAATAAGTGTTTATCAAGAAAGATTAGATTGTCAGAAAAGTTATAGAAAATTTTAAAAAAACTTAAAAAAAATATTACTAACTGCACTATGCAGGATTTGAACCCGCAATCTTCAGCTTTATATGCCAACGCACCACCGACGATGCTGTAGGAGTCTATCATTCCTCATATGCGAAATTTGTTCTAAAATTAGAAAGATTTGGAATATCAACGTCTTGCGTCTCACTCCTTTTCACATCTGTCATAAAGCCTATTCACATCACACATCTAATCTTATCTTATGTTTCACGTCTCTTAATTCAGGTCTCATCTCACTTTCTCACGTTCCAGTTCATCTTCCCACGTATCGATTCTTACAATTCAAATTCTCACGTTTGACGTCTGATATCTTTCCTTATCATGTCTCTCGTCCTACGTCTAACGTGTCAGGTCTCACTTCTTACCTTGCCTCTTCTCTCGTATCACGTCTCACGTCTAACGTCTCACGTCTCACGCCTCACGTCTCATGTCTCACGTCTCACTTCTAACGTCTCACATCTAACGTCTCACATCGAACTTCTAACATCTCCCTTGTAACATTTAACGTATAGTGTCTAGCTTCTACCGACTAATCTATAGTGTCTGACATCTTACGTCTAACGTAAAGTTGACAGATTGCCCGGTTTTATTCGAGTTTGCCAGAATTTGAGAAAAGTCTGGTCCGGCCCGGTTGCACGGATTTCATTGAAAAAGCCAGGATTTTGCCCGGGTTAATTCGCATTTTCATTCTCCAATCAAGCATACAAAAAAACAAATCGTGTTATAATTTTTTTTAATTAATCATGGAAGATTTTTAAAAGCCTAATATACGATTTAAACTCTGCTGATAAATTTTGATGAAAAAAAAATTTGCAACTTTATTTTCTTGATTTTTGATGAGTAAATCCTAGATTTGGACCAAATTTGCCCGGATTTTGGTCGACAATTTTGAAATCAAATGCCTGGATTTTGCCAGGTTTTTAGATAAAACAGCCCGGATTTTCCGGCCCTGGTGGGTACTGAAAAAATACTGGCAACCTTAGTCTAACGTCTAGCGCCAACCGTCTAGTGTCAAGCGTCTAACCTCAGCCGATTAGAGTCAACCCTCTGGTGTCAACCGTCTAGCGTCAGCCGTCTGGTATTAGCCGTCTAGTATTAGCCGTCTAACGTCAACCGTCTAGCGTCAGCCGTCTAGCATCAGCCATCTAGCGTCTAGCTTCAAGTGTCAAGCGGCTTGAGTCCAGCGTCAAGCTTCTAGCGACAACCATCTTGCGTCAAGTGTCTAGCGTCAAACGTTAAGCGTATAATGTCAATCGTACAACTTAAATCGGATATCATCAAGCGTCTAATGTCAAGCGTCTAACGTCAATCGTCTAACGTCAAGCGCCTAACTTCAAGCATCTAACGCCAAGCGTCCAACGTCAATCGTCTAACGTCAATCGTCTAACGTCAATCGTCTAACGTCTAACGTCAAACGCCTGGTTGCAGGCGTCTAGCGTCAGCTGTCTAACCTCGGCCGTCTACCATCAGCCGTCTAGCGTCTATAGCGTCAAGCATCAAGCGTCTAGCATCAAGTGTTCAGAGTACAGCGTCAAGTTTCAAGCGTAAAGCATTTAGCGTCTAGCATCTTGCGTCAAGTCTCTAGCGTCAAGCGTCAATCGGATAGTATCAAGCGTCTAATGTCAAGCGTCTGACATCAAGCGTCTAACGTCACGCATCTTATGTCAAGCTTCTTACGTCAAGCATCTTACGTCAAGCATCTTACGTCAAGCATCTAACGTCAAGCCTATAAAGGCGCCCGCAATGCTGTCGTTGAGTACTGAAACGCTAACGCGGTGCACTAGATTTTTTCAATAGCACAATGGAGCGTCCACTGACAAGGCTTTCCAGAATTTTCGAGACAAAACTCGGGGAGCCAAACAACACAAATTGTTTCATTAAATTAAATTTCATTATGAAAAATGATAACGAAAAAAAATTAAAGCTAAAATAGTATAAAAATTATGCTAATTTTATTTTTGAGAATATTTGTGTCAACACTCCGCAAACGCGCTAGAATTTTTTTTTTTTTTTCAAATCAAAAACGTCTACGTTCTGCAGCTGTTTAGAACAAGTTTTGCGTTTTAGTAAATTGCTGTCACTGACGCGACGCATCATTGTAGTTGCTCAAACGTAAAAAGGTATCTCCGAAATGAAATGTCAAAGCGACGTCCGACGGACTATTGTGCCTTAACGTCAAATGTCTAACGTCAAGTGTATGATGTCTAAATCTCATCACACGACTCTAGTTTCAATCCTCTTATCTCACGTCTTCTAACCCTCCTTCTCATGTCCCCTTCTATCGTCTTACTTCTAACGTCTTACTTCTAACGTCTTACTTCTAACGTCTGCTGTCTTACATGGTATTACATGGCAGTAATGTTGAAACTAATCAATCATCGTAACACTTGCTAGTAAATACCGTCTAACGTTTAACGTCTAACGTTTAACGTCTAACGTATAACGTCTACCGTCTAACATCTAACGTATTAAATCTTACGTCTTACGTCTAACGTCGAACGTCTAACATCTAACGTTAAATATCTGGCTTCAGGCGTCTAGCAACAGCCGCCTAGCGTCAGCCGTCTATCCTCAGCTGTCTAGGGTTAGCCCTCTAGTATCAGCAGTCTAACGTGAGCCGTCTAGCGTCAAGCGTCTAGCGGCAAGCGACAAGTGACAAGTGTTTTGCATCAAGCGTCTAGCATCCTGCGTCAAGCTTCTAGTGTCAAGCTTCTAGCGTCAAGCTTCTAGCGTCAAGCTTCTAGCGTCAAGTGTCTAGTGTCAAACTTCTAGAGGCAAGCTTCTAGCTTCAAGCTTCTAGCTTCAAGCTTCTAGCGCCAAGCTTCTAGCATCAAGCATCTAGTGTCAAGCTTCTAGCGTCAAGCTTCTAGCATCAAGCTTGCGTCAAGCTTCTAGCGTCAAGCTTCTAGCGTCAAGCTTCTAGCGTCAAGCTTCTAGCTTCAAGCTTCTAGCGTCAAACTTCTAGCGTCAAGCTTCTAGCGTCAAGCTTCTAGCGTGTCTTGACGGCGTGTGTGTCAAGTGTCTAGTGTCAAGCCTCTAGAGGCAAGCTTCTAGCTTCAAGCTTCTAGCGCCAAGCTTCTAGCGTCAAGCTTCTAGCATCAAGCTTCTAGCATCAAGCTTCTAGCGTCAAGCTTCTAGCGTCAAGCTTCTAGCGTCAAGCTTCTAGCGTCAAGCTTCTAGCGTCAAGCTTCTAGCGTCAAGCTTCTAGCTTCAAGCTTCTGGCGTCAAGCTTCTAGCTTCAAGCTTCTAGCGTCAAGCTTCTAGCGTCAAGCTTCTGGCGTCAAGCTTCTAGCGTCAAGCATCTAGCGCCAAGCTTCTAGCGTCAAGCATCTAGCGTCAAGCTTCTAGCGTCAAGCTTCTAGCGTCAAGCTTCTAGCGTCAAGCTTCTAGCGTCAAGCTTCTAGCGTCAAGCTTCGAGCGTCAAGCTTCTAGCGTCAAGCTTCTAGCGTCAAGCTTCTAGCGTCTGGCTGTCGTCTCACATGGTCTCTTGCTTTTGGCAGTAATATTGAAACTTATCAATTATCCTAACAATTGCTAGTAAATGTCTCACCACAACCGGGAAACACCTAAATTCGGCTTTCTTAATCTTACAAAACACTGAACCAAATTTTATAAAGTTATTATCATTGAGTTACCAAAAGTGTTGTGTTTAATTTCGTAGAATATAGTTTCATAGTTCAATTCAAAACATTTGAGTTATGCTTCTAAAAGTACAGCTCACTTGCTGCTAGCGCTAATTCGAGATATCTCGTGTTTTTCTCGCAATATGTGAAGGTGGCTTGAACGCTCATCCTGTAATTACTATTTCTTTTGTAAACTCTCCCACTCGATACATTTCTTAAAGATTCACAACTTTTTAGAGATTCAGTAGTTATCTGTATACAAAAAGATAATTATTGTAACTTTCCTTCACTCCTTCTTTGAAACGTTTTTGCGTTTAAACCAAGCGTCCTACATATTTGAATCAATAACCCAGAACCCGGTCACCAAATCGAATTTAGAGAAACATCAATTAGATTAGCCCTGGGCCCGGTTTGTCGTTATCTGTCCATGTCCAGTTCGTCCCCGGACATCGACTCAACTCGGGTCGTCGGGCCATGCAGGTCGCCCCAAGCCAAAAGGTCCATTAGTCAATTTCGGAAAAGCTTGTTAGCGCGAAATGGCTTCCAGCAAACCGGCAAGCAAGCTAGTGTAGTGTCTTCCATTGCAAGACTTACCTTGAACATGGATTTGCGATGTAATCGATGCCTGAGTAGTCGGGTACTCCATTTTTACGAACTGGGAATTTCCTCCTCCCACTTTTAGCGACCATTACGCGGGACCGTTTTCATTGAAATTACTGCTTGGGGCCACTTTTTTCCGCATCATTGGTTAGTAAATCGATAGCTTGTAAATAACGATTACAAAGTCTGGAACTGCAACTTTCGGGATTTTCTGGAATAGTCAATAGTCAATAGTCACTATACCTAGGAGAAGAAATTAATTCAGAAATGGAGCTGTTGAGAGAGGAAAATGTCCCCGGGAAAACGTGTTCAAGCGCGTGGTTTGGTTCATTAAATTTGCGTTTTTTGACGCGCTCATTAGAGCAAGAAAAAAGCGGCCCCAGATTAATCTCGACTGGCTCCTGTATTGGAGTTGCAGAATCCTCGAATCCCTTGGAGCAATTCAATTCGTGTGGCTCTCCCTCTTCTTGGCCGTCAGTCGTCTGACTATTAATATTAATTTACTGACCGAGGCGGCAAAAATCGAAGGGACACATCGCAGGCAAAACGGGAAGCCTTTTATTATTTTTATACTAGAGCCTAGACGTACCAACATGAGAGTGTGTGGATAAATAAGGCGCAATAATTAATGACAAAAACTTTGGGACCCCGAGAAACCTCAGATGTGACGAAGAAAGGGGAGCTTCGGGGAATAAAAATACTGCTAAACATGATCCCCTGAAGTCCCCCCTCTGCCAGAAGACTGATCGGAAAGTAATTGAGCCTGAAGGTTTGTGTGTGGATTTGGGTTGCAAGTTGCCTCTCTTCTGTCGACTGGCTACTTACTGCCGGTGGATTTCTAGTTCTGGTTCTGTTTTCTGGTTTGCTGCTCCGAATGCCATCCACATGTTGGTTCCGGACAGTTGGCTGGATTTATGGCAGTCTGATGGAAATTGAAGGCCAGTTCTCGGTGCTCCCGGGCTTCAGCTTTTGAAGACTGAGGAAGGACTCTCTATAGTTGACAAAGTTCTAGGGACCAACAACAACTGCCAGCTCACTAGTCAAGTCGATGGTGATTAATTTTTCTTTGCCACTCTAGGTGCTCAAGTTATCGGAACTGACAAAACAACGACTTCTGCCTCAAATAAGCCGATTGTGAGCAATGTTTTATGAGTCAGCAGCAGCTGACCATTTGAGATTGTGTCAACTGCTCAGATTGGATGCTGAAATAGTAACACAGCACTGATCACAGCTTAAGGAGAAATATCGCTAGAAAATAATGCATCAGTTTTTTTTATAATTGCAATTTTTTTACCCCATTAAATGTTTGCAACAACAACATCGGGATTGAAAGAAAAAAATGTAAAATTTATTTCTAACCATGCGCGGTTCTATGTGAAGTTATCGACCCCCCCCCCCCTCCCTCTTCCCAGTGCAGTAACAAAAAACCGTTAAAAAATGCGCGAAAAAGCTAGATTTTTTTAAGACATACACATTCTTAGCCGATTTTAATAAATACTTTCTTAGTTAAAATTTTCGAAATATCAATATAATTTTTAAAATTTTACACTCCGTGGTACCAAAACAAAAAAATTATAAATCACTGATAGTCCCAAGATTGATAAAAATCGATCTTGCAATCTCAAGCAGCTGGAACATTGTAATTTCTTTTGCCGAATTTCACCAAATTACTTTAGTTGAGTTATTCAGAGTGTTGAGTTAAATTGATGACCATCAACTATATATTTCAGAATTAAGAGCTTCGTAATGAAATGAGGAGGCATCTTTTTTGTAAAAACTGTCACTAATTAACCCTTTAACCATAATTTACAAGATCAAATGATAATGAATTTTGTATTTGCTTCAACTTTTGAGCTTTAGTAATTTCACTTTATTTTTAATGGAATGTGAAATTTTAAAAATTTAATTAAGGAAATTTAATTCTTTTAATTTTTTTATTTTTTTTTTTAGTGAATCAACATAGGTTGGGCTTTCCAAAAAGTGAACAAAACGTTGGGATTTAAAATGCAATTTTTTAGTACATAATTTTTTTTTTTTTTTTTGTACGGTTTATTTAACGAGGGATTAACCTGCAGTTTTCACCCTCGAGAAAATTGTTTTGGATTTACATTTAAATCTCGTTAAATAGTTTACACTGTTTTAAAAATTGTATCACTTTTTTCTCCTTTGTTCGGTCGTTTTCTAATTTCTCCGCCAGGCTGCCTTCGGGTAGAATCAGTTGTCTTTGGTCGTCGTATTTCATACATTCCATAATTATATGCTTCACTGTCAGTTGGACACCACATGCATCGCATAATGGTGTTTCCTTTCCCTCCATTAAATGTTTGTGGGTCATCCTAGTGTGCCCGTTTCTCAGTCTAGTAAGAATTTTTTGCTCTCTCTTATCATTCCTATCATTCCATTTTTCCGTAGTAGATTTTATTTCTCGAAGTTTTATATTCCGTTGGTTTTGCCAGTTTCGTTCGTGATGTAGTTTCATCATTCTTTTGATCCATTTCAGCGCGTCCGCTTTTGGTACATTTATAGCGTATCTCTCTCCGTTTCTTCCTGAGTTTGCGAGTCGATCAGCCTCTTCATTACCCAGAATACCAACGTGACTAGGGATCCAGACCATCGTTACATTTTTAAGGTTTTTTTGATACAAAATATTTTGGATGATCGGATGTTTGATACCGGATTCTAAGGCAGTAAGCACACTTGCTGAGTCGGTGTAAATTACAGTTGGTTCGTTGGCTCTTTGAACCGCTATATCAATAGCGGTAGCTTCTGCCGAGAAAATTGAGAGGTATTCTGGAAGGCTTTGAGAAATGTTTTCTTCCGTTGGGTTGAAAATACCGAATCCCACTTTTCCGCTTGCTAGTGAGCCATCGGTGTATACTTCCCTTCTGAACCGGTATTTACTGTTTTTTAGATTTGCAAACAAGCTGACAGCTGATCTCTTGTTCCCACCAGATTTGAATCTGTGTTTAATTGCCCAGTCAATCGTAGGAGGTTTCTCATTCCACTGTTTGGTTGTTTCGGTAAGGAGTCGATAAATAGGTGGGATACAATAGTTTATTGTTTCTATCATCAGTCGGTTTGCTCGATTCAACAAGTAGTTTTCACTACTGTCTGCTCTTTCTGCTACCCATATAGCTTTTCGGGCCCAGTTTTCAGCTACCAGAAATTCGAATGGAAACACGCCGTTTTCGACATAGAGGGCTTCTAGTGGAGTTGAGCAGAATGCGCCGGATACTGTTCTCAACATATTGGTGTAAACCGTTTTTAGTTTCATTATGTTTTCAGGTTCGAATAATTCCCAGCCGTAAAACAGTTTTGATATGACTGTTGCAAAACCAATTTTTATTAGAGTTTCCCTGCTTCCAAGGTATGTTAGAATTTTCAGGAAACGTATACGTGCAGAACATTCCTTAATGAGTATTTTCAAATGGTTGCTGGCGTTTCCTTTGTTATTCATTTCTACTCCCAAAATTCTAGCTGTTTTCGTTTGTTTGATCTCTGATTCGTTGGCCAACAGTTTTTGCATTTTCCCAAATCGATGTTTTCCTCTAGTAACACAGCATGTATGCAACAATGTGCTCTTTTTTGCATTAATAGCAAACCCGCTTTTTTCTGCCCACGATAATATTCTATTAATACCTTGTTGCAGTCTTTTCCGACAAACCGCTACAAACTTACTCCCACAAATCAGTAAGATGTCATCCGCGTAAATAAGCACCGATATGTTTTTCGGAATAACTTTGAACACGTCATTTATAACCAAGATAAAAAGTGTTGGAGACAGTACTGATCCTTGCGGTACACCGGTTTCTTGGGGACGGTCTGATGAGAAAGCTCCACCTACTGCAACACAGAAAGATCTGTTGTCTAAGAAGTTTTTAACAACTTGGTATATTCTGTTTCCGACTTGAGCCTTTTCAAGAGCCTTTAGGATGCCCGGTCTCCATGTTCGATCGAAAGCCTTGGAAAGATCCAGAGAAACTAGTTCCGAGTGCAGATTGGCATGTCGATGTTCGGTCAGGATATCCTTAAGGTGGCTAAGGTGACTAGTTGTACCTCTACCACTTCGAAAGGCATGTTGGTTTGGATGTATGATCTTTTGGTTTTCTAAATACTGTTGCAGTCGTCGATTGACGATTCGTTCGTATATTTTCCCCAAACACGATGTTAGAGAAATTGGTCGGAAGCTGTTTAAATCTCCTGGTTTTGGTACTGGGATAATCACGCTTTTTCTCCACTCTTTCGGATATTCACCCTGTTGCCATAGTTTGTTGAACGTTTCAAGAACGATTTTTTTTGCTTCCGGAGGCATATTTTTGATCATGCTGTATGTTATTTCATCTAGACCTGTAGATTTTCCGGCGCATTTGTTTAGGGCGATAAACATTTCTGTTCCTGTGAGATCTTTGTCCATGATGTTGTTTTCGGGGATGGTCGGTGGTGGGAGATAACTAGTTTCTGCAAGTGTTCCAGAGTATTCGCTTACAGTGAAACTTTTTTCAAAAATGTCTGTTAGGTGATTTGCTATTTTTTGTGGATCATCAGTGAATTTACCTTCGATAGACATTTTCCTTGTTCGGTTCGCTTTTCGCCCAGTAATCTTGCTAAACCTTTGCCACATTTCCGAGGCAGGAGTGCTCGGGTTAAATGAATTACAGAATTCATTCCACGCCTCATTTTTCCCTTTTTCTACTGCTGATCGTGCATCTGCTCTAGCTTTGCGAAAATCTTCATTTCGGGCTTCCCATTCAAGTGCTGCTCTATCAGTTCTTTTTAATATTTTCCACTTTTGTTTCCGAGTTTCAATAAGCTCGCCGATTTTTTCCGTCCACCAAGGAGCAAATTTGGACGCGGTTTTTCCAGTCGTTCGTGGTATCGATCGTTTGGCGGTTTGAAAAATGGTTTGAGTAATGTTTTGAATATTTGGATGTGAAATAGAAAGTAGTTCATCGCTTATTTCTTGGGCATATTTTTCCCAGTTGGCCTCTTTGAGCTTCCACTTTTTGACAACAGGAACAGTGGGGCAGGTACCATCGAGCTCAATGATTATGGGAATGTGATCGCTGTTGCCAGGGTCTGATTGGGTGGACCACTTAAATTTGCTAATGATGTGAGTAGACGCAAAAGAGATATCTATGGCGGTGTCTTGTTTATCCTGATTTGGACTGAATCTCGTTTTTGATCCGTCATTAAGCGGTGCCATTTCATGATCAGTTGCCCACCTGGCAACAGTTTCACCCATGTTGTTCGTGAAGTTGTCCCAGGTGGCATGTCGACTATTGAAATCTCCTCCAACAAGGTATGGGGGGGAGAGGTTGGACATCAGAACTCTCAACGCCCTTTCCGCTGTGTTGTAATAGCCTGATTTGAAATGGTTGTATATACAGATCAGAGTTACTTTCACTGGGGAAAGTAGTCTGACTGCTACCGCTGGGATTTCCGCCTCTACGTCGATCAGTTCGTGTGGTGCTTCTTTCAGAATAAACATGACAGCTGGACCTTTCCTTCTTCCCGGACAATATTGGGATGTGTACACACAGTAATTTTTGGTCAGCAAAGCGCTGTAGATGTCTGTCATGGTCTCCTGTAGCATAATACAAATTGGCAACTTACCCCAGATCATCCGTGTTAGCTCCGGTTCGTTGCACCAGAAACCTCGAATGTTCCATTGGAGAACAAGCAACTGTCCCCTAGAACGATCCGATCGTGACGTGGCCGTTCGATTTGTTGTTGATACTTGCGTGGGTGGTGGGTTTCTGTGAACGGGTCCTCGGCTCGTCCCTTCGCCGGGGTCCCATCTAGGTGTCGTGTGAATATGTCTTATTTGTGGTTGGCTTATTGTCAGTGGACGCAGCAGAGTGGGGAATGACCTGGGAAATTGATTCGCGTTTGAAACTGTTCGCAAAGTTAAAATTGAGGAACTTACCCGCAAGTGTCCCGGGTGCCCCCGTACGACATGCTTCCAACGCACATCTGGCGTCCCAGGATCATGTTGGGCAGTCGACGGGGGGCGAAGGCTTTGGGACAACGTTGCCCCCACCGAGGAAGTGGAGGTCGGATCACCTTCAACAGGTATGAGGATAGCGTCCTGGATGGATACCGATCGCTTCCACATATTACCGAGGGACTGATGCTCAAGCCCCTCGAACCTCCGGTGGGGTGGAATCTCCTCCTGGCGGCTGGTTGATGGTTTTTTAGCGGTATGTTGATTATTTTGTGGCGTTATAGTGGTAGTGGATTTGATGATGGTATTATTGTTTCCGTTTGTTTTAGCTACGAAAAAACTTCCCTTTGGTCGTTTGATTCGTAGTTTCTTCTTCTTCGGAAGAGAGTTGCACTTCTTCTGTACTGTCTTCTGGGTTTCTATTTTGCTTCATATTTTTACATGCTGTCTTTTCTGCCAGGGGAGATTGTGGTCCTCGCTTTCCGGTGGATTTTTTGTCTGTTTGGGTATTTTCAATTGGATTTGCTTGCATTTTTCTTGATTGTCTGGTGAAGGGTTTTGGTGTCTGGAAGTTTTCTTGTTGTTCTCTTTGTTGCTGGTGGTTCAAAGTTGTGTTTTGTGATCTACTCAACGGAGTTACTGATCGACTACGGTCTTTTGCAGGTGTAGATAGTGATGGAGATAGATTATTTTCGCGGAAGTATGTTTGAACTTTTTCCTTGAAAATTTTGTGATCTTGTGCCATTTTCTGATTTTCTTTTGTTAGTTGTTCGATTGTAGCTGTGAGTTTCTGGACATTTTCAATTAGTTTTTTGATGATTTGATCTTTTTTAGCACTGTCGTCATCGGTGACCGACGCATAGGTGGGTTTGGCATTAAGCGGGCCAACCCTTTTCCGAGCTTCTGCCCAGGAAATAGACTCATCCGTTTTGCAACGAATGACCGCTTCCTCATGGCGATATAACGGACATTTACGTCCCGCCGCGGAGTGCTCGTTATTATTTTCAGGGCAGTGTGGACAACGAAAAGTTTCCTGACAATTATTGTCGGTGTTCGAGTGGTTTCCCGAACAACGTGTACAACGTGTAGACTGTTCACATCGTTTTTTTGTATGACGATAATTCAAACAGTTTTTGCAGAACATAGGGCTCTCGTAATATGTTCGAATAGAAACTTTCATCCATCCAAAATAGATTTCTTTTGGCAATCTTGTGCTGCCAAAAGTCAAAACCATCATCGGGGTATT
This sequence comes from Uranotaenia lowii, assembly GCF_029784155.1. Lineage (NCBI taxonomy): Eukaryota > Metazoa > Arthropoda > Insecta > Diptera > Culicidae > Uranotaenia > Uranotaenia lowii. Next base: position 309,706,226 of record NC_073693.1, on the reverse strand, counting down.
AATTTTCTTTTTGTCCACAAATTTCGTAATTTTCCTCACCGCTATTACACCTTGATTTTGCAATTGTTTCAGAATTTCATCTTCTGCTACATCGGTAGTTTCTTGGAGATATACCATTCCAAGTGTTTTGTTCAGTCCGGGGTGGTCGATGATTTCTATCGCCGTGTTGGTGTCCAGTTCCTTTATATTTTTTAAAGCTTCTGCAAGCTGAATGTTGTAGGTGCTTAGCGTATAGCTAAGTCCCTTACCGTCGATCGCCATTTCAACCTCTTTCCTTAGTGGTTTTCCAATTTTAGCTTCCATTGCTGACGCGAACCAGAATGGGTTTTTCGGAAGTGGTGTGGAATTTTCTCCTGGTCTCTGTACCTTCAGATATATTTTGCGACCGTCAAATGTTGACGAACGCATATAAGGGGGGATGGGGGATGAATCCACATACTCCGTGGACCCCCCACCCCCGGGGGGTGCGCCATTCATGGCGCGAAGTTTTATTTCGCCTTTCTCACTATTTCTATTTTCTGATTTCCAATACCAAAAAAAATCAGCCAAAAAGAGGGGAGACTTGATTTAGGGAAATATTCTTCCTCAGATACTACTATAAGGCCCCTTCCCCGTGATCACTACTTTTTTCTTCTTTTAAAAAGATTTCAGATATTACGACTTTATGAGCGTAGCTATTATTTTGTACAAAACTGTAAGAGCATTACTGACTTCGAGCAGTATGCTTTCGAGTAGCCAAGACCCAAACCAGAGCTCGATTAAAAGATTCGAGCTAAACCAATACCACTGTCGCACTCGCTTTCTTCACTGCTCGCTCTCTTCTACCACTGTATCACACTATTGCATCGCGCGAAATAAACAAAATATTGTTCACGCGAATGCGTTCTCGCACTCAACACACTAGTGTTTGGGGGAATGTTTGCTTTTAACAAGCTGTCCCGCTGATACTACCACTCATACACTTTCCGGTCACGTTTTTTTGGGGATCGCTTAAAGACGGACCGAAGCGATTCGCCCAAAACCGAAGGGAAAACCAGAAACTGCACTCGGAAAATAGCACCGTACACACAATCTGTGATGTCGCAACCACTTCTGGGATCTTCTCTAACGGATCATACGTAAGTACAATCTTCGAACTAATTTAAAAAGTGTCCAAAAGCATCCAAAAAACCGGCAAAATCGGAGCATAGAAAACAAACCGAACTTATCTTTGCCAGGGTAACCAGCCGATGGGGTTTAGTACATAATGAGTTTTGCGTTTTTACTTCAGAATTGTATTTCTTTCACTGGCAGTTTAACATTCTTACCATTCTTTTAAACATTGTAACCATTATTTGATCTTTATGAAATTCAATTTATGATTTTGTTTCATAGAATAAAAAATTAAAAACAGAAACATTTTTTCCTTAATGTTTTAAGTTGGCGTATATGTTTTTTGTTAAACATCATTGAAATAGAATCATTTGAAACTTTTCAATAAAGGGTTTTATTATTTGGTTTCATGTGATAACTTTTCAAATGAAAAAAAACTTTAAAATTCTTGATATATTTTTTGCAAGTTCTAATTTTTAAAGAACGCGTCCCAAAACTCAATTCTTTTTTAAAATTGAAGATACCAAAACTTTCTTGGCGATTTCAATGAAAAAGGTACCTTGAAATTGAAGTATGTATAGTATATCAAAAAATAATTTTTATTTTTTCAAAAAATCGACATGAAGGAATCAAAAATTAGCCCGTTAATTTAAAGTACCAAAACATATACCCAGCAAACATGAAATCGTAACAGAAATGACAACTAAAGTCGTTTACAATGGTGTTGCGAATCGCAATTCCAACTGCATAGTGAAAAGATCGTATCAAATGTCGTCTGAAGTCAGTTTAAATCGGATATGTCATGTTTGTAAACTTTGAAATGATTTTGCTCCCGCGCGAGAAAATCATCGTCATGTTTTCTGTGCAATCCGCAGTGCATCCAGATGGCTGAAAATCAGATGGGAATCGAGTAATATTGACCAACGAGAGAAAATTTTGTCGCTGGAAACAATTTGAAGGCTATGAGAGCAAAATCTTGTGCTCTCTTGCATTCTTCCGATTGGTACGAATAAGGAGTCGGATAGAGCCCAATTAGTGTAGTTTTTGTCCCTTTAAAAAGAAATAAAATTTTTGTGTGTATATTGCCTCCACTTTGGTAGGTAAATGCTGTTTCTTCAACTTTCATACGATCATTCTATAATGTAAATGGAATGTATATGAAAACAGCATAAGAATATAGCTACAAAAATATTTGCTGCGTAGTCGAAAACTTAAAAAAAAATCCACATAAACTTCTATTTTTGAAACTCCACCATAAATTTCCAATCGTAATAAAACACAAATGTTGATGGTGGATTAAAATCCATTTTTAAAATCAAATTTCGGGAAAGAAAGCTTTTCTATTGGGATTTTGTTTGTTTATTTTCAAAATGGATGAAAATCATAACAATAAATAAAGATGAAATAAAAATTATGAATTAAAATTCCAAATTCTGTATCAGAACTCAAATTTTGAATTCATTAGATTGCAAAATCAGAAATGATTTTCTGTAGCCCTCGATTTACCATTATGAAACTCAAAATGAATTACATTTAAAAATTTAAAAATCATGATTTAAAATTTGGATCCAAGGTAATTCTTTTCCGTTTCAGATCTTTCACCGAAAAAATTACAGGTACTCCAAAACAGAAATCAAATATAAAATAATACCGTGTAAGGGCTAAAATTAAAAAAAAAAACTTTTGAAAACAGGTTTAAATTCAAGTGCTCTTTGTTTTCGCAAAATTTTTATATATAACAAAGATCAAGAAAATATAAAATTCAACTAGATGTTATTTTTTTCCAAAGACCGTGAGTAATTTTGACATCTAAGAAAAAGCTTATAGAAGTTTTCTTTTTGTTTATTTTTTAAATAGGCCAGATTTTGCCCAGATTCACCCACAATATGAGCAAAACCAAACCAAAATTTTAAATTAAGTTCTCATAATTCATTATTACTTAAAATACAAAGGTCCAAAATAGTAGGTTACTAGTAATTCAAACAGCTGTATCTTGCCAACCACTGATCCAAATTTCACAAAATTGGTCTTTTTGAATTACTTGAAGTATCTAGTTTTAGTTTTATTTAAATTATTTTCTTCGAAAATCGAAGAATTTTTAAATTCAAATTTTCATGGAGTAGTTCCTGAAGTCAGCCCAAATTTGCTCGGTATTGCTCGGATTTTGAATTGAAAATTTTGAAATCAAATCCCGGATATTGTAAGCTGTCTAGATAAAATAGTCCGGATTTGCTTGGCCCGGACACGTGTGGGAAATTTATGATAATCTCAAAAATAGCATGAAATTTCTGCAATGTAAAAAACCAATTGGAAAATTAGAAAACGCTAGATAATCTCCTGTTCTTCCTTTCATGCTTTGATGCTTAAATAATAGTAATAATATTTGTTAAAGACCTTTTAACATTGGGAGGTGAATTGGGGTCTGAATATTAGATGGTTCAAAACTGAACGAAATTTAGGATAAAAAAAAACTTTGTTAAAGTAAAACCAATAGATTGATCCAACACATAGTATCAGAAATCACAAACAGATATTTGATTCAATTACATCTTCGATCACAAGAAGCTGGGAAAATCAAAATTTTAGACTCGGGATAAATATGATCCAAGATCCAAATAAAAGAGAGTGAAAAATAATAAGGACTTTTGAAGAAAATTTTCACTTTCATTTCTTATCATGAATTCAAGATTACAATGTAAAAAATTCCACTTGATTTTAAGTTTCTGTCAGTAATATTTTGATGAATATATTATATGTTCTAATTTTTTTTGTTCAGTGCTTGAGCATTAATATCTTGATGAAAATGATAATGATTAAATTGTTATAAAAAAGAATTATCATAGAAATGAGAATTGTCAAATCCAGAGTATACATCAAAACAGAATAAAATATGGAAATTTGCTCCTAAAATTTTAAAAAAATTTTATATTTGCAGCAAGAAAAAATTGCGAAATTTCATACCACGAGCCGTGATGTTTAAGAACATTGCAAATAGAGATGTGCCATGTCTGCAAATTTGGTATACGATGAAGACTATGACAAATTTAGCCAATTACCGTCCTTCAGCACAAAAACTATACATAATTGACTATCACTCCACCTCATTTTTCGCGTAATGGCGTAATATCAGATCCAACCAACACAGAGTCTAAACTTTGTGGGACCAATTGAAGTATTGTGCAGGGGAAAAGCTGATATTTGAAGGCAGTCTTCTTTGTACAATAAATATACACGATGAATCTCTGTCAATCGATATGAATATTGACTGATTTGCAGTTTCTACAGTTCGTCAGCCTCCTCAAGTACTAGACATCATTTTTTTTTTCAATATTTACCTACAATAAGAAAATACAAGCAAGACTTGTCAACAAAAGTTTCTAGCTGGAAACCTGCCAGGTACCCGTTTTTTCCATTGCTTTTTATTACAAAATATCTCCCGACTAGCGGTCCAGATCGCACGATTTGACCATCGTAATCATTAAAACCAGATGCTCAGAACGTATGCTACGATAGCTATTGAAAATTCAATCCTTTCCATAAACGTAAACTCTGAGAAATGGAAAAAGGACACGGGAACACGGACGATGCAAACCATCTCATCATCTCTCAGGAACAGTGACAACAATCTTCCAGAGTTTGTCTGGATTTTCCAGACTTTTTGGACTTTTCTCAAATATTTTTTAAGATTTCCAGACTATAAACATTTCTTCTTGTCAATTCCAAACATTTGATTTTGGACATGATTTTTTTTAACAAAACAGTAAAAATTCAAAATTTTCATGATAAAATGGTAGATAATGACTCAAATTTGTGTTTGAAAAATGAGAAATGCCACAAAGATGGATGTGAAACAAGGAGTTAAGCATAAAACATAGTACTGTTGATTACAATAATGTTTGATAATTGTCAAAACAGAGCATTGTAGTGTCGTGAACTTAGGTCCACAAAATTAAGGTCGACATCTTTAAAGTTCGCAATCCAGACTTTTCCAGATATTTTTTTCGAAATCATGAAATGAACAAAGATGACTGAATTGACAAAAATGGCAAAACTGATAAAAATGACAAATTTGAAGAAAACATTAGGGGAGAATGAGGATACTTGATCCCGGGGGATACTTGATTCCTTAGCTATATCTCGAAACTGGAATGTCTTACAAAGATCAAATGTTCTAGAAAAATGTGCCAAAATGAGCAAAACAACAATGCTTGTAGTTTAAAATTTTTTAACAAAATAATTGTTTGAGTAATTGAACTTTGTTTGAAAAATTTCACAAAATGTAACTTGAAGATCTTTTTTCATCACTTTAAAATGATCCTTACATGGGAAAATTATGAAAAAAATATTTGTTCCAATGTATTAATCGTTGGAGCGTAAAATGAACTTCATAATGCCATACTTTCAAAGCAATGGAAAACTCTCAACTTTTTTAAGAAAAAGTTTTCTAAAATGTTGATTATGGGTACAATTGATCCCCTAGATTTGGGTACAATTGATCCCCCTTCCAAACGGCATATTCTTCTTCTGAATTGATTGTTATGATTGCTGATTTCGAAATCACTAATATTTATCCAAAAACTAATATTTATCAAACAATTTTCTGAAGAAAAGAGCAAAAATAGTTAATTTTCTCTTAATTATAAAAAATAGCGCCTTTAAGTATGCAATGTTAATAGCGTTGAGACAAAGTTATAGAATTTTCTTCTTATGTCTGCTATAAATTGTGAAATGAGAACAAACGTGACCAAAATAGTCAATTAACATTCTATCTTGGGGTTTTGTTTGATTTTTATACAAGGATTAGGGCTTCCTGAATAAAAGATCAAGTCTCCTTCAATAGGGGATCAAGTCTCCCCCAACTTCAGAAAAATCGCAATTTTTTTACTCCCACGAAAATGCTTCTAGTTCATGAACGGGTTCAAGTATCGTTCTAATTTTTGGAGCATAGAAACTTGAAGTTACAAGCTGTCAGAAAATGTCAAAGACGGCGAGTTGCTAAATTTTTTCAAAAAGATATGGTGAAAATAAGAAAAGGGGATCAAGTATCCCCACTCTCCCCTATAATAACAAAATGGATCAAATTGACATATTTTGAAAAATTGAGAAATTGGACTTTGGATGACAAAAAGCGAAAAATATAAAAATGACAAAAATGATAAAATAACAAAATAGACCAGAAATTATGACAAAAATGACAAAAATGACAAAAATGACAAAAATGACAAAAATGTCAAAAATGACAAAAATGACAAAAATGACAAAAATGACAAAAATGACAAAAATGACAAAAATGACAAAAATGACAAAAATGACAAAAATGACAAAAATGACAAAAATGACAAAAATGACAAAAATGACAAAAATGACAAAAATGACAAAAATGACAAAAATGACAAAAATGACAAAAATGACAAAAATGACAAAAATGACAAAAATGACAAAAATGACAAAAATGACAAAAATGACAAAAATGACAAAAATGACAAAAATGACAAAAATGACAAAAATGACAAAAATGTCAAAAATGACAAAAATGACAAAAATGACAAAAATGACAAAAATGACAAAAATGACAAAAATGACAAAAATGACAAAAATGACAAAAATGACAAAAATGACAAAAATGACAAAAATGACAAAAATGACAAAAATGACAAAAATGACAAAAATGACAAAAATGACAAAAATGACAAAAATGACAAAAATGACAAAAATGACAAAAATGACAAAAATGACAAAAATGACAAAAATGACAAAAATGACAAAAATGACAAAAATGACAAAAATGACAAAAATGACAAAAATGACAAAAATGACAAAAATGACAAAAATGACAAAAATGACAAAAATGACAAAAATGACAAAAATGACAAAAATGACAAAAATGACAAAAATGACAAAAATGACAAAAATGACAAAAATGACAAAAATGACAAAAATGACAAAAATGACAAAAATGACAAAAATGACAAAAATGACAAAAATGACAAAAATGACAAAAATGACAAAAATGACAAAAATGACAAAAATGACAAAAATGACAAAAATGACAAAAATGACAAAAATGACAAAAATGACAAAAATGACAAAAATGACAAAAATGACAAAAATGACAAAAATGACAAAAATGACAAAAATGACAAAAATGACAAAAATGACAAAAATGACAAAAATGACAAAAATGACAAAAATGACAAAAATGACAAAAATGACAAAAATGACAAAAATGACAAAAATGACAAAAATGACAAAAATGACAAAAATGACAAAAATGACAAAAATGACAAAAATGACAAAAATGACAAAAATGACAAAAATGACAAAAATGACAAAAATGACATAAATGACAAAAATGACAAAAATGACAAAAATGACAAAAATGACAAAAATGACAAAAATGACAAAAATGACAAAAATAACAAAAATGACAAATATGACAAAAATGACAAATATGACAAAAATGACAAAAATAAAAAAAAATGACAAGAAAAATAACTCAATAATTACAATAACAATTACAGGAAAATAACAAAATATGACAAAAAATGATCAAATAAATAATATAATATAAATGACAAAAAAAATAACAAAAAAAAACGACAAAAAAAAGACAAAAAACTAAAAAATATGATGACAAAAAAAATTTAAAAATGTCTTAAAATTATAAAAAAAAATAACAAAAATGACAAACTATATATAGTTGACAAGTTTCGTCACTTTTGTCGGTTTCACCAATTTCGTCAAATTTGTCAGTAAATCAATTTTTCAGACAAATCCATACCAGATGAATCTTGGCAATTTTATCTTAAAACCAAGCAAAATTCGAGCATCTGATTTCAAAATTTTTAACCCAAAATTCGGAAAACACCCGGGTAAATTTGGTCTCAACCACGGAATTATTCAAAAAAACTCAAAAAAGAATACACTTGATAATAAATTTTTGAATCAAAACACATCAGCAGATTTTAAATCGTATTTTCGGCTTCCGAAAAACTGTTTATGATTATTTAGATTAAACTTGCTGAGAAAACCAATTTTGGACGAAAAAATAACAATCTTAGCAGAATCCCTTAAATGTAAAGCTCATGGAAAAAGCCAAATTCCAGATGAAATTGAACAGGATTACCGAGCGAAAAAAAAACAATTAAGATGATTTTGGCGGAAAAAGAAAGACAATTGATTAAAACTGCTTAAAATGACGACAGATTTCATCATGACTGAATTAAGGGGAGGGGGGGTGGACAATAGAGGCAATAGCACCGGCCCCCGGCTCAGGGAGGCCTCCAAGGGAATAAAGTTCTATAATTACTTACTTACTATTTCAATTTCTACAAATCTATTAGAAGAAATCAAAACTAGAAAATCGGAATGAAATATAACCAATATAACAACTGAAGGTGTTGCATGAAATAATATCTAGAATAGTTTTTCTCTTACATATGTTAAGGGGGTCCCTTAGAGTAAGCAGTTAAGAAGTTCTCCCGCGTTTTGAGGGCTGAAAAATATCAAAATCATGGTAATAAATTTCAAAAATTTTGAACTTTTTGAAATTTTCTGGACAAAAATAATGTAAATCGAACTCGAAAGAAAATTCGAAAAAAAATTAAGAAGAATATGAGGAAAAACACCTAAAATTTTTTTTATCGAATCATGCCAGTTAGGATATTCTGTACAGACCCCGTTCGATTTTGGCAACACGCCCGTACATTTTGTGTTGCCAAAATCGAATGTTGCCAAAATCGAACAGTTTTTTTTCTCAACTTTTTTTTCAGTTATTTTTACAAAATAACTGTTATTATCATCAAACACGTTATTTTTGATCAATTTTCGACCATTTGTAGTAATTTTTCAATTTTTTTCATCATGTTTTTGAAGCATTTTCCACTTTTCTTGTTTTGTTTATAATGTTCGTTTTCATTTGTCATATTTGCTGTTTTTGTCATTTTTCATCATTTTTTAGTTATTTTTTGTCATTTCAGTCTTTTGCTTGAATTTGTTTTTTAACTTTTTGAATTTTTCATCTTTTTGTCATTTTTGAGTACTTTATTAATTTTTTTAAAAAAATTGTTTTTATTGTTGCATTTTATCACCATTTCAGAACATAAAAACGTATTTATGGTGTTTGTCTAAATTAAATTGGTCCTGTTATAACGAAAACTAAAAGATAATGTTGATTCTAAAAACCGTTCGATTTTGGCACATGTGCCAAAATCGGATGTTGCCAAAATCGAATGTTGCCAAAATCGAATGTTGCCAAAAACGAACGGGGTCTGTATTTCATTACATACAAACGGCTTGCACAAATATAATGTATATTATTACACTAACTTTTCTAGTACTGCACTAAAATTGCAGCAAATTTCGTCAAAACTGACTCACAGTCACAGTGCTAAAAAAGAATAGAGATATGATAAACATTTCTGAATTTTACCCGGGCAATATCCGGCTTATACCAGGTATTATTATAAACTTATAATTATAATCATTATTGAAATATCCGTTGGTTTATTACTTCTAAACTTTTTTTTCTCTTCCTATTTTGAAAATAAAATCTAAAGCAAAAACTGTAGTTGCTTAAATTGGACCATCGACAATGCTGAGCTTCTTTATTAAATTTTCATCCCAATTCCTAACTTAGAATTGAAATTCGTATTGAAAGATTTCAACTGACATCTTGACATCTAATGAAGTGAATATCCTGAATTCAGCATATCATTTTCCAAATGATCATTCTAAAATTATTATAAAAACGATCTCATTGTTGAGTTGCCAATTTGATTTTCTTAACATGAGTATTTCTATGTTTTTAATCGTTTTTGAATATTTAGTTCTTATACAAAGTAAGAGTAGGCGATGACCTTCGAGCATCGCACGCGTTTTTTTCGAGCTCCGTAAAATGTTTCATAAAATATGTTGTAAAAGTTACTTTTGAATTTCTTTTCGGATGCGTTTTTTTGGTTGATAGGGAAGATAAAAACATTGGCGACCAATTCATTTTATGATAGTGACATTGTTATAAGTGAAACGAATTATTTCCCCAGCGTGGGTGATTTTGTGAATGAGCCATTTTCATTAGTGATTTGCCCCCATCTGTCGCTGTTTTCTATGAAAAGTCCGCCAATAGTTTGGCCAAAAAGAAAATTACTCCCCATCGATTTCGGGTGTGTACTTCCCTGGATTTCATCGAAAATGGTGCTTAAAATTAAAATTGTATCTTTTTTTTAATTGACCCGCCGAGAAAGAGGAGTGTAAGGAGCCTAGAGAAGGTACTCTAACGCGATTCATGAAAGCATTGCTTTTGAAACAGAAAAACGTTTGTGTCGGAGCTGGTGCAATGGTCTCCTGAAGGAGGTTCTCTTTGATAATGGAATCTTGTAAATATGTACGATTATAAAATGGCAGTGTATTTCACTGCTAACAAGGGAAGTCAAGGGTTCAAGTATAGAAACAATAGCTATGTGTGGACATTTGTTTGTTCAAATATTCACCTCCATTAATCCAAAATTTGTGATGGCTCGGAAACAGTGGTTTTCCTTTTTCATGCATGCGGTTTTCTAAATGTCGTCTAAATCACGGCTTACTGTGACCTGGAAATTACAAGTTTGCTACAGACAGATAAGTATCCGTGATAATTTCTTTAATATTGATGGTGTGGTAAGTTTAAATAATGATCCTTTTTTTTGCATATGAATAACTACATGTTAAATAGCTTAACTCTATTATGGGGTTTTGTGGGGGGAATGGACAGGACATCAAACGATCGGAAAACTGGTATACAATGGATTGTGGGTTCAAGCCAGCCGGAGTATCTCGGCAAATTTGGAATCATGATTAGGTTACTTAGGTACCTCTCCAGGATTCTTCATTTGTTTCGAACAGTTGGAAGGAAGTAAGATGAGTCAAACCTGTCCCAAGCCAGTGGTAACGGACCCCTTGGTTGTGCTGCAATTATTGTTGATGAGTTAAGCATGAACAATATTTGAATGTGCGATCGAGACTTCCCGTACCGCCTCGGGTCGAAAGACTGGTGGGTTCTGATACATACATACATACATACATACATACATGAGTATTTCTATGTTTTTAATCTTATCTTTATCCAGATTCAATTCGTTGAGATTTTCAAGTCTTGTGTTTTTCTTTAGTTACTGGAGTTCAGTTTTATGGTTTTTCTGAATTTTGAGAACTCAGGAACTTTGTTTAAGGTACTAAACTCATTTGGATTCATCATCTGACTATTTTCAATGATAACTGATTCTGTGTTTTGAACATTCAATCTCTATTCTGGTTTTATGCATCATCATTTATGCACTTATACACCTTTGACTCTAAGGGCATCGAATGAAACTTCTAAAAATTTGATTACAATTTTTTTCTGATGAGAATCGTATTGAATATCTCTTGAAAATGTGTTTTTTTTTGTGTTTCAAAGATATAAAATCGAAATACTCATTTGGAGCAGTTTCTGCTTTGGTTCTGATTGTAACTTTGAATCTCTTTTTTTAAATTGAATACATATTTTGATTCTCAAAACTTGATTTGAAATTATGATTAAGATTTGAGACACTGAACTAGGACCTGATTTTAAGTTTGGAATTCTTAAAATATTATATTTGTATCTCTATGTAATTTGAATTTAATTATTTTGTTTTTTTTTTGGCATGGCTTAATCCGGCCCTGGACTTCATCAAAACATTCTTGAGTGCACTTTTCTTGAGGTTAATATGAAATGAACATATCAGTGTAAATGGGTTTCGAAAAAGGTGAATACGGGGAATTGGAATAATTATAAAACAAATAGGAGGAAGCCCTACCTTAATGGGTTAAATTACTGCGAAAAAAACAACGCACTGATCCACGGTCAAGATGATGTACGTTGTTCAGAACCACTTAACATAATATGACCAATCCTATTCATGAACATACAAAATTATTTATCTTCTTTCTGCTTATCTACATGAACATTATTTTTGCGAAATTCAAAAGTTCAATAAAGTATGCCGGGAATCTAAAAGCAGCATTATTTTAAAATCCTTTTAAGCAAATTAGGTAAAAAAATTGGAAATTTTTAATTTGAACTAGATCAGTCTTCGGACACATCGAAAAGCATTTCAAAAGTTGGAGGTAAACACTAAAACAGCCATCTTAATTTGTGTAATCCTTCTCTAAATTTCGAAAAACAAAATTAGAACAATCGATTCACAATTTGAAATTGGTTTCAGCATAAGTTTAAGTCAATCATGTATTTTTAAAAAAATAGGAAGAGATGCATCAGTTGATCGTTTTTGCTAACAATTTTTCAAACAGCATCACGGTCTCCATTCTGAGCGCTCCCCGAAGGAAATTTCTCAGCATCAATTTGGTTTAACTAAATCCCTTCCGGTTACTTTCACGCGCCATAAATTGAGGGGCTAGATTAGCAGCGAGCTTTTGTTTCACATTTCGTCGGAATTGCGAAGCTGTAGTGCTGCCGCCATAGCTCACGGCTCTAAGCTGCTACTTCTTTGTAATCGGATTTTTCTTTTTAAGGTGTCTGTTTGCAGGTTTTTTCCAACTATTGTTGAGTCGAATTTTAATTTTTATCTTAAAAATTTATTTATGGTTCCTAAACCTTTTTATTGGAAAAAAATTGTGAAGAATTGTAGTTTCCTCATTTGAACAAAAAAAAAACATTTTATTGTTGTTCAAAAATTTATGCCACCCCTAATCGCAATCTCGACCTTTCCCAACGCATTCCTTCGGATCAGCTGATTGTGGCCCACAATCAAGATTATGATACCGAGGTGTGAAGAAGCGAGGTGGAAAACCTCGTTTTTTTTCGCTCCGAGGGTGTTGTTCTTTTGTTCCACCATTTGAGGTTCAAAGCAGGGTCCAAGTCTGCTCGGTAATTGCTAGGAAGGAACACCCTCATTTATTGCGATAGTTATCCCTTCCCCGGGTTAGTGGATGCCAATTATTGTGATCGGAGAAAACCCCACCGTTTAAGTCTTTCGTTTGGGCCTTGCTGAAAGTGAAAATCGAGAAAAGCGAAAGTTGTCTAGAGGTAGAAATGGAAAAAGGTTTCCTCGCTTTTAGAATCATCATTAAGTCCAAAATTGAAGATTTGAAATCTGAGTAACAAAATCTCTAGAAGTGCAGGATGCAATATTTGACATTGAGTTGTTTTTGTGAAAGTAAATATTTAGCAAAGCAAATTTTCAGTTTTTAATAGGCGAAATCTCTCTATATGCATCTGAATCCTTGAAATTTAATCCCGAATTGGCAGCCTTTTTCTCAAATTTTACCTTCAAAGTCGTTTGCTGATTTGCATGAATAAACACCGTACAAGCAGCAGCAAGTTTCACAAATGATCTCTTCTCGAACCGAAGACCGAAATAAATTCATCACGCCTCGCATAAGTCAGAGTGCCGTAAAATCGTGCCTTGGCTCTGTTTGGTCTGTTTTAATAATAAAACACACTCCATATTTTAAGGCTACATTTGCATGTTGTTTACACGACGAATCACTCCAGTCAACCCAAAAAATCGCTCCTTGCCGGGAAAGAAAAAGTCCCTTTAGGAAGCCATAAACTTGGAGACATCCACGATTTGCTTGCTTACCATAAACCTACTAAGTAAGTAGGTAAGACCACTCACAGCACTTGAAATTGAATTAACACAGCGCTGCCATCTACAACTGATTCATGAGATGTAAGATTGGGATGCAAAAATCAAAACAAGCAGAAGTCAATCGTGAACCTATTAGTGGTAGGAAATGTTGAACGTTGAAAACCGTGTGGTTTGTACATTTGCATATATAGAGTTTTCACTTTTTCCTACCCCTGATCTTGATGATGTTGGCCCATCTGCGAAAGATTGTCTGTCAGCCAGCCGCTAGAGGTCGTGATCGTGTACAACTTGTATGTACAGCTAACTAACTACTGTCTTTGAGGTGTACTTCCTTAGGTCGTCGTCTCAGGATAGTTGCTAGTTCAAAGTTATTCGACTGCTAGGGAAGATAATCGAAATAGGGATCTGATTTGTTTAAATCTACTGGAGTTGTATAAACATAAACAAAGGTTTAAAGATCACTGCAGATCAATTGGTTAGAACTCAAGACTAATGATCTAAAGAAACGGTTTCAAACTTTTAACCTAATTTTTGTGTTTTTTACAGTACGTTAAAGAAACGTTTTTCTTAATGTTTTTTGATAATAAAAAAAACAATTTGATGACAGATGGATGCTGCAAAAAAAAAATCTCTTACCGTTATGTGCAACTCTTAAAAACGCATTACGCTTCTCGTTGTTACCTAGATTGCGTGACTTGGGATTGCGTCTGGAAGCAGCGGCAGCAGCAGCAAAAACTCTACCAGAGAAAAATGGGCTGACCACTTCCATTTTAGGCTCGAACCTGATTGCCTTTTCTAGCGATCTAAAGTCTGCTTCATTTAATATTGGAACAAATTCTTTTGCTCATTGTGGCGCTCCTAGTGGACGGATTTGGAAACTTTTTTCACCCTCGTGTCGGGAAATTCATTACCTTTCACCATGTTTTTATGCCATAACACCAAACGATAGCATTTTGTAAACAACCGCCATGGAAGCCGAACGGAGAGATCAAATTGTGCACAGTTTTCTTGAAAATCCATTGTTGTCGGCATCGAAGCTAGCTAAACAGCTTAAAATGCCCAGAAATACCGTATGGCGTGTTATCAAGCAGTACAAGGAAACATTGACGACGGCTCGGAAGCCGCATTCGAAGCGTCGGAGTGGAACTGTCGACCGGAAACTGCGTGGGAAAGTCATCAAGGCCGTCAAGAGGAATCCCAATCTTTCAGACCGCGATTTGGCCAATAAGTTCCAGGCCGCACACAGTACGGTGCGACGAATTCGTCTCCGAGAAGGAATAAGGTCATTCCGAGCCAGCAAACAGCCAAATCGAACGCTAAAGCAGAACAATGTGGCCAGAATCCGTGCTCGAAAGCTGTACGACCAAGTGCTGACCAAGTTCGACGGATGTAAAGTCTGCTTCATTTAATATTGGAACACAAACAATTGCGTGTAGTTCAGTCATTTATTAACGAATTCATAATTTGTTTTTCATACAAATGTAGCATTTTCTTTACTCTTTCATAAAAAAAAATTAAAAAAATTATTCATTGCTGTTTCGAAGAAATTCTCGTACTCGTACTCGTAAGAAAACTGTGCACAATTTGATCTCTCCGTTCGGCTTCCATGGCGGTTGTTTACAAAATGTTATCGTTTGGTGTTATGACATAAATACATGGTGAAAGGTAATGAATTTCCCGACACGTGGGTGAAAAAAGTTTCCAAATCCGTCCACTAGGAGCGCCACAATGAGCAAAAGAATTTGTTCCAATATTAAATGAAGCAGACTTTACACCGGTGTTGCTGGATTGTTGTGGGTTTTTTTGCTTGCTATTTTGTTCTTTTTTTCCTTCTTATATCGTTTTTTCTTTCTCCTGGTTGCATTGAAATGCACTTTCCAACCAGCTATTTTGGAGGCTGCAAAGTGCTTCGAGTGATTTGATGAATGTCTTTTAAAAATTGATGGAATGAGAAAATTTATGTTTCGCATATAAAGTGATAGCAACCAGATACGAATTTAAAAAACATCTAACAAATTTTAAGTTTTTCTGATTCAAAATTTGAAAAATTACCATTTTCTTTTGAAATTTATCTTTCAATAATATTTGAATGATCTTGGAATCATCTTTGAATCATCTCTGAATCATCTTTGAATCATCTTTGAATCATCTTTGAATCATCTTTGAATCATCTTTGAATCATCTTTGAATCATCTTTGAATCATCTTTGAATCATCTTTGAATCATCTTTGAATCATCTTTGAATCATCTTTGAATCATCTTTGAATCATCTTTGAATCATCTTTTCGTCATCTTTGATTTTTCTTTGAATCATCTTTGAATCATTCTTGAATCATCCTTGAATCATCTTTAAAACATCTTTGAATCATTTTTGAAGAATTTTGAATCATCTTTGAATCATCTTTGAATCATCTTTGAGTCATCTTTGAATCATCTTTGAATCATCTTTGAATCATCTAAGAATCATCTTTGAATCATCTTTGAATCATCTTTGAATCATCTTTGAATCATCTTTGAATCATCTATGAATCATCTTTAAATAATCTTTGAATCATCTTTGAATCATCTTTGAATCATCTTTGAATCATCTTTGAATCATCTTTGAATCATCTTTGAATCATCTTTGAATCATCTTTGAATCATCTTTGAATCATCTTTGAATCATCTTTGAATCATCTTTGAATCATCTTTGAATCATCTTTGAATCATCTTTGAATCATCTTTGAATCATCTTTGAATCATCTTTGAATCATCTTTGAATCATCTTTGAATCATCTTTGAATCATCTTTGAATCATCTTTGAATCATCTTTGAATCATCTTTGAATCATCTTTGAATCATCTTTGAATCATCTTTGAATCATCTTTGAATCATCTTTGAATCATCTTTGAATCATCTTTTCGTCATCTTTGATTTTTCTTTGAATCATCTTTGAATCATTCTTGAATCATCCTTGAATCATCTTTAAAACATCTTTGAATCATTTTTGAAGAATTTTGAATCATCTTTGAATCATCTTTGAATCATCTTTGAGTCATCTTTGAATCATCTTTGAATCATCTTTGAATCATCTTAGAATCATCTTTGAATCATCTTTGAATCATCTTTGAATCATCTTTGAATCATCTTTGAATCATCTTTGAATCATCTATGAATCATCTTTAAATAATCTTTGGATCATCTTTGAATCATCTTTGAATCATCTTTGAATCATCTTTGAATCATCTTTGAATCATCTTTGAATCATCTTTGAATCATCTTTGAATCATCTTTAAATCATCTTTGAATCATCTTTGAATCATCTTTGAATCATCTTTGAATCATCTTTGAATCATCTTTTCGTCATCTTTGATTTTTCTTTGAATCATCTTTGAATCATTCTTGAATCATCCTTGAATCATCTTTAAAACATCTATGAATCATTTTTGAAGAATTTTGAATCATCTTTGAATCATCTTTGAATCATCTTTGAGTCATCTTTGAATCATCTTTGAATCATCTTAGAATCATCTTTGAATCATCTTTGAATCATCTTTGAATCATCTTTGAATCATCTTTGAATCATCTATGAATCATCTTTAAATAATCTTTGAATCATCTTTGAATCATCTTTGAATCATCTTTGAATCATCCGTGAATGAACTTTGAATGATCTATGAATCATCTTTGAATCATCTTTGAATCATCTTTGAATCATCTTTGAATCATCTTTGAATCATCTATGAATCATCTTTAAATAATCTTTGAATCATCTTTGAATCATCTTTGAATCATCTTTGAATCATCTTTGAATCATCTTTGAATCATCTTTGAATCATCTTTGAATCATCTTTGAATCATCTTTGAATCATCTTTGAATCATCTTTGAATCATCTTTGAATCATCTTTTCGTCATCTTTGATTTTTCTTTGAATCATCTTTGAATCATTCTTGAATCATCCTTGAATCATCTTTAAAACATCTTTGAATCATTTTTGAAGAATTTTGAATCATCTTTGAATCATCTTTGAATCATCTTTGAATCATCTTTGAATCATCTTTGAATCATCTTTGAATCATCTTAGAATCATCTTTGAATCATCTTTGAATCATCTTTGAATCATCTAAGAATCATCTTTAAATAATCTTTGAATCATCTTTGAATCATCTTTGAATCATCTTTGAATCATCCGTGAATGAACTTTGAATGATCTATGAATCATCTTTGAATCATCTTTGAATCAGCTTTGCATCATCTTTTCATCAGCTTTGATTTTTCTTTGAATCATCTTTGAATCAATTTTAAATCATTCTTGAATCATCCTTGATTCGTCTTTAAATCATCTTTGAAACATCTTTAAATCATCTTTGAATCATCTTTGAATCATCTTTGAATCATCTTTGAATCATCTTTGAATCATCTTTGAATCATCTTTGAATCATCTTTGAATCATCTTTGAATCATCTTTGAATCATCTTTGAATCATCTTTGAATCATCTTTGAATCATCTTTGAATCATCTTTGAATCATCTTTGAATCATCTTTGAATCATCTTTGAATCATCTTTGAATCATCTTTGAATCATCTTTGAATCATCTTTGAATCATCTTTGAATCATCTTTGAATCATCTTTGAATCATCTTTTCGTCATCTTTGATTTTTCTTTGAATCATCTTTGAATCATTCTTGAATCATCCTTGAATCATCTTTAAAACATCTTTGAATCATTTTTGAAGAATTTTGAATCATCTTTGAATCATCTTTGAATCATCTTTGAGTCATCTTTGAATCATCTTTGAATCATCTTAGAATCATCTTTGAATCATCTTTGAATCATCTTTGAATCATCTATGAATCATCTTTAAATAATCTTTGAATCATCTTTGAATCATCTTTGAATCATCTTTGAATCATCCGTGCATGAACTTCGAATGATCTATGAATCATCTTTGAATCATCTTTGAATCAGCTTTGCATCATCTTTTCATCAGCTTTGATTTTTCTTTGAATCATCTTTGAATCAATTTTAAATCATTCTTGAATCATCCTTGAATCGTCTTTAAATCATCTTTGAAACATCTTTAAATCATCTTTGAATCATCTTTGAATCATCTTTGAATCATCTTTGAATCATCTTTGAATCATCTTTGAATCATCTTTGAATCATCTTTGAATCATCTTTGAATCATCTTTGAATCATCTTTGAATCATCTTTGAATCATCTTTGAATCATCTTTGAATCATCTTTGAATCATCTTCGAATCTTCTTTGAATCATCATTGAATCATCTTTGAATCATCTTTCAGACAACTTTTATTCATCTTTTAATTATCTTTGAATGATTTTTCAATCATCTTCCAATCATCTTTGAATCATCTTTGAATCATTTTTGAAACATTTGTTAATCATCTTTCAATCATCTTTCAACCATCGTTAAATCATCTTTGAATCATCTTCGAATCATCTTTGAATCATCTTTGAATCATCTTTGAATCATCTTTGAATCATCTTTGAATCATCTTTGAATCATCTTTGAATCATCTTTGAATCATCTTTGAATCATCTTTGAATCATCTTTGAATCATCTTTGAATCATCTTTGAATCATCTTTGAATCATCTTTGAATCAGCTTTGAATCATCTTTGAATCATCTTTGAATCATCTTTGAATCATCTTTGAATCATCTTTGAATCATCTTTGAATCATCTTTGAATCATCTTTGAATCAGCTTTGAATCATCTTTGAATCATCTTTGAATCATCTTTGAATCATCTTTGAATCATCTTTGAATCATCTATGAATCATCTTTGAATCATCTTTCAATCATCTTTGAAGCATCTTTGAATAATCTTTGAAACATCTTTGAATCACCTTTCAATCATCTTTGAATTATCTTTGAATCATCTTAGAAATATCTTTGAATCATCATTGAATCATCTTTGAATCATCTTTGAATCATCTTTTAATTATCTTAAAATAATTTCTTTGAATCATATTTGAATCATCTTTGAATCATCTTTGAATCATCTTTCAATCATCTTTGAATCATCTTTGAATCATCTTTGAATCATCTTTGAATCATCTTAGAATCATCTTTGAATCATCTTTGAATCATCTTTGAATCATCTTTGAATCATCTTTGAATCATCTTTGAATCATCTTTGAATCATCTTTGAATTATCATTGAATCATCTTTTAATCATCTTTGAATCATCTTTGAATCATCTTTGAATCATCTTTGAATCATCTTTGAATCATCTTTGAATAACCTTTGGGTATCATCTTTGAATCATCTTTGAATCATCTTTGAATCATCATTGAATCATCTTTGAATCATCTTTGAATCATCTTTGAATCATCTTTGACTCATCTTTGAATCATCTTTGAATCATCTTTGAATCATCTTTGAATCATCTTTGAATCATCTTTGAATCATCTTTGAATCATCTTTGAATCATCTTTGAATCATCTTTGAATCATCTTTGAATCATCTTTGAATCATCTTTGAATCATCTTTGAATCATCTTTGAATCATCTTTGAATCATCTTTGAATCATCTTTGAATCATCTGTGAATTATCTTTGAATTATCTTGGAATCATCTTTGAATCATCTTTGTATCATCTTCGAATCATCTTTGAATTATCTTTGAATCATCTTTGAATCATCTTTGAATCATCTTTGAATCATCTTTGAATTTTCTATAGATCATCTTTGAATTATCTTTGAATCATCTTTGAATCATGTTTGATTCATCTTTGAATCATATTTAAATCATCCTCGTATCATCTTTGAAACATTTTTTAATCTTCTTTGAATCACCTTTGAATGATTTTTTAATCCTCTTTGAATCATCTTTGAATCATCTTTGAATCAATTTTGAATCATCTTAGAATCATTTTTGAATCATCTTTCAATCATCGTTGAATCATCTTTCAATCATCTTTGAATCATCTTTGAATCATCTTTGAATCATCTTTGAATAACCGTTGGGTATCAATCATCTTTGAATCATCTTTGAAGCATCTATAGATCATTTTTGAATCATGAATTGATTTTGAATGATCATTGTATCATCTTTGAATAATCTTTGAATCATCTTCGAATCATCTTTGAATCATCTTTGAATCATCTTTGAATCATCTTTGAATCATCTTTGAATCATCTTTGAATCATCTTTGAATCATCTTTGAATCATCTTTGAATCATCTTTGAATCATCTTTGAATCATCTTTGAATCATCTTTGAATCATCTTTGAATCATCTTTGAATCATCTTTGAATCATCTTTGAATCATCTTTGAATCATCTTTGAATCATCTTTGAATCATCTTTGAATCATCTTTGAATCATCTTTGAATCATCTTTGAATCATCTTTGAATCATCTTTGAATCATCTTTGAATCATCTTTGAATCATCTTTGAAACATCTTTGAAACATCTTTGAATCATCTTTGAATCATCTTTGAATCATCTTTGAATCATCTTTGAATCATCGTTGAATCAACTTTGAATCATCTTTGAATCATCTTTGAATCATCTTTGAATCATCTTTGAATCATCTTTGAATCATCTTTGAATCATCTTTGAAACATCTTTGAAACATCTTTGAAACTTCTTGGAATGATCTTTGAATCATCTTTGAATCATCTTTGAATCATCTTTGAATCATCTTTGAATCATCTTTGAATCATCTTTGAATCATCTTTGAATCATCTTTGAATCATCTTTGAATCATCTTTGAATCATCTTTGAATCATCTTTGAATCATCTTTGAATCATCTTTGAATCATCTTTGAATCATCTTTGAATAATCTTTGAATAATCTTTGAATCATCTTCGAATCATCTTTGAATCATCATTGAATTATTTTTGAATCATCTTTTAATCATTTTTTAATCATCTTTGAATAAATTTTAAATCAGTTTTCTACTTTTGAGAATTATCATCACGTATTTATCGTTAATGATTCGTATGTCTGCTATATAAAAATTCTGAAAATTATCATTGAATTTTCTTCAATTAATTGTTTGTTTCCTGTTTATTTACAGGTAAGCGCTACTTCGTGAATATTCTTAGAAATGGTGGATAAGTTTTAAAGAAAAGGTAAGAGTTGCAATCGTTGAGTTTGAATTTGAATTTTTCAATTTGAATTGATGAATCTTAGCCAAGTTTTGGACATCTTAATGTTGATACCCTGAACTTTTTAATGTTCATGTAGGTATGTAATTGTAGATTTTATAGTTATTCTTATGATTAAATAAGGTGTTCTTTGCAGATTCCTGAATAAATTCATCTACTCTTGGAAAGCCACAGCTTCCATAAGCGGAGGAACTTGTCTCGCCAAACTGTCTCTTCGCTGATTTTTTTTTTCAACCTACCCAAGATTCCTTTCAAGATCGCTTGTGAATGTCCGTACGAGAAGTCGGGAAGAAGAAATTTTACCGCCAATTTCAGTCAAACCCGGTTCAACAACGGGAATAGCGCGACTTGCTTCAACAATTCGTTGTCGTGACGCGGTAGCCATCCCTTTTTTTCCTTGCACCCGATAACCTGTTTAGGGAATCGATGTTAGATATTGACTTTCGATATATGAAATATCTGGAACGTCCTTATTTTTTGAGAAAAAAAATCCAGTATTCCGATTAATTCAGAAACCAGTTTTAAGTTTTCCTACCAATGTTCCCTTATTAACAATTTTTTTCATAATGGGTTAAGTTGGAAGTCTGATCAAACCAAACCAAACCAGCCAACTCGGTGGCTTTTTCCCTTTTTAGAATCTGGAATCGTCATTCTTGTTTCAAGTGTCCGTCCAGTGCCTTGGGAGTAGGTAGTCAATGCACATTTGCGACTACGTGCGATCCCCAGAAATTCATTCTGGAAGTGGGATAAAAAAACGAGAAGTATCAACCTCAAGACGGCTTTCACACATAATTGTCCAAGTGGGGAATGGAAAAAAAATCACAATTCGGTGAGCATCGCAAGAATAACGGGAACATTGACGAGGGAATGGCTTTTTCTGCGGTTTTTATCAAGCAGCTGATGATGGTCAAGCTGTTTTTTTTTTAAATTCATTCACTTGATACGAAAAATAATTTATTTTGTAAGGATTTATAGCTCTATGCTCTGAAAATTAAATCCAGGAACAATTTTTTCAGTTTGATTTTTTCAATAATTTTGGAAATTTTATTTGTGTTTTGAAGTATGAATCCTTACCTCGTTATGAATATTCCGACGAAAAACTGAAATTCTCAAGAAAATTTCAAATTTAAAATAAATTATATTTTCACTATTTCAAATTTCTCATAGACCATTTCGATTTATTTTGAAGTTTTGGGAAACCAGTAGAAAAACATTACAAAAACACGAAAAAAATTCTCTAAATGCACATATAAATTTCTTTAGTGCATATCCTGCTCAGTTCCTTCATCATCCTTCAAAGCTATAAAACTTCGAAACTACTTTACGCGGCTGCCATAATTGGACCAAACTCGTAAAAATAACCGATCGGACACGCCCGTTTGCTGCTGTTACTTTTGAATGTTTTAAACCGATGAACGCAATGCCAGGATCAACCTCACAAGGTTGATCTTTCCGAAAGATGGCAAAATATATGAAAAAAAATCTCCGAGAAGCCTTAAACCATTACTAATTGTCCACCGATATTGATCGCCGCCGATCGGATTGTCCGCCCATTTCCCCCATCTCGTTTTTGTTTATTGCGTTTTTTTCTCGGTTCTTCCTTTTTTCGAGATATCGAAATCAATTCCGAATTGTATTTCATCGATCTGAACGATGGCGACGACCAGCTTCCGAAAGATCGACCCTTCTTCTTTGCACAGTGAAAACGGCAAAACGGTGGAAAGAGGTAATAATAATATCAAAAATCTTGATCATCAGCTTTGGACGGTTCCAAAGGGTGATCTCGGATGATCTTGGGTCAGTTCGTAAAAATTTAGGAGATGGTTTTTGGAGTCATAAACACTAAACAGCTGGTATTGAATTGAAACGGATTCGTAGAATCGATAGATTGAATTTGTGTATGAAATTGTTTTTTTTTTCGAATACAGTCGTTTTACCATGTTTATGGCATTCGCGACTTAATATCAACGCTGCAGTTGGCGGACATTTATTGAAAAACTTATCCGATACAACTGTGTTCGATGTTTACTCTTGGGCTCGAACTCACGGACATCGGCTCAGGAGGTAACTAACTTGCCAATTGAGCGAAACCACAAACCTTTAATGAAATTGTCACATTTTAAAAGATAAAAAAAATAATAAGTCGATCTTACCTGCATGTGTACTGGATAGCAGTTCACTATTATTCATTATTTAAAACCTTAATCCGTATAGACCGCGTATGATATTTAAAAAAAATTCTCTAAACGTTCCAAACTCAACGCAACAAATTAAGTTTGAAGTCAGGCCAGCAGTAGAGTCACTTGAGCGAAAAAAATCTGTTATTTTGCCCGTTATTTTTCAACTTTTGACGAACGACATCTTGAAGTTGAAAACGACTTCTATTTAACCTGCAGAAATTTACATTACTTACATCAACTAATCTGTTTTTTTACGGAGCCTTATGAATCTCATAAATTTTATCCCGAAGGGTTTATGAAAAACTCAGTAGAATTATTTAATTATATTTTTTTCATTAATTTAAATTCATCGGTTCACTTCCTTCAGTAATGGAGAAATTAGACCTAATTATTCTCCCTGTAAGCTCGCAGCTTTAAATGAAGGATTTTATCTTCGTAATTTCAACACAATCCGGACCTTTTCGCCTTTTCTTCTAAATAATGTCAATTGATCTGAAATTTTCTATGACTTTAGGTTCCGATAGATTTCTAAGAGCTGTACTACGAACAATACAGTTCGATATTATCCTCAGATCTAATGATGTCTAATTCAAAGGCTTTTATAAAAGATATGTTCCAAAATACTTTCTTTTTCTTAATGTTTTGCTTAAACATACTTTCCATTTTTAAGACAAACCTTTTAGACTTCTTCTTGACATTTTTTTTGGAAAACTCAAATTTATGCCTCAGTTGTTTATTTGCCTTGATCGAACCTAATGTTGGAAATGGAGCTAAAGCTTAAAAATCATATTTTCAACGTAAACGTCTTCTTGACATGTCAACGTTTTAGTTATGACACTCTTGAATTAGATTCAGCAATATCTGGAAATATATTTTATAGTACTCCAGCCTTTCTCGTGGGTAATTCTTAGTAATTTGACAACGTTTGGAGATGTTTGCTGTATTAGTCCTTAAATTACACCACGATTCATTTAGTTTTAAAAAATACTACACTTGATAAAAACCACAAACCGAAGAATAATTTTCTACATACGACATGACCAGGCACTAAATTCGCAATACGTCTTTTAATGTTTCTGTGAGGCACAGAGAACCGACGTACAAGCTAACCCACAAAACTGGTGTAAATATATTTCAACGACCTTTTTGAATCATTTTTGTTTTTTGGCTGGGCCACCAGATGCCTCCAAACACACCAACGAGATCTGCCAAAAAATAAAATTAAAAAAATTACAAAATTTTAATCAGTTTTGAACATGGCGTATGAGCTACTTGGTATGTTTGAAAAAAAAAATAGCTGCTGAAATTTCGTGTTGCAGTTAAAAAAAATCTAAAGAACTTAATCGCTATTTTCTTCAAACTTGCTAGAAGCACAAACTAGTCTGTGCTAGAAGTACTGCTTTTTAAACAATTGGATGCAAAAGTGATACTTGAAAGTCCAATCATAAGATACTCTTATTGCATTTATCTGGCTATAAATTTATTCAGGCATTGTTTTAATTATTTAAGAATTAATAAACGATTTCGCCTTTCGAAAACTGAGCACTTTGAAAGTTGATTTGTAACTTTTGAACGGCGCAATAGATGGCACTGTTCCAAGCCCATTTAGAACGTATTTTTCTGATGATAGTATCTCAAATTTTACACACTTTTTTATAGATTTTTTGTTAGAGCTTGTACGTCTGTTCTCTATGTTACTGGTGAAAATGTTTATAACACCATCCACAGTGGTCCAATTTCCAAATAACCTTGCAAAAATATGTTTTTAACATGTTTGGCCCAGAAACTTACTAAAATTGTTTATTATCATAATTAAACTGAAAATGACGTAGGTTATTTTTATTTTATTTACATAGTATTCCGTCTCACGACATAACTTGACGAACATAATTCCTAAAATTCACTCGGTCCATGGCAACCGTTCTCCAATTTCTCAGGCACCCCACGTTCAAATGACGTAGGTATTATTTTCGATTTTACTTGAAATTATTTTTTATTAGAATTTACCGTAATAGTAGGTTAAATTTAAAAAAACAAACTCAGAAAGAAGTTCCCAGCATTAATGTTTTCTAACTGCTTGTTGCAAAAAGCTTTATAGGTAGTATGATTTTTCAGACTTCAAACTGAAGGTTCAGTAGTTTTCATGCTTATGCGAAACAAATTCGTGTTGAAGGATCAAAGTAGTCGGCGGGAACAACTGACGATGAATTTTCCAACTCCTAAAATTTTTCAAATATTTTCTGTACGGTTCCAAAAGTTTTCAAGAATATTGCAAAAAAATAATCAAACATTATCTCTTTCATTGAAAATTGGATTTCGTGCAATGACAGATTTTACACTGATTTGACAGGTCACACGAGTGTACAAATTCGCACAAATGTCGCAGTCATGAGTGCGCAGTCCAATTTAGAGCGCTGCGATTAATATATCGGTGCTTTCGAGTTTGTGAACATATCAACAAGAGAAAGGAAAAGAGAGAGCTAAGTTGGCCTTGCTCGAGAACGGTCGTTTGTTTTTCCGCGACCGCGTTTTTCTTCTGTTGTCTTTAAATTAAATTTTTGTTTTCCATTATTAAGATTTTTTTCGAAGTTAGTCATTGTAGTGATTAATTTACTTAAACATAACGAAAATTCTTGATGTTGGTGTAGATAGATTTTCGGGAAAACCGGTAATAGAATTCGAGTTCAATCCGTGCATTTTTGTCGATTTGTGGAGTGAAGAAGATGTCTATTTAGATCCGGATGGATTTTTTTTATCGATTTGAACTAAAAATTCAAAGAAAGTTATTTTGAATCAGTGATGAAGGTGGAGAAACTTTAGTGATTTTTTTTAAAGTTTTTTATCTTTCTGACGAGGGAGATTATTTCCGGGTACAGTAGTAAAATAAGAGTGCCAGTGTCGAAGCTTTTTCCTGTAGATTGCTTGGATTTCTTCAAGGCGAAAGGAATCAACAAAGGAATAAAATCAGCTAAGTACCACTTGAACATTGATCGTTTTAAATTTCATTATATTAAATAATGAAATAGCTTAACTCTATTATTGGGGACTAGTGGGGGGTTGGACAGTAGACTGAATCGATTTGGGGTCATTTTCGAATTTCTCAAACCCTGGGGTCTTAAAAGCTTCGTCTTGGTCCAAAACTCATCCATGATTTTTTGCAGAATTTTTAAGTAACGTTAACATGAGTAAATTTGAACTTTTGGGTTTGTATGGGAGAATTGAATATTTTGTACTGAAAAATCAACATCGTTTTTGTTTCTTCTGTGGAACCGAGCCAGCTGATGGTTTTTGTGCCAATTTATAAAATTCCGAAGGGAAATTTTCCGCTGAACAACTTTGTCGAAGACTGTAACTTCGTATCTCATTATGCAAAAAAGTTATAAGCTGTTTAACAGGGGTATGTCTTTTCGCAATGATAAACCATAAATTCAATTGACATCCCTGCTGGAGCCTCGCGAAGTATAGCATGGAAAGTAGTCATGCAATACCTCGATGGGCACCCTGCAGTGATGTCAATTGAATTTAATGTTTATCAACGTGAAAAGACATACCCCTATTAAACTGCTAATAACTTTTTTTCCTAATAAGATACGAAGTTAAGGTCTTCGACAAAGTTGTTCAGCGCAAAATTTCCCTTCGGAATTTTATAAATTGGCACAAAAACCATCAGCTGGCTCGGTTCCACAGAAGAAACAAAAACGATGTTGATTTTTCAGTACAAAATATTAAATTTTCCCATACAAACCTAAAAGTTCAAATTTACTCATGTAAACGTTACTTAAAAATTCTGCAAAAAATCATGGATGAGTTTTGGACCAAGACGAAGCTTTTAAGACCCCAGGGTTTGAGAAATTCAAAAATGACCCCAAATCGACTCAGTCTATTGGACAGGGCATCAATCGAGCGGAAAACTGATATACAATGGATTGTGGGTTCAAGCCTGCCGGATTATCTCGGCAAATTTGGAATCTGGAATAGGTTTCTTAGGGACCTTTCCAGTTATCTTTATTTGTTTCGAACAGTTTGAAGTGAGTAAGATGAGTCAAACCTGTCCCAAGCCAGTGGTAACGGACCCCTTGGTTGTGCCGCAATTATTGTTTGTGAGTTAAGCATGAACAATATTTGAATGTGTGATCGAGACTTCCCGTACCGCCTCGGGTCGAAAGACCTATCAGCCACTGGTGGGTTCAGCTACATACATACATACATACATACATATCAACAAGAGAAAGGAAAATAAAAAGTATTGAAAAATCAAGTATATGTTTATCAATGAAAGAAACTGTGAACTATTATCTCTTAACGAGCCAGGCGCGGATCTAGAGATTGCTCTTAGAGGGGGGGGGGGGGGGTGATTTCGTAAATTTTCAAAAAATTTGGCCAACGTTTTTTGAGTGATTGGGAAAAATAAAGACTGTGGCAGGAAAAAATGTTGATAATACAGATGATGAGAATTCAGCAACATATAAATAATGTTGAAGACAATTTAAAAAAAAAATTGTTCAAGGAATTCTGTACATCTGTTTGTGGCTGGCTTAGGAATGACCATTTGTTTATTTTTATCAGATTAGAAATCCATAAGCAATTTAATTTTGAATATCGTAGGGGAGAGTGGGGTATCGTGGGCCATGGGGAAACGTGGGCCACTTGTCATATCTCAGATGTGTGTTGAGATAAAAATCTCAAACCAACTGTCATCGTCGTCGCTTTGCGTGAGCATATATTTCTATATGTTGTTGACTGAAATACGCATCATATGCTTCTTTTATTTATCAAGCTAAAAAAAGTAAAAAAAAAATTTACCTAAAGTGTATAACAAAAATATGCTCATACGCTTATGATCTTAGTTTTGTCATGATCTTTCACGTGGAAAAGGAATTTTTGTTGAAACATCAAATAAGTCATACAAACGCAACCAATTTGCAAATCATAGCTTATGGAGAATCGTGGGCCACACAGATTGAACCACCTATATTTTTATGTTTTTATACACATTCAGAACTTAAAATACGTTTTTCCTATCTGTAAAGTTTTCTTATGCCAAATGAAGCGTTATGAAAAATATTTTGTCCATCCTATATAAGAAATTTTGCCAAAACGTTCGCGAGCCAGGTTTTGGAATCCATTCGATCATGCACAGCTTTTTTTTTTATTTAATCATCTAAAATTGCTTTAAAATAACGAAATGAATTAGAAAATCACAGTTTTGGGTCAACTCATAAACTTTGCATGTTATTTGGTCAATTTGGATTTGCTTTTTTTTTATTTAATCATCTAAAATTGCTTTAAAATAACGAAATGAATTAGAAAATCACAGTTTTGGGTCAACTCATAAACTTTGCATGTTATTTGGTCAATTTGGATTTGGTGGCCCATGGTTCCCCACCATTTTTCAAAATCCAAAAAATATTGCTTTTTTTCAAACGGTCAGAATTTAGGGAAAATAACTTATTAAATTTTTTTAAAA
The DNA here is from genome assembly GCF_029784155.1 of Uranotaenia lowii. NCBI lineage: Eukaryota > Metazoa > Arthropoda > Insecta > Diptera > Culicidae > Uranotaenia > Uranotaenia lowii. The sequence goes on along the minus strand of NC_073693.1, from coordinate 309,676,759 downwards.
AATATCTTATGATACCTTGAAAATGTAGAAAACCATACCATTTTTTATTTTCATTTTATCTTTTATAATAAAAGAGTTATGGAACAACGAAAAAAAAGTGTGGCTTAGTAACAAGATTTAACAATTGAACAGTTTTATTAACTGCACCAGTGAAGTTGACTAAAACAGCGGACATACTTTACAAAAATAACCTTGCTCAGTTTGGAAAAAAAAACTAGCAAATTTTTGAATGTTTCCGAATGCATTTCACTTCCGTATCGTTTTTCTTTTTCAGCACTTCGACTTTCAAATGCTCGTAGTATGGAAACGAAAATTGTGGTGGAGATACCCAGTGTGTAGTTACAATGTTAAGCTTTGTGATATCATCAATAGTTGAGTAAGGTTTAGGATGAGCATTTAAAACAGCACCTATATCTATTTCATAGACTAATGGGTCTGCAGTAGGATTGTTCAATCTTCTGAAAAAGATCGATTTCCAAGATCGATTCAGCTGAATCGTTCCAGGAGTCGATCCATCTAAAAAATCGAAGCAAAAGGATCAATCTCTGCAAGATCGTTTTTTTTTTAATTTTGTAAGGAGTGCTGTCTGAGGGCTGCATTATGCTGAAGTAAATAGTAAAAAACGACAGGAAAGCTCATACATTTGATATTCAATATTCAATTAAAAAAAACAAAAAATATCTTTTCAAATTTAACATCAGAATGTATAACTTTTCATGACTTCAGTTGAGTAATATATTACATAACAAAAACAGAATAAAAACCTTTATGCAATCCTTACGACAAACTTTCAAGTTAGAATTATAAGCACGTTAAATAGAAGTAACTCTAAATACTGAAACTTGACTGATTAAAAACAGCGCAACTATTTTTAAGCTAAGCCTTTCAATATCATTAATTCAGCCACAGGTCATGGCATAAAAGTAACGTGTTCAACTATCAACTGTAAGGCTCAACTTCAATTGTTATAGCATCCAAATTTTTGATTTACAGTGCTATATTATAATATTAATTTGAGGAATGTAATAATTGAATTGTTATTCTTAAATGAACGATTATTTGTCTAGAAATATTTTTATTGTGGTCTCATTTAAAAGCTCAACTGCTTTCTACCGAGTTTTGACTGTGAAACTTGAAAGTTTCGATATGAACTTGAATCTTGAGCACTGTTATATCTACAGAATATTAATGTTTAATTCAAGACTAAGTTAGCTTTCAAGTGACCATTCTGTGTAATTTTCGATTACTTGAGCATTTGATAAAAGTTCTGGTTTATCTCAAGAATATAGATAGAGGTAAAAACACTATCTATTAAGCTGGTCTCGATCATATTGGCTTGGAAGCACAAATAACGAAAAGCAAGCCTAATAGGTAATGGTCCAGGTATCCAACTTTTGCAGTAAGCTGATTCTCAAAATCTCCGGAATAAATATATAAAAAAAAGCTTCAAAAGATCGAAAGATCGGATCGAAAATAAACCGATTTAATAGATTTTTTTAAGGCTAAAGAATCGATCCAAAAAATCGGAAATTTGAGTTCAAAAGATCGATCTCGCAAAGATCGATCCAAGCCTAGTCTGTAATCCTAGTCTGCAGCAGATGCGAACGTCTGATCATTCTGGAGGTCAGATTTGCTAGTAGAATTTGAAAACATTTCGATGCTTTCATGGTTCCTCTTATAATATTCGGTGGCATGCATGTTCCTGAAAGCAGAGACTAACGGTAGGAGATCCAGATGTATGCAAAGTTTGATCGATCAGATTTTCGGTTGCTACATCTGGAAATAATATCAACTATAGAGTTTTTTTTTGACAGTTCTTACGCACACTTGATCACGTATACGGATAAGAAAAGGAAAAATAACCTCCAAAATTTTAGTTAACAAAACGTTGATGTCCGTTCAAGGACATGATCGCTTTTGAGGTTATTTCCCCACAGTTAAAAAGTGTTACTGAAAAGGTCAGAATTATGTCACGAATATTTCTAGCCGAAAATAAAACAACTATTGAACATTTTCATCTGTGGACTCAATCCATTTATTTTAAGAAAAACATCAAGTATGGTAAACATGCATAAATAAGAAATCTCTTCATGATCAACTTGAAAATTAATGTTGGCTTCTTTCAGGCCTTTTCAAAAAATCATTCAGAATTAGCCACTGTTAACCGACGTCTCTGGTACTGGCGCTTACAATAACTCTGGATATCGGTTAAAGAAGAAAACCAATCTGCTGTCATGCTTAAGGAAGGAAGGAACAAAAATGATGATTTTTCAGCACAAAATATTCAATTTTCCCACACAAACCTAAAAGTTCAAATTTACTCATGTTATCGTTACTTCAAAATTCTGCAAAAAATCATAGATGAGTATTGAACCAAAACGAAGCTTTTGAGACCCCAGGGTTTGAGAAATTAAAAAATGGCCCCAAATCGACTCAGTCTATTAGAACATTATAAATATCACTCTCTCTGCAATAGCGTGCTTTTTTATCATTTATAAAACCGGACTAGAATATTGCAATGAATTGTATTGAAATGAGATAACATTTTTATGTCATGATTCTGGTTATCACAAGACTAACCGAGACGATTCATTCATCCGTATCGATGCCTTTCATCTTCGAAATAAAAATGAACACATTCCAAAAACCTTAACTACCAATAACAAAACTCTTCAAGAGGACATAAAACGAGGGGCAGTTAAAAGATTTAAATTGGTTTTCTTCTGGTATTCATCAGGCAATCGTTCCATAAGTTTGTTGAAGTATTTGAAAGACATATAAATGTGGAATATCGCTGCATACGTTTCTGTATTTAGTAAAAAAAAAACCGGCTGAACAAGGAGATTCTTTCAGCAGCAGCTGTGCTAAAAGGTAAACATCTTTTCTGCGACTGCATCTTTCAGAGGCTGATTGCGCCTTTTGGCGAACCAATCGATGCAGGGAATATGAATGGATACATAAAATTTCTGTTTTAATGAACAGTATTTCACTCCTAATTAAAATTCACGCCTGTTCGGCTTTTTTTTTGCTGAATTTGAGGGTCGGCAGAATTTTTGGTAAGAAAAAATTGGGAGGATGAGCTTAGGGTTCCAAGATTTTTTTTTTCGAATTTCAGAGCCAAGCAAAAATATTTTTCCAAAATTTGGAATTTATAATTCAGAATCCTTTTTTTCTTTTTTTTTATAGAAATTTAACCTATTAAGGTCATTTTTCCTCGAATTCAGACTCCAACACTTGAATTTTTAAATAAACTTGAAAGGTTGAATAAGGTGCAGCAAGTTGAAATTTTATCACGCAGAAACCTTGCTTACTTGCATAGAGACGAAACCGCAAAAATCGAAAGTTTCTTCTGCATCGGCGACAAACAACATTCACCTTTTTAGCCGATTATTGACATTTCACCGATATCCTATCCAAGTACCTACGTTAAGTATTTAGGCAAGAGGTTTACGTGATCTCGCAACTCAAACTTGATCCTTGATGACCACACCAAGTGTGCTTTTTTTTCTTGCGCCCAGGCCGCCTAAAATTCAATTTCTTTTAAGCCGCCCCGAAAACAGACAGAATCGGTTAATAAAAATGTCTACACGTTTTTGCTGAAGTCGTTATTGTTGCAAACGTGTACGCGGAATAATCCACCCCGAAAAATTTAATAAAAAAAAACTCAACGCCAATAAATCATCATTGTGCCATTTTCAATTCTGGCTCCACCTTAAGTTTTTTTTCGGCAAAAACTTCATTCGTATCGAACTGACCAGACAGATCCACCCTGCTGCAATCGAAATGAAAACGACCTAAGTCACTTTTTTTTGCTACCAACCATGAACAATCGAAAGATCATATATTACTGGTAATGTTTCCTTTTAGGTACGCGCAGAAACGTGATTCCATCAACCTTAATCGATTAATTAAGGTAACGGGTGTGAAAAAAGGCCTACCTTTTGGCTGTTGTTATAAAAAAAAAGACGGAGAGTAAATTGAAGTTTTCGCCCACCTGAGCAGAATTTGGCTGCGGTCGGCATTCGAGAAGTCCGAAAGCTTTCATCACCCAATTGGCACCTTGCTCGGTTTACTTTTGTTCGGGTGCTGTTGGTTTTTTTTTGAGGTTTTATTTTGGACAACCAACATGTCGAAAACAATAATTTCTGACAGTTGTAATAAGTACAGCATGAGGCGATCTCGATTTGGCAGACTCGCATTACGTTACATTGAATTAAGGAAGCTGTCAATAAAATGCAGTGTCCTTTCAATAAATATTATTTGACAAAAAGTTAAATAACAGAACCTCTTCTTGTTATACACCCACAAATCATACTCTACTCCAATAATGAATTTCCTTGGAGGTGTAATTATCGGCATAAGATTCTATGCCGGGCCAGCATTAACAAGCTTTCTAATAACTGGCATTGTCCTCCCAGCGCAAACGCATTGCATAAGTATGTGTGGAAGAAACCAAATGAAACATATCCCATATCTCACCACAAGACAAAATAGGATGGAAACAATCAGCCAGCAAGGATACAGTATTTTCTCCTATTTAGTAAGCAGGTTTAATTTTGAATCAATCAATTTTGTCGTTATCAAACCACATTCCTTTAAAATTCCATTAGATCCGATCTTATTCTCATTCTCGTTTGTGTAGCAATTTTTCATATGAAAAATGTCGATATGTTGGAACGATCTTCAGTTTATTCAAAGACATATATTTCGTCTCAGCCGATTTATGCTTTAGAAACTGGATATACGTGAACAACTTAAAATTAACATTTAACACCCAGTTTCGAGACGGAAATCGAGCCCATACCTGCAGTCGATTTACAATTTAACAAACATTTTATATTGAAACTCAAATCTTGACACATAAAAACCTTATCTGGTCTTTAAAATCGGTTTTTATTTAGATGTGTATCTAAACAAGTTCATCCATTACTTTATTACTAATCACATAAATTTTAAAAAAAAATCATTACAAATTTTATGCTGCTATTAAGTATTCTTCACTAAACCAATTTCAGCCTCAATTTTATTTTCGGTGAAATGCTCAAATCCTGATTCAAAAGGGGTTCGATAAATTACTCAAGGCCAAAAAATTCACATTTCTCTGAGGTGCAAAGGATTAACGAGCTAATTTTAATTTGGTTTGTGATGATAATGCTTCTAAATTAATTCAATCCGATCATTTTCACCATCTTTCATTTCTTCTAACTGTTTATGAAAATTTCATAATCTTAAGATGTTCCTACTAAAATGGACATCATTTTTCACCGATAAGGCTGATACATTAAGTAACAAACATAAACTACGGCGATGATTCTCTTTATAAAATTTATGAACACTTTCATTTGAAAAAAAAGGTCTGCAAGTGTCATAGACTGAATACTGTGAACTGTACAAATTCAACAAACAAAAAAACGTGATTGAGCGTCTCCAGTTCCGACACACGGTGAAGAAATGATCGATGGTTTTCAGTAAATGACCCATTTTCAAAATCTCAGAAGAAAGAAAAAAAAACCGTAAACAAAAAGGCACGTCTTCGGCTTTCTGACATCGTCGTCAGAAGCCAGAAAAAAAATTAATGAACATAAAATTGTTAACCAAAAACAGCTAAGGATCAAAGCTTCTACCGACAAACTGAAAAGGGGTGAAAGAGAAAGGAGACTCCATAACAAGAGGTTGCATTTTGATACGAGAAAAAAAAAATTGGGGAAAAAACGGAGAATTGCAACATCACCCAGCAGGCGGCGGCGATGGCGCTGATTGGTATTCTGCAATGCGTCAACGGTAATTCGAACACGGGTAGCTGATCGAAGCATGTCAAGTGTCTCTGCGTCACATAAAATGCTGCTGGCTGCTGACTGTTGTGGTTAACCAAGTTACGCAAAAAGTTGCTGTTGAAAGTGTTGAGCGTTAAGTGTGGAAGGATGGTCTCAAGAGGCTTTTTGAGATGGTTTGATTCTCTTGAAATTTTTGTGGAATTCTACGAGAATTCCTCAGGATAACAGAATTAATGAAGGTTGATTATTGTAATTTCCGAATTTGTAACACTCCTTTATTCGTTCGAAGTTGGGCGAGTTTTAAATTCCTATGGGTACAATTCGATTAACAAATCATTATGAAATTATTGTTTTTCTATCTTACGTTTAGTGGCTTTTCAATTCGTAACCTTTTGTCTGAACTTTTCAGCTTTGTGCCTGAGTTTTTCACCTGAACTTTCAAAACGTACATTTAGAACGAGCTTCAATAAGTTCTCTAAATATTTCTCACCTTCGCTGGGTCCTTTGCCGTTCAATAAACTTGCGCACCACCGTATTATCAAGTTAGCGCTGTAGCCTTAGCTGGGATGTAGTGAATATCACCTCTGCTCACTGCTGTACTAATGCACAAAGTTGTACACAAACGTTTGGCGATAAATTCAACTTTAAAAAAAAAACTTTCGCGTTTCGCAATTCCCCTATTGTGTTTGTTTACAATTTGTCTATGTTTTTTCTAGCTTTCCCGCTTAATTAGCAACTCTCTTTTCTCACTCTCTCATCGTCCCAATTTGAGAACTGTCATCCATATGAGTGCGTTCAATGCTGTCGGCACGTTAGGCCCGTTCAGTGACAATTATAATAAGATTCTTCAAAGAACAACCACTAAATTTCTCACAAAGTAATAGTCAAATTCATATTTTTACATACATTTCTCTCTTTATTTCAGGTTTGTACCACAGCTAATCTACCAACAAGGAACTAATTTTTCCGATCCAATCATTTTGGTAAGCTTTTTAATGACTTCTGAGTATCCAATTTATGTTTTCAGTTATGTACTTAGTACTTCGTTGGTACTAATGGTTACAAGGTTTTGCAAACCGAGTTTCCGAACACGCATCTAGAAGCCAGAAAACGTATTTTGAAGTTGTGATCCCAAATCAAGCTCAGAATCCCGAAAAAACCCTTCTAGAGGCCAGAAAACGCATTAAAAGTTGTAATCTCAAATTAAGCTCAGAATCTCAAAAAAATGCTTCTAGAGGCCAGAAAATGCACTAAAAGTTGTGATCCCAAAGTAAGCACAGAGTCCCGAAAAAAAACTTCTAGAGGCCAGAAAACGCATGAAAAGTTGTGATCCCAAATTAGGCTCAGATTCCAAATAAACTTCTAAAGGCCAGAATACGCGTTTTAAAGTTGTGATCCCAAATTAAGCTCAGAATCCCGAAGAAAAACGCTTCTAAAGTCCAGGAAACGCATTTTTAAGTTGTGATCCTAAAATTAAGCTCAGAATCCCGAAAGAAAAAAACACTTCTAGAGGCCAGAAAACGCATTTTAAAGTTGTTATCTCATTTTAAGCTTAGCAATCCGGAAAAAACGCATCTAGAGGCCAAAAAATGCACTTAAAGTTGTGATCCCATATTAAGCTCAGAATCCCGAAAAAACGCTTCTAAAGGCCAGAAAATGCATTATTAAGTTGTGATCCAAAATTTGGCTCAGAAACCCAGAAAACTTCTGGAGGCCAGAAAATGCATTTTAAAGTTGTGATCCTAAATTAAGCTTGGAATCCCGAATGAAACGCTTCTACAGGTCATAAAACGCATATTAAAGTTGTGATTTCAAATTAAGCTCAGAATCCCGATATTGGCTGCTAGAAAATTGATAAGGGTGACATTTAGAAAATGTATGATTCAAAGAATCGCTTTTTTTATTGAGTTTCAGCCAGGGGGATGGCATCTCTATCCTTAGTCATTGAATTTGACAACCATCAATGTTTGGGGTCCAACAAGTTTTGGTACCCAAACAAACCTGACATTTGACTTTCAAGGACCCGAACTAAATGTCAAATACTAGAGAAGTATGATTGATTGCACACTAACACAACAATCATTCTGTGTTACTAACATCAATAAGGTTTCTCATTGGTTGAAATTTTGAGTTCTTCAACTCTGTATTGCTTTGATAGAAAATCACCATAAACGTCTCTTCCGATGGATAGAAAAGAAAAAAACCAGGTTACCATCCCCCTGGTTTGAGTTGAAGCTGACATCTTGCCTGGTAAAAAAATCGAAAAGAAATTTAATTTGATTTTTTAAATAAACGATCTCACCGATTTACACGCGTTTTCCCTTGACCAAATTTTGACCGTATCACCCTTTATACTGGCAAAAAATATCCAACTAGTTTTTTTGTCACTTCGATTTTTCCATGAATCCCGAAGGGGGGATTAAAGAAAGTTTAAGATATTTTAAACAAACATTTGAAAAATTGTCGAAATTTCAAACAGTTGAAAAAGCGGAAGCCTAACTGTAGAAGATGAATATTATATCTCCTGTTTTATTTTATTTTTTTTATATTTTCGATCTTATCGAAATTATCTCGATTTTACGATTTTAAGATTTTGCGTCATGAAGTTTTTATACAAATTTTAAGCATGCATGCAAGTTTTTGTCTAAATTTTTTCCTAATTATTGAAAATTTTAATTAATTTCTATTATGCCTGAACAGTGAACACCCTCACCCAACGCCTCGTGATGTTTCTATTCCAAGTGACAAAAGAAAAATTTCATTTTTTTTTAAATTCATTTTTTTTAAATTCATTTAGGAAACTTGAATTCTTTGATTTGGACAAATGCAAAACTTATACAAAACGAAATAAAAAATTCGCATAAAAATTGAAGACTTAATATCTGACATCTTTATGTGAATTGAGTGAATATTCTATAACAATATTACATTGAATCATCCACTGAAAATTGGTTGAAACAAAGTTGATTTTGAGATTTTGCAATCTTTTTTTTCCTTTCATTCCAAAAATATCCATGAACAAGGTCAGTTCGTGAACTTTTGACGAAAATGAACAATCTTAAATTCTCGCTTGAAAAGTCAAATTTGACCACATTTTAACATACATGAATGCCTCCAAAAACGCTAACTTATGCAATCAAACATGATTTAGAGGTTAAAATTTATTTTTTTGTTTTATATGTGACACTAAGACACTGACATTAAAATTTATTTTTTTGTTTTATATGTGACACTTTACCATCGTTGTGGTACCCGTGTCTGAGGTTTAACAATTGATTAACAGTGAAAAATATGAAAACCTACAGAAATCATCAAAAAGGAAGAAAGATTTTCAAAAAAGATAGATATTTCATTTCGATATCCACGAGGATTGTAAGAATTGTAAGAAAAAAGTACGATTTTTTTCCTAGTCCAAAATATTTGTTAATGTAGTCCTCACACTAACTTAGCTCAATAACTATTTTTTGAAGAAAAGAGGGAGATTTTTTTTGTAATAGAACCCCACAAATGCTCTTCACTGGACAATCTCTCTACGAATTTATGTAGAATATTGATTTTTTAATGTAAATTATGCATCCTCAACATTAAAACATTCTACAATCAATAACTAAGTTGGTACAGTCAGTAATGACAGTCAGTAATGAGATTTTTTTTTCTAGATTTTTCAAATAAAATCAGAATCACTATGTTTGGCACATTACAACTCTTTTTTTTCAATTTGTATCTCTATGATGTCTTGTACAAAGTTGTAGACAGGAAAATTTCCCTGTAAATCATGCTATTGAAATACTGAGTTGGATTGACGCTAAAGACAAGACAAGCGTTTAATTAAGATTGATATGATTTTGTCTTTGAAAAAAACATAAAACGGTTAAAAAAAACTTCAAAAAAATTGTTCAAGACCCTCCGATGGATTATTTCAATTTTAGGCTCAAATGAAAGGAGAAAGTCCCAGCTTTTGAATGGTGCAAGAATTAGCTATGCTTATTTTCAAAAAATAAAGTTTTCTCACAGCGACACCGTAAGCTTTAGTGCAAAAAAAATGACAGTTTTTCAAATTTTATTATTGGGAAATAATAAATTCCATATAATATGGTTTCGTGTACAGCAGAGAGTTCCTTTTTCAAAATTTATAAGTGACAAGCTGACCCGGTGTGCTTTGCTACCCCTTCCAAGGAAAAATTAAGGTCGTTAAAATTATTAGGATTAAAATATACTTCCTTTTAAATTAAATTTCAATACAATTCAAAAGCGAATAATTTTTCATGGGGTGTGAGCTTCTAGATCAGTGGTTTTCAAACTTTTTTCACTCACCGCCCCCTTTTGCAAAATTTTCGAGCTCAACGCCCCCCTGGCAAATTTTTATAATAATTCCAAAATAATGATAATCTGGATCGTTGAAAAACCATTAGCTAATGGCTTTATGTTGTTGTAAGACTTAACACAAAATTCAGTCAAATCTATATGAGGCCCTCATAGTCAAATGGCAACCTAGTCCATAGGGTATTGTAAGTGTAAAAATGGTCCATTTTAACTTTATAATGTCAAACGCTTCTTCATATTTCAAACAATATTTTGTGATTTTTCAGAATTTCAGAATTTTATTTACATACTATTTCGTCCGGGAGAAAAATGCAAATTTTCAAAAAATATATGAAAAATGACCAAACATAAAAACTTAAAAGCAAGTTTTCTCGAAATTAGCTTTTATTCACTTATATCCTTTTGTCGCAGCAAACACTTAAATCTATTTAAAATTTGCTAAACAATTACATTAACTGATTTATTAGTTTGTTTTGATATAAAATCATGCATGTATCTTAAATGTCGGTAAACAAAATACTATATTCACAATTAATTTGCATTATTGAATACAATTACTGTCCAGCCGATGATTTCACCGTAAAATAGTATTATTTCTTGATATTTGAATTTGTGTCCTGTTCAAAGTTATGCAGCATTCACTGGTCTTGAAGTTTAAATTAGATTTAAATAACTGAATTCTGGTAATGTTAGCGATAACTGAATAGATTAAAAGTTTATCGATTGCAAATGGCACAATTAAAATAAAGATGAACAAGTGAGAATGTAAATATAAAATTCTCTTGCCTTAAAAAAATGCTTTCAAATTTTCTTTCCAAAAAGCTATCACTAAATCACAGATCATACCTTGTACACAGATTTTTTCGATGGTTTTTTTTCTGTTTTTTATCAGTTTTTATACATTTGAAAAATTATCAAGCCTTGCCATCCAAAACCAATCTTTTAAGTATAACCCGAAATAATCTTACAAACCAGATCAAACTGAAGAGGGTATACAAAATCTGTGACAATATAAAAACATCTTTTAGATGCATTTTTAGAGAAAAAAAATGAGATACTGGAACAAAAATTTGCATGGAGCTCTGTGAAATTATTGATATTTTAATCTTGAACCTGATGTTTAGTTCTGTAACGTAATTTTATTTTTTTTGCGTCGAATTTATTGTTTCGTGATTTATTAAAATGTGAATTACGACCTCATCGCCCCTCTGAGCCCTTGCAACGCCCCCCAAATTTCAAAATTGAGCTCACCGCCCCCCTGGAAGCTCTCAACGCCCCCAAGGGGGCGGTAGGGACCACTTTGAAAACCACTGTTCTAGATTGAGTGTCAATGTAATTTAAAATTGAAGTTGAAGCCACCTTTTAGAAAAAAAAAATAGGAGGGATCTTCATTACAGTACATAAAACCTTTTAATTATAAAAAAAAAATCGTCCCTTTTTGAAGCGGAAGGTGTAAATAAATACATGCTGATTTTTTCAATAATCAAAAAGTGTGTCAAACTTTATGAAAACACTAAGATTGGTAAGAATATGTACATTTATAATACACTAGCTGACCCGGTGTGCTTTGCTACACCTTCCAAAAATAAATTATATTTGTTAAAATAATTGTAATTCAGATTTATTTCCTAGACAGCATATCCAACCATATTTCAACATAATTTATAAGCAAACGCTTCAAAAAGAGTGCTACAACTGGAGTTTCGAGTTTCAATACAAAGATGATTTAATGATATAGACTTTCAAGCCCTTTTTCTCCCTTCTTATAGTGCTCACGAACTACTATAAAATCATTTTTAGTTTCTAAATGACGTAACATTTCGCTTCATTTGTCTGATAACATCAATAAAGAGTTGCCTCCTTTTTTCCTACTCCACCCAGAAATAAGCAATGGTCTCAAATTATTCGTACCCAAACAATCTCTCTTCCTTTTGCTTGATATGTTCTCGATTTATGCCAACAAACTTTTATGGAAGCCCTGATTGGTTAATAAGTTTTCAAGCTATACAACGCAATTTTTATGAAACTCTCTTTCCTACCCCCCCCCCCCCCCTTGACCACACTGCAATGCAGAAAGGATCGTAAAAATCATAGAAACATATCTAGTACAAATACCTTTTCACGTTAAAAACATGTTAATAATTTTTCCAAACTTGTAGAGGAGACACTTTATAACTTGAGGTGATGTTCAACAGCACTTGTCATGCATGATATGAAATCTAGCAACTTTTTATATTGCAAATTTTCAATCCTTTTTAAGAACTTTCAAGATTTAAACTTACTGATCTTATTTGTTCATTCACAATCGATTGAAAAACAGACTATCAAAAACTGAATGGATGGATAATAATTTGTTCATGCTTCGACGGTGGTATGAATATTTTCTAAAAACGTTCATGTAAACATAATACAAAACCTTAAAAAGATGATTTTTGCACCGAGAAGGGTCACGGTCATCAAAGTTTCTTCTGATTCTATTTTTCAAAATTTCAATCTTAATTTCGATTCAGATACACCGCGGCAAGTGCAAATGGATTTTACCATAGTTGAACTTTTATAAAACCTAAGAAAAATATGGAAATGTTTGAAATAAACAAATTTTTGTTTGTTGCATAGCTAAATCAGTTCTTAACAAACTCTTGTTGAAAGTAAAATATGCAAAAATGTTGATAAAAAGATATTTCTGGGTTAACATTTTTTTCGTATATTGAGGTAAATTAAAACACAATGCTTTTTCTGAAGTTTTTCATAGATGCAAAACATAGTGTAAAGGCTTTATAATGATTACGTGTTCCTGTTTGATTTATCAAATTTCATTGATATATCTATACTCCACTTTTACTGAATGCTGTTTGAAGCATAAGACCTTTATCCAACACCCTTTCTGACTTTTCTCACATAATGCTGAATCATTTGGAGAACAAACTCTTAAAACGAAGATGTTTCATGAAAAGGAGTTAATATTATTTACAACACTTTCAGGGCATATTAAAAATTTGCTTCTACTGAAATATCAATGAAAAAAAAAAACTTTTCAACAAAAAAACGGATATTTAATTAAAAATTTGACAAAAGTCCGGCTCGGCCCGGATGCCTGTATTTGACTAAAGAAAAGTCCAGATTTAGCTCGAATTTATATATTTGTCAAAACAAACAAAACAAAACAATTTCTGCTGTTGAAATATTTATTTTTGTGTTTAAAACGAAATTTTTTGCGCACGTTTTTTAGAAATAACTATGAGAATTTTTTTGAAAGCCTTAAATACGATTTAAAAACTTAAAATAAAAATTTCATGTTTTTTCTCTTGATTTGTGTTGAGTAATTCCTGGATTTTGACCTAATTTGCCCGAATATTGCACGTCAACATCTTTTAATCCAATGCCCAAATTTTGCCAGGTTTCTAGACAAAATAGTCTGAATTTTCCGGCCCTGGTATGTGCTGAAAAAATTCTAGCAACCTTAGTCATACCAATATTTCATATTCATCAGTATTAAATTCATATTTTTTAAACAACAATTGCCGCTTCCGTTAACACGAAACAAATTAATATTAGTTTTGAAAATCGTTTAGGATGGTTTTGATTCCATCGGCAAAATATCAATCTGGGTCACATCTAGGCGTCATTCATTAATATGTGCTGAACAAATGTGCTGGAAATCATAAAGAAAACTATCACATCTAGGCTTCATAGCGCCACCACGTGCATTGACAGTATGCCTGATTGAGAAATACGCGCCCAAAGGTTCCCACTAATCAGTATGCTATGCCATAATTACTATTCTCTAGCGACGTTTGCTCGTGACGCCTCGACCATGGAGACGAAAAACAAACCGCCCAACGCCCAAAGGAAAGAAAATTTCTAAGAAATGGAAGCCATGACTTTTATTTGATTCAAATTATTACCATTATTACAAATTTAATTGTTACGGACAATTGATGCGACTTTTTGCTATTTTGATTCGATATAAACCGATTCGCATGCCTACAGAATATTCTAAAAATAATTTCATTCGAATCGTTTGGGTCATTTCGGAGGAGTAGTACTACAAACACCGTTACAAGAGAATTTTATATAATAGATTTATTGAATATGAGAGTCTTTATTCATTACAATGGGAAGCGTCTATCGATACAATATGTTATCTAATTTTGTGAAAACTTATTTGTTAATTCAATAAATAATCTCGTTACGTCAAAACGCTCACGTTTATAAAATTTTACCAAAAATCCTTCAAGGATTGTTAAATTTTGTCAATTTTTTTTTTGATTTTGTATGGCAGCCCTCATTTTCGGATCCACATGGATTTAAAAATTTTTAAGAAACAATTCCCGGTCTTAAAAACGGCTTTACATCCAATTTCACGTTGATCGGTTCAGTAGTTTCCGAAAATTGTTCTAATTGTGTTGAATTTTTGTTATTTTTGTATGGGAGTCCCCCTTTATTTTGGATTCGGAGTGGTTCGAAAGTATTATAACTAAAAACCATTCCCGGTCTTGAAAACGGCAACACACCAAATTTCACATTGATAGGTTAAGTAGTGTCCTAAAAATTTTCGAATTGTGTCATATTTTTATTAATTTTGTATGGAAGCCTCCCCTCCTTGAAGTCGGGGCGGTTTGAAAGTATTTTAGAAACCATCTCCGACCCCAAAATCTCTTACATACAAAATTTCACATTGATCGGTTCGATAGTTTTCGAGTCTGTAGAGAACAGACAGACAGACAAACGTTCATTTTTATTTATAGATATAGATAGATTAGAACAAATTCTATAAAAAGTTGTTTAGGTTTTAAATCAGTCTTCAAAGACATTTGTATGTTATGTTCCAATTAAATTTTTTTTTTGTATATGATGAAAAAGACTGTGTTACTTTTCTTCAAACCCATTTTGTTTGATCACATAACTATTAAGAGTTTATATTTTTCTGTGGTATGATACCTTTCATTACACTTTAGTTTCTACGTTTTTCTATTTCTACGAGGAAGAACGCAAACTTGCCTGCAAAAATTTACTTAATTTCACAAAACATTGACAAAGTTTAAAACTTGTCTATCCTTGAGACGGATTATCATTCCAGTAAAGGAAGATTTTAATCTTATCTCCCTAGTTGAACTTAACTGTCCCAAAGCTAGATTAAGCTTCAAGCTGACCTGTCAATTACCAAGGAGGGGCTTCGGCGGACGGACGTCAATCGTCAACACCAAGTTGACAGATCACTTAAAGATTTTAGCGCCCATTCGGCGCAGCAAAGTTGACACGGTCGGTGCAGGAAAGTGTAATCATACTTCGCTTTACTGCGTTTTTTTTCCTCTCGCCCCCAAGAAGTGAGAATAAAAATAATGACTGAAAACAATCTCCTAAGAGGGGCTCATATGCTGCCAGGCGCCAGATCCATCGAATCCTGAATGCAGACTACCCACCTATGCTGAAGGCTGTTTTTTCCGTCCCAATAATAATATCCAATAAACGCCACGCTCTTTCTCAGCTCTGGGCCCAGGGTGTGATAACGTCGAAAAAAATACGTTAACCTCGGCCGGTTATAGCCGAGTAGTTGTGGAAAAAAAAACGAAGATAGGCGTGTTTGCTGACACTCTATAAATCATGATTAATGACACATGTGACATTTATGCTTATGCGTTTTCTCACTGCGCTCACGCCGTGTGATATTGAAGAAACGGGTAGGACGCCCCGGTCAGTTGTTTTCGATCATGGGATCAAAACACCGGAGTTGCTGGCTGCTTGCTAACGAGACCGTGTTACCTTGGCGATTAAGCACTTTGGAGGAAAAAACAACACCAACACCGAATATTCCGAACGGTACCAACCTCACAAAACACCCGACGACCCCAGTCGGGCCCCTAGGATTCCTCATCACCTATAGCGTTATGAATTTATTAATCAGCTACAAATGAGACTCGGAGCAGTCGTTAAATGTTCGAACCCCTCTCCTATTTAACTTCGCTAACGCACCAAAACCGATCGATAATTAATGAAAGACGGCGATTTGGGTCGTTCAATCTTTCTTTCAACTGTTTAATGAGTCACGTTCATCAGCCTGGGTTTCTCCCCGCAGGGCTTACAACGAAAGTAAGTGTCTTCCATCCTTGAGGGACCCTGTGCAAGAAGAAAGGGTCATAATTTCTCCACCGCAGCTTAACTGGTCAGAACACAACAACAAAAAATGAAGAAAGAATACAACAACAAAGTCCTACCAAAGATGAACGAAAGACGAACCTCTAACCAAACAATACGACCTCTTTAAAGGGTCGTTTTTCTCGCTCATTACCATTATCGGGGCCCCTCGGAACGCAGGAGATTTATATGGCTTAATCCACACACTGTACACTGTGGTCGTTTCGCGGGTTTGTTCCTTCGCGATGAGCGTATGGATTGTTTACTAGGGTGGCTAGCGATGGAATATCATATTATTTTCTTGTTCTTTTTCCAATCTACTGTTGTTGTTTTTTTTTTTAAATAAATAATGATTTAAGCAGAACTAGAATTCTAAAAAGTAAGATATGTACATTGTTTTATTTTTTGGAATTTAACTCCATTGAAATCTAAAAATGTGCTTTCAAAGTTCTATATTGGATTAGCAAATTCCGGAAGAAATACGAGAGTTAAACACTAAACGTACCGGAGGCGGTCAAATGACGGTTTTTAAACTTTGAAGGATGATTACGCCTTATATATTTTTTTTTCGCCAATTTAACGACAGGACTATTTTTATTTTCAAAATGCAAGTATTTTTGCGTTTTTTAAATTTTTCTAAGTGTTGTGGTTTTCGAATAACGCATGTGGCGTATACCTATTCATACCGCGAGCGGTCAAATGACGGTTTACACTGTTTTCGCTAAAACTTTCTTGTTTCTCAACCGATTTCTTTAAAATTTATAGTTTTGAAAAGCCTATAACGTGACTCAAATATGTTTCTCAGACAGTTTTCAGCTACAATCAATACTTTCAAAGTTATTTTAAGTCCAAAAAAATTTTTATGAAAAAACATGATTCAGGAAAATTGCTATAAATCAGTTATTTAGTGCTCGAAAAAAATTTCACTTAGTGCCTGAGAAAGCTGAAGTTAGAAGCTATATGCTGCACATGCGGAAATTTTTATCAAATTTTTTTGAAGATCATGCCCACAAAAAATGTAAAAAAGTTGTGTAAAACCCGTATTTTCCAATCAATCAACCGCCAAAGCTGTTCCTGTTACAGGAGAGAAAATTTAAAAAGTGAATTAGAAAGAGGACGTAATTTGTCACATTTTGGCATCTTTAGATTTTGTGAAATACGAAATACATAATTTATGACGACTTTTCAAAGGTAGCTGTTTTTCGAACTTTTTACCAATTTTGATTTTCTGAGACAATTCCTACACCTAAGCTCAGCTTTGCAGCTGAAAAATGTCTGAGAAACATATTTGAGTCACGTTATAGGCTTTTCAAAACTATAAATTTTAAAGAAATCGGTTAAGAAACAAGAAAGTTTTAGCGAAAACAGTGTAAACCGTCATTTGACCGCTCGCGGTATGAATAGGTATATATAAAGTGTCGGTATGTTTAGTGTTAAGTTATATCGCTTATCTCGAATGAGCAACTTTTAAGCATAACTCAAATATATAAATTTATGCTTAGCTTAGCCTGATTAAATACTCACATCCACCTTAAACCGTAAAACCCGAAATGCAGGGTTATTGAAAATATATGCATTACCAAGGAATACTTAAAGAAGGTAGTGTCGAGGCAGCCCTGCTTTAGTATTAGTAGGGGAGAGTGGGGTATCGTGGGCCATGGGGAAATGTGGGCCACTTTTAATATCTCAGATGTGTGTTGAGATAAAAATCTCAAACCAACTGTCATCGTCGTCGCTTTGCGTGAGCATATATTCCTATATGTTGTTGACTGAAATACGCATCATATGCTTCTTTTATTTATCAAGCTAAAAAAAGTTAGAAAAATTTACTTACATAATTAAAAAAACACCCGCTAATTTCATCGATGGGGAATCTAAAGTGCATAACGAAAATATGCTCATACGCTTATGATCTTAGTTTTGTCATGATCTTTCACATGGAAAAGGAATTTTTGATGAAACATCAATAAGTCACACAAACGCAACCAATTTGCAAATCATAGCTTGTGGGGAATCGTGGGCCACATATCTTGAATCACCTATATTTTTATGTTTTTATACACATTCAGAACGTAAAATACGTTTCACCTATCTGTAAAGTTTTCTTATGCCAAATGAAGAGTTATGGAAAATATTTTGTCCATCCAATATAACAAATTTTGCCAAAACGTTCGCGAGCCAGGTTTTGGAATCTATGCGATCATACACAGCTCTCTTTTTTTATTTCATCCTCTGAAATTGCTTCAAAATAACGAAATGAATCATGAAATCACAGTTTTGGGTCAACTCATAAACTTGGCATGTTATTTGGTCATTGTGGATTTGGTGGCTTACGATTCCCCACCATTTTTCAAAATCCAAAAAATATTGCTTTTTTTCAAATAGTCAGAATTTGGGGAATATAACTTATTAAAAATTAAAAAAAAACCTTATGATACCTTGAAAATGTAGAAAACTATACCATTTTTTATTTTCATTTTATCTTTTATAATAAAGAAGTTATAGAACAACGAAAAAAAGTGGCCCATGATTCCCCACTCTCCCATGCACATTGCGACGTCACAA
Source organism: Uranotaenia lowii (assembly GCF_029784155.1). Taxonomy (NCBI): domain Eukaryota; kingdom Metazoa; phylum Arthropoda; class Insecta; order Diptera; family Culicidae; genus Uranotaenia; species Uranotaenia lowii. The sequence goes on along the minus strand of NC_073693.1, from coordinate 309,657,962 downwards.
TCACGAAAAATCTGTTAATTTACTAGGAAATTTGCCCTTTTCGTTGATAATTCAAGAATTTGCTGGTAATGTTCCACTTTTAATACCTGTTATTCTAGAAGGATTCTCGCTCTTCAAGATTGGTACGAAAAAAGTTGGATTTTCGAGTAATATTTGTATGAAATAGACCATCGAAGTTCGACAAAATGATGAATTTTTCCTACTCAAATTTGCAAAACTTTAAAATTAGTTCAAAGTCTACCATGAAAATGATCAAGTCAGTGCAGTTTAAGATCCTTATTACAAAAAAGTTATCATAAAACAATTTTTTATATAAAACCACAATTATTTATTCGCATTTTAGTAAATCGAGTTAACAATAATCAATTGATGTTAATTGTTCTACATAAGAATTGATTATGATTGATTATGATTATGACATTGCGTTCATTATTAAAATGAGAAAAAAAAACATAATGAAATCTTCAAAGGACCAGAAAATTTCATAACAGTGAAATAGAGGTCTTACAACACAATCAAAATGAAATTGGAATTCATTTTCGTTCTAAAACATGTTTTTCTTTTAAATTTCTGCCATTCGCATATAAATTTTCGATACATTCGTTTTTGTGACGTCACAAAAATATCCAATATGGCTCTCGACACTACCTTATTTAAATATTCCTTGATGCATTACTTGTTCCAAAACCAAATTATGATAACAATCACTTTGAGTTCCGAGATCGCAAACAAGGCTCAGTAGGCCATCAATTTTGAATGGTGCTTGGAATTAGCAGCAGGGCAGAATTAAGCCGTCGGGAAGCCCGGAATAATTTTTATAGTGGGGGTCTCTAAATTTGTTTCATTTTAATTTAAGATATCTGCAGCACTTGGTAAAAAAAATTTATTTATTTATTCTAAAAACAGGCTATATTTCTGCTTTATAAAATGCAAAATAAAACAGCAGATCGTTCATTTAAACTCGAGAGATCCATCCTGATTGAAAATTCATTCTCACAATAAAGTTTTAGTTGAAAAAGTTTAAGTCAAAATTAAAATCAAAATTCTCCTTAGAAATATACTTGTGAGCCACAAATTTCAAGTCTGAAAATATTGCGCAGAATAAAGATTTAAAAAAGCGAGTGGCTTCAGCAATTGAAATTTATTATTTGAATAAGAAAATGTCAGTTTAAATTCCGAAAACGTATTGAAAGTTTGTTCTGATAAAGATTCAAAATCTAAAATAAAACCAAAAATTGATATCAGTTTTCTAAAAAAAACAGTATTGAAGAGCAGAAACTCCATTACGTCCGAAGAAACGATTCAAATTACAAATTAATACTATAAAATTTTAAAAGTCGACAAATTTAAAAGAACAATGAAGATTTTTTTGTTCCTCGAAATCAACATAAGAATATAGAACATGATTCCAATATTTCGAGGAAGAATGACCCAAATGGGTTTAACTCCTAGAAGAAAAATCCAATATGAGAATTCAAATCAAATTCAGTTCAGGATAAAATAGAAAAAATAAAACAGAATTCATGAATCAAACGTTTCAAACAAAAATTATATGCCTCTTAGTGAAAACATGGTTTTGTTAAAATTTAGTCAAAAGCTTGATCTTCATTTGAAATCAAACAAATATGGAATGGTTTTTTATCCGTTGATTTATTGTTTTAAAACCTTTCAGTTGCTAATTCTGTCATATGTGTAGAATTTCAAATTAAAATAATATTGATTGTTTAAATATATCAATTAATAATATAAAGGCATAGCAACTCAATATCTGTTCTAATATCTGACGATTCACTTATTAATTTAAATAAGTTTCATAACAGTTTTTTAAAATATCTTTATGAATTTAGGTGAACGGGAGTGCAACCGAAATGCTAATTTGATTCGATTATTTCAAAAAATGAGATTCATCTTGAGCCATCAATTTTTTTATCCTTTCGTAATGAATTGTGAACATATATTTGGTATAACATTAATATTCATCCGCTACTCGAGAGTGGATATCTCACTTGTATTCATAAATAACCAACTTTTTCGGTTGATTTGTTTTCTTCGTGCAATCGTGAAATCAATATGAGGCAAAGAGTTGAATTGCATTGAATAGTTTCCAAAAACGATCTTATTCAGTCATCACAAGCTATACAACAAATTCAAAATTAAAAGGGACAAAAAGTAGAATCACTTCATCCATTAACAAAACTTTTATATTTTAAATATCTCCTTTAAAGTATTCTTCAAAATTTGAGAAAATTATTTTCAATCTCAAGAATCGTTTTTGAAAACACATGAGTGTACCAAGAACAAGAATTAGGAAAATAAGTTAGTTTAAAGAAAATTTAAACACTTTTTTTGCTATAAGTTTAAACTTTTTATCACTGCCTCTATGTTAGAAACAGGAGTTTCCTTAAGAAAAATCTAGAAGCGCAGGAGGTGTAGGAACACTTTATCGCACCATTCCCCGAAATGGATACTGATCTATAACCTCTCCCCTACTAACACAACCCTTTCCTTGGATATTTAAATATAGATTAGCAGACGTATAGACGGTTTCTATAGTTGGTGATATTGACTTACCTTTGTTTCAAAATTAGTCTTTCAAAATTAGTCTTTGGAATATAAAGGGACAAAAGGTTGTTGATTGATCTTAGAGAATATCCTACTAAAAATCCTTACTTCATTCCTGATTGACTACTAGGACGTGGCCGGCGCCGTTATTAGTTAGCTTAGCTTAGCTTAGCTTGATTGACAACTTACATCCACCTTGAATCATTGAACCCGAAATGCACCTTAAGATGTCTTGATAAAGAATTAAAAGTATTCTAGTATACTCTGTGATTGATTACTAAATTTGGTTTAAATACAAGTCAATACATTTCGGATTCCAAGATAGCAGGCGTGGCTCAGTAGAACAATTTCCACATCGCCAATGGTTGCTACTCCGTGATTGACCGAGGCCATCAATTTTGTTAAGGGGTCAAATGAACGGAACCTAGGACATGGCCGGCGCCGTTATTGATCATTTTCAAAGGGAAAGCATGAGTTTTGTGCATTGTTCATTTGTGAATGAACTGCTAGTCCCAAGCACCATTCACCAATCACGGAGTAGCCACCATTGGCGAGGTAGAACTTGTTCTGCTTAGCCACGCCAGCGATCATGGAATTTGTAGTGCGTAAATTGAGCAAAGTCTAATCAAATATGTTATCTGAAGTTTAAAATGAATGATTATATCCAAGCACCAAGCACCAAGTTCAATGATTCAAGGTGGATTTGAGTAGTTTACTAAGCTAAGCTAAGCTAAGCTTAAATCAAAACTCGCTTTAGAAAATAAATGAATAATTTGAATAAATAGCATTTTTGTCATTTCTTTATTAAAAATGGCTCAAACTTAAGGAAAAATAATGAGCATGGGAATTTTCAATCAAATCATTGATTGTGCCTCTGAGAAAACAAGTTAAACCGTACTTCCTTCGTACTAGCCTCGGATATTGAATGTTGGCAGATATGAATTTGAAAATTGAAGAATTTCTGAAAAATGTATGAAAAAATATTTAATAAATTTTGAACTTTTAATATAGATTGCTAGGTTTGATAACTGTTTAGAGCAAAACTTTTATTTTTTTTTCTCCTTCTTTTAGCTTCCAGGAAGGTTGCAGACTAAGGTTGCAAGATTGCCCGCTTTTATCCGAGGTTGCCAGGATATTTTATTCAAAATTTGGGAACAGTCCAGCCCTGCCCGATTGCCCGGATTTCATTAAGAAAGACCGGACTGTGCCCGGATTTATTCAGAGTAGTTAGAATTCAACTTAAGAATTGAAATTTGATCTCTTGTACATAATTTTATAAGCACTAATGAACAAATTGACACGATAAAAAAAAAAAATAATCCGGTCGGATATGTGCTGAAAAATATCTGGCAACCTTTTTGTAGACGACACACGGGCGATACACAAACTTCACGGATTTCACGAGTCACGACGCATGTACAAAATTTTGATTCGTAGCTACTTTTGCTTGGACGCCATTTTGAAAACTGATAACTGAATGTCAAAATCCAAATAGAAGCATCACACACACACACCTACAAAGTAAGGATGGTTCAGGTTTTTTATATATGAATGATTAGAGAATATACGGCGAATGTGAGTTGACCACATTTTGATCCGAACACCCTTTATTACAAAACTTATCACCCATGAAATAAAAATTGACCATATTATAGGTAATTTTTTTTAAAAGATTTTGCTCATTTCCTGTTGAAAACGCAGGTTTCAGTGGTGGAATGGAGTTATCTTTATTCATGTTTTGTCAGTCTAGTCATTACATAACTATACAATTCATTATCAATTGCTATTGTCTAACTCTCCACTTATCATCTTCCCTAAAAAAGTACTCATTTCTGAATGAGTAAATGAGAAACTACTCATTTCTGTGTGAATATTCTGAGCTATCCACTCAGAATATCTGGCAACACTGCTGAGTTACCACGAACTCAGTTTGAGTAGTTCGACTTAACTGTGTGATGATGTAAACATTTATTGATGATTGCCGAACAATAGGATAGTGAAGATGATGAAATTCACTATCCTATTGTGAAGATGATGACTTTCACTATCCTATTAGTCGGCAATCATCAATAGCCAATCAATGCCCACAGCAAGGTAAGAACCTAAACAAATATTGTTTTGATTCTGCTGCAATCGGTAGCAATGAGGGAGCGGCGGATCTGAATGATCCGATATATTTCTTTAACTAGGGATCGGAAATACGCCGATACCGTAAGTATCAACACCGCCCCTCAATTCGTAGAATGCTGAACAGCTTTGAGTACCTTGCTCTTGGTAACGCCTTCGTGCACGCATCAGCTGGCTGATCCTCAGCGGACATGTGTCGCAAAGATAACTGACCGCTTCTCACGATCTCCCCAATGAACGCATACTTCACTTCTAGATGCCTCATCCGCTGATGGGTCCACGCCTCCTTCAGATACTGGATGCAAGGGATGTTGTCCTCCATTAACGTGAAAGGAGTGCTAACCACACCCGATTCACCAAGGAAGTTTACTAACCGCAAACCTTCCTTGACTGCATGACAAAGTGCTCCTGTCTCAGCTTCGGTCGACGACAGACTGGCCGTCTGCTGAAGTTAAGTTGACTACGAAACTAGATTCCCAAAGATCATGTAAGCATAGCCTGATACAGATCTTCGATCATCGGAGTCGTTGGCAAAATCTGCATCAGCATATCCGATGAATGGCTCCGATTTCCCGTTTCTGCGGGATACCCACGCCGTATCGCTAGTACCTCGAAGGTATCGCGCTTCAGGCCTTGCCAATGCCTATCCGCCGGGATGGTCTGGTATTTGCTAAGTGCGCTAACCGCTACACTGATATTCTGATGTCTGCAAACAACCGATAAAATCGTTGAACGGCTGCTCAGTGATAACCTCACTTCGTCCAAAAGCCCTTCAGCTTGATGACGATTCGAAGTTGCTCTTCCTCATCACAAGCGGCTTCGTTAGCCACGTAGCGTTGAGTAGCCTCTCCTGTTCGCTGACTGCGTCTCTGGACCGGTTCGGGATTGACGGAATCTTGATCATCATCGCCATCTTCGTCATCGCTACTCTCGTAGTTGCTCTCGTCTCGCGTCATACGCTGGCAGGCACCGGAATCGATGATTTGTTGATTCCGGTAGCTGATAATTTCAGCACGCGAACAAACGGAGTTTCTTGCATGTTGCTTTCTGGTTACCCCAGAGAAGCAACCTCTTGTAGCTAATAGTGCTAATTCTCGATGCCTCCGAGAATAAGCAAGAGTTCGTCCGGCAGCAAATCAGAAATCAAGGAGTGGTTGAAATCGCTGGCGACTAACCGTCGCCCAAACCAGCTCCTCCGACGCACCCTGAACACCTTCCAACCATCGAATACAAGCTTGCGCATGCTAACCGCAGCGCAGCTACCAAGCATGAGAATAATCCTCTCGACTTGCAGCTTCATGGCTTTTCGTTGCACTGCTTCAACGCTTCGAGCGCTCTAAAAATGCGGAGAGCAACGTTCAGCAGGATAAGTCCGATCTGGCTCTGATGCGTTGATGAAGTTGCTGGCAACTAACCGTCGCCCAAAACATCTCTTCCAAAGCCACGGAAAAATCGTACTGTATTAAGGCTTCGATGAGCTCACGCGTACTTATCGCAACGTAGCTCCACATCACGAGAGTAAGCAGCTTTTTCCAACCATCGAACCGGACTAATCCTCCATCTTGAGCATTCGGCCCTAACGAACCTGGTAGCAGATCCCGAGAGTCTTCCTCTCGGCCGTAGGAAATGAAACCATGCTGCCAACTGCAGCCCGGCTCGTGTCGGCATCGAGAGTAACTTTCTCGGAATCCGACTTCCCGGCCTCGAACTCCAGTGGCAGCTTCTGGCTGACCTGGAGCATCTAATGGCCTCTGCGCTGACAATCCTCCGCGTTCAACACCTGCATGCTGATCACAGTGCGCAAGCAAAGCACTAGAGTAACCCTTTCGGCTATCAGCAACACACAATTAATCCGGGGTGTTGCTTCAGCTGGATCTATTCACTTCTGCGCAGCCCTGTTGCGGATCCTGAGACTCCGTCTGGTCGTCGGACTTCCTTGGAATATCTAGGTTGAAAAAGAAAATTACGTTTATCTTACAACAATTGTTTTCTTTAAAAATATGTTTTTCAAAATTTTCTTGCAAGTTTTTTTTTCAAATGTAACTCTTATAAACAATATGAAATACAAAAGCAAAATGTAGTTATTGTGAGCTTTTCGAATAGTAGATTTGCTACTACTAAGCATGGTTTTCAGCGATCAAGTTTAAGTTAAGCACACATTTTTGACGGTCGCCATGAAACTAGATCACTGATCGATGCGACTCTTTGGTACTAAAAACCATTCGTGGAGTTTCTTGAATTTTCTGTGTTTCTCTACCAAAAGAAAAATTTTCAGCCACTTTAGTACAACTCATCAACCACCTCTGGGACACGAACAAATCACTCTCGAAGGCACAAAGTGGCTTAAGCCGTGTGTGATTGGTGTTTTTAAGGAATCATCATCAGCCATCGCAGCTCATCTCTCGGTCTTGTGGTGTGGGCAGTAAAATGAATGTTCCCGTTTTATGTGCGTATGTACCTACCTTAATCCTTCAGGTAAAATTCAACGTGAACGCCATCGCCAAGTTTATGACGTACTTATCCACGCGCAGGTAATGTGTGCATTTGGAAAGCACACGTGCATTTTGCCAGCCAATTTATGTAGATCTCTTTGGAGATGTTTTTGGAATGAGAAGGGTGAACATTATGGAGTTTACTGCTTTTCGGAACAACTTTTTTAAATGAACTTTAATATTCTTGTTGCTGACTTCATCTTCCTAACTTTGATTGATTTCCATGGCTTGGCGCTGGGGTCTCAATTTGTTCAGCCCTAGTTCCCATCTGCTGCTCTAATGTCTTACTCGACTCGACTTCTTCGTTTCCCATGAACTAAATGCAACAGAGTCTGAAAGACGATCGAAATCATCAAAATGCCAAAACTATTAAATTTGAATTCTAATTATGTGCTGAATAATGATACTAAAACAGCGACGGCGGCGCAGCGCAAAATCGATACGATCTGTTCTCCTCTTGTTTTTTTTCCTCGGATCAACTTAAACCCCCCAAACTCGAGAAGGCAAACCATCTATTAAGTGATCGTTAAAATGTCACCAATTAATCGGCGGTCTAAATAATGGCGAACAATATCTGATGCAAATGCTGCAAACTCATTTAAACTGCCAATATGGCGCAGCTCTCGGTATGCTAATTGTAATCGTTTGCTATCGGTTTCAACGAGATTGATGCAGAGATGCTGTTGATGGTGAGTTCCTTTTCCATTCACTCCAGTTTCCAATGCTGTACCGCACTTCAATTCACTCCAGATGACCTCCAGCATCCATTAGCCCGGTGAATTAGCAAGTCATAATTTGTTCGTAAAGCCAGTTACAAACATTCCACCTGATGCATGCATGCGAGCTGTTTGACCGAGTGATAATAAACGTCTAATTAAATCACCGTCAATGACTGGTGTAGAGGAGCCTTACGGAACGAACGAATGAACGGAATTGCAGTCAACTTTCGATCGAGATTGGTCCTACGCAACGCACGGACAAAATTGACCGGGAATCGACTTGCAGGCGCCTTGTCGATAATTATCGAGTGCTTGTAATATCTACTTACACTGGAATATTGTTAGCAACTGTTAGGAAGTGAACTATTTTATATGTGTTTAATTATAACACATTAAACTAATTGTGATGGGGGAGTAACTCCACCCATTATCAAATCAGGATACATTATTTTCCAACTGTAGGGGAGAATATGGAGACTTGATCTTATTTTCTTGTTTTCATAATATTTTTTTTTTTTTTGAAAAATTAAGCAACTCGCCGTCTTTTGACACATTCTTCACTTGCTTCCTGAAAGTTGAAATATTATAATAACTCCAACAATTGAACCCTTTGTGAACCCTTTGGATTCATCTTGAAGAGAATAAGTCAATGCGTTTGAAACCGAACAGTTATGACATTAATTTGACATAAATTTTAAAAAAGGATAAAGTGGTCCATTTCGAATTTCTCAAACCCTGAGGTAAAACCTCAGCTTTGTTTTGTTTCAAAACTCAGACATGATTTTTGGGAGAATTTTTAAGTAACAATTAAATTAAAAAATTAAATATTATTTTGTACTGAAAATCAATATCATTTATGTTTATTCTATGGAACCGAGGCTACTAATGGTTTGTGTGTCAATTTATAAATTATCTAAAGGAAATTTTCCGCTGAATAACTTTGTCAAAGACCATATTTTCACTCACTATTAGGCAAAAAAGTTATTCGCTGTGTAACAGGGGTATGTCTTTTGGCATAGAAAACGAATCAATTCAACTGACATCACTGTTGATGCATAGCGAGATTTTGCTTGAAAAGTAGTCATGCAATACCTTCCTAGGCACTAGCAGTGATGTCAATTGAATTTATTGTTTATCAATGCCAAAGACATGCCTCCATTAAACACCTTATAGCTTATTTGTCTTATAAGATACGAAGTTACAGTCTTCGACAAAGTTGTTCAGCAAAAAATTTTCTTAAGAGAATTTATAAATTGGCACAAAAACAATAAGCAGGCTTGGTTCCACAGAAGAAACAAAAATGATGTTGATTTGTCAGTACAAAATATTCAATTTTTCCATACAAACCTAAAAGATCAAATTTACTGATGTAAACGTTACCTAAAAATTCTGCAAAAAATCATGTATGAGTTTTGAACAAAAACGAAGTTTTAAAGTTTGAAGATTTCAAAAATGACCCCAAATCGACTCAGTCTAATGTCGTAGTTTACTAAAGATACAAAAATGTTGCCCGAAAAATGTATATCAAACTTTGTTGACCCAGGAGAGTTGGTATAGATAGGGGTATCAGGTATCAAAATAAGGGAGAGTTGCTATAGGGAAGGAGGTGTCACTCAAACCGTTTACGCGTTCATTCAAGCAGTGCTATACACCATGCAAATCGTATTCACAGCGCCAGAATTTCATCGAACTTCATCGCATTTGCTCAAATGTGGTGTAGTCTATGGCACGCTTAAGAATCGTAAAATCACGACAATGGTGTGGTTGGTAAAAGAAAAACAGAGAGCGCAGATTGTCAAGGCTGCTGCTAAACCAAAAATTTGTTTATGATTCGGCCTCCGTTTGATAGGCAGATTGGCTCAGTGAGCACAGATTTTAAAGGCTGCTGCTAAGAACAAAATTGTTTCTAATTCGCCCACTGGAAAAAGATGGAATTGGCTTAGGAAGCGCAGATTATTAAGGCTGCTTTTGCTGATTGCTTTCTTCGATTTGGCCTTCCGGTGGGAAAAAGACGAAATTGTCTTATAAAGTGCAGATTTTTGAGGCAGCTTTTGCTGATTGTTTACTTTGATTTGGACTTCCGGTGGGAAAAAGACGGAGTTGACTTAGAAAGTGCAGTTTTTAAAAGCAACTGGTGCTGATTGTTTGTTATGATTTTGCTTTCCGGTGGAAAAAGACGGAATGGCTTCAGAAGCGCAGATTTTTAAGACTGTTGCTGCTGTTTGTTTGTTTAGGTTTGGCTTTCCGGTGGAAAAGGCGGAAAGGATTTGTAAGCGCAGATTTTCAGGCAGCTTCTGAAAATTCCGGTGGAAAAGGCAGAGTGGATTTGTAAGCGCAGATTTTCTTGTTTACTTTGATTTGGCCTGCCAGTGTTAAAAGACAGAATTGGCTTAGAAAGTGCAGGTTTTCAAGACTGCTTCTGGTGGTTGTTTGCTTCGATTTGGTCTTCCGGTGGAAAAAGACAGAATTTACTTAGAAAGAGCAGATTTTTAAGGCTTCTTTCGAAGAAGAATGACCTTAATGGGTTAAATTACTATAAAAAAAAGAAGAAAAAAATTAAGATTGCGTCTGCTAATTGTTTACTTTGGAAAAAGACGGAATGGCTTTAGAAGCGCAGATTTTTAAGACGGTTGCGACGGTTTGTTTGTTCAGGTTTGGCTTTCCGGTGGAAAGGCGGAAAGGATTTGGAAGCGCAGATTTTTAAGCAGCTTCTGCTGATTGTTTACTTTGATTTGGCATGCCAGTGTTAAAAGACAGAATTGGCTTAAAACGTGCAGGTGCTTAAGACTGCTTCTGGTGATTGTTTGCTTCGATTTGGCCTTCGGGTGGAAAAAAGAATGAATTTACTTTAAAAAAAAGCAGAATTTTAAGATTTCTTTCGAAGAAGGATGACCTTAATCGGTTAAATTCCTATAAAAAAAAAGAAAAAAATTAAGATTGCATCTGCTGATTGCTTGCTTTGATTTGGCCTTCCGGTGGGAAAAAGACGGATTTGGCTTAGAAAATGCAGTTCTTAAAAGCAACTGGTGCTGATTGTTTGTTATGATTTTGCATTTTGGTGGAAAAAGACGGAATCGCTTCAGAAGCGCAGATTTTCAAGACTGTTGCTGCTGTTTGTTTTTTTTAGGTTTGGCCTTCCGGTGGAAAAGGCGGAATGGATTTTAAAGCGAAGATTTTCATGTTTACTTTGATTTGGCATGCAAGCGTAAAAAAAAATTGGCCTAAAAAGTGCAGGTTTTTAAGACTGCTTCTGGTGATTGTTTGCTTCGATTTGGCCTTCCGGTGGAAAAAGACAGAATTTACTCAGGAAGTGCAGCTTTTTAAGACTGCTTTTGAGGAAGAATGACCTTAATGGGTTAAATTCCTATAAAAAAAAAAGGAAAAAAAATTAGACTGCTTCTGCTGATTGTTTACTTTGATTTGGATTTCCGGTGGGAAAAAGACGGAATGGCCTTAGAAGCGCAGATTTTTAAGACTGTTGCTGCTGTTTGTTTGTTTAGGTTTGGCTTTCCGGTGGAAAGTCGGAAAGGATTTGGAAGCGCAGATTTTCAGGCACCTTTTGCTGATTGTTTACTTTGATTTGGCATGCTGGTGAAAAAAGACAGAATTGGCTCAGAAAGTGTAGGTTTTTAAGACTGCTTCTGGTGATTGTTTGCTTCGATTTGGCCTTCCGGTGGAAAAATACTGAATTTACTTAGAAAGAGCAGATTTATAAGACTGTTTCTGCTGATTGCTTACTTTGATTTGGACTTCCGGTGAAAAAACGACGGAATTGACTTAGGAAGTGCAAATTTTTAAGACTGCTGGTGCTGATTGTTAATGTTGATTAAGCCTTCCGTTGGAAAAAGACGGAATTGGCTTAAGAAGCGTAGATTTTTTAAGGCTGCTGCTTCTGATTTTATACTTTGATTTCCATTTTTAGTCCTACTGGTGCTGATTGTTTGTTTTGAATTGGCCTTCTGGTTCGGACGGCTGATTCTAAGAATTAATCCGGCTCTTGTTAACAGAGACAGAGTGGCAAGAAAAGCACTGTTTAGGAAAGCTGTTTCTAAGAATGTGTAATACATGGTTTTTTGAACATTTAAGGGGGGTCTAACGCTCGTTTTGGGGTTGATGCTGGTCTGGAGGCGATCAAGGGCGGCCAGTGAGGCCACTGGGATCGATAGAACCACTTAAGCCTTTCTTTTCGCTTTAGTTTTTTTCCGAGGTACACGCACTAGGACCACTTGGATAGGTGGCCCAGGGTACTTCACGTGTTCCCAGTGATAAAGATGAGATGTTGACCTCAATGGACACTTTTTTTTATAATCTTCGACCGAACCGAAAGTACTCTTTCCACTTGTCATGCGCGTTGTATTCGTTCTTTCGCGTCGTGATTATTGCCGGATAATTGTGAAATCCCGTCAACTGATGACCAGTTATAACCGACTCCGCTCGGACAAGCACGTCTATCCTTCTTCACGTCCAGCAGACAAGAGAACTTCCCCATGCGCTTTTCTCTTTTCGGCTTTTTTCCCTCTTTCTCGAGTTCGCTTACTGCAGTCGGGTCGCAAACTCCGAGATGTTAACGGGTGCGTTTTTCCAAACAGTGGTGCCCAGGATGAGTTTGCCGCCCCTTTTCTGACCTAAATTAATGAGACATGTTTAAATGTTAGTAATGTTTTCGGATTGTTCCAACTTTGGTAAACCAAAACATGGCGACAAGAAAAGCACAGATTGGGAAGGCTTGCTTTCCAGAAAGTATCACTTTTTAGAAATCGATCCAGCCGTTCTCAAGATGCCCCTGCGCAAAGCTCCGTCATCACGTTACGTTTTAATAAAAACCCAGGTGTACAATGCACTGTGATACAGAACATCTCAACCTGAACAAAATTAATAGAGCCATTGTTGAATTGATCAAGGTGCATATTTTGATTTAAAAAATAAAGTCGAGTGGTCCACCAATAGCGAGATCAAAATACCAACTTTGTTGTAAAGCATTTCAGGGTTTTAATTTTATTTACAAAGTTGTTTATCTCAACAAAATACAAAATTTTGCAGCAAATGTTAAAATTCTACAATTCAATCCTGAAGAGATACCGTAAAATTAAAACAAAATTATCTTGAAAAAACGTTTTTTTAATTCGAAAATTTCTCAGTTAGCTCGAGGAGCTGGAGCAACTGCATCGTTCCCAGGAAACACGAAAATTTTATCAGAAACCTAACGCATCCCGCAAAGGCTTCGTGCCGCAAGCCGAAATGTGCCGGGATAAGGACGGTGGCCTCCTCACTGACAATCGTGAGGTGATCAAAAGGTGGAAGCAGCACTTCGATGAACACCTGAACGGCGCACGCGCAGTAGACCCACATGGTGCGGGAAGGTACATCACCGGCAAAGCCAACGACGTAGAGGAGATTCTCCCAACGTTGAGTGAAGTTAAATAAGCCACTCGCCAGCAGAACTCATCAAAATGTTCAGCTGATTGCCTACAGTTGTTTATGGTCCGAATCTGGGACATAGATAAGCTACCGTAGGAGTGAAAAGAAGGAGTAATATGCCCCATCTACAAGAAGGTGTAATAAATTGGGCTGTGAGAACTACCGAGCGAACACTGTCGTCAATGTCGCCTACAAATTCCTTCTCTGCTACCTAAAGCCACAAAAAAAACAGATTCCCGGGAAGTCATCAAGCCGACTTCTAGGAGGGACGGACAAATGCTCTTCACACTACGACAAATGCTCCAAAAATGCCGTGAACACCAAGTCCCTGCGCACCACCTGTTCATCAACTTCAAAGCCGCATACGACACGATCGACCCATGCTATAAAAAATCATAGACGAGAACGGCTTCTCTAGGAGGCTGACCAGACTGTTCAAGACGACGATGTATGGAACGCAGTGCCGTGTGCGTATTTCAGGTGAACGGGTGAACTGTCGAGTTCATTCGAATTACGCAGGGCGATGATCTATCCTGCCATGTGTTCAACGTGGCACTATAACGTGTTATTCGACGAGCTGTGGGAGAAAATCTGGGCACGATTTTCAACAAATCCAGTCAACTTATCTGCTTTGCTGACATTGATAAAGTCGGAATATCATCTGCGGCGGTGGAGGAGATCTACCGCAAACTGAAACATGAAGCAGGAAGGATTGGGTTAACGATCAATACGTCCAAGACGAAGTGACCCCAGCCGTGAGATCCGGCGGCGAATGATCAGAATAAAGACTCCACAAGCAACTACAGTCCAGAAGATTTAGCCCCCACACGAAGTGTAACCTGAACATGACACTCATTAGACTGGTTGTCCTCTACAGGCACGAGACGTGGATATTGCTCAAGGAGGATCTGTGAACACTCCCGAATATTTGAGCTACGAGTGTTAAGAACCATCTTTGCTGGCGTGTAGGCAAAGGATGAATCACGAGTTCGCGCGACTCTACGGTGAACCCAGTATTCAGAAGGTGGCGAAGGCTGGACGGATACGCTGGGAAGGACATGTTCCGAGAATACCGGACAACTGTCCTGCAAAACAGGTGTTTTCAGCCAATCCGGTAGGAACGAAACGAGTAGGGGCGCAACGAGCAAGGTGGTTAGACCAAGTGGAGCGTGATCTGGAGTATGTGGGATGCCCGAGAAGTTGGAGCACGGGGTGGCGAATCCCATATATATACACAGTACACAACCTTACTAATAAGATTCGGGATTTGTCCCGTTCACCATAACTTGAATACGATTCAAAAGTAGTTCCTACCGTACAAGAGAACATTATAATCCTAATCAAACCAACAATAGCTTCCGAAGGGTTCAATGATAAGTATAATTAGATTTCATAGAGAACGAAACAGAACCAGTTCCTTCAAACCGCATGGATACCCGGTGAATTAAGATATATCAATCGTATTCTACGTCTACTGTCACCTGTTCCTCAGGGCCGGCTTCCACCACAATAATGATTAGGCCTCGGGAATTGATTCAGCAAAAACCACCATCTCCGACCCTGTCTGGGCTCAATTCAGCTGGCGGCAGCTTGATTGAATGATATGTAAATGTAACCACGATCAGAGCAAATTTCTGGCATTGATTAGCACAGACTTCTGTTCTGTGCTGTGCTACGGATGGCAGGGAATCAACCTCGGTCCACCGCAAATGAGGAGACCTTTTTCTTTCTTTTTCCGAATCAAAGATAGATGCAGGAAATTCTAGATTGCGGCGGACACAATTCCAGCCTTCATCTGTCATTCGGGTGACGTTTTGTGGCGGCTCGGGCGAGCTATCTCGATTCTTGACTCATTGAAATCGCCCGTCGCCCTTTTGAACAGGAAATCATGAATTAATATCGGTTATAACGAGACCTCACTTGAAGGTTGATTGTCGGCCAAAGCTGCGCCATCACTTGCGGTGTGATGGTAATTAATCTCACCTCTCTTTTCTTGGATTGCATCCATGGGTTGATTTGAAGCACAAAACAACCGTTTGTTGCATCAAACGGTTCAGCTTAGAAGCTGGAGTGTTGATTTATGAGCCGCTCATTCCAGAAAAGTCCCGTCGTGTCGTAAATCAATCAGTTCGGGTTTACATTCATTGATGGAATATCGACTGAATAGGACACTATTTTAAACGGTTTGAATAGAACTTATTGGTTTCTGAAAACTTTCAGCTTCCCAGCTGGAGTGCAAGTCATTAGTTGATTTATAGCTGGAGGTGTTCTGGATCAACCGGGTAAATGGTGGCTATTTACATGTTCATCAACTGGTTAATAGGTTTTCTAAATATGGGAAACAAACTGCACCTTTGGCAGTTCGACAAAACTTAACAGTAACGACTAGTGCTTAATCCATAAAAAGCTCTTACCGGGTCAATTCTCGCCCAACGACACGATGCAATCGAAATTTTATCAGTGGGTCATGATCGTCATGATATTCCGTTCGATCGTGGATGTCGATTCGATTGCGATAAGCGATCGCGCATTCTCTTAAATAAAAGAAACGCGATCAGATGAACATGCTTCGCTGTTTTGAGTTGCCAACCCAAAACAACAACACTGACCTCGTTGAAATCGTAAACAACGCTGAAGCTGAAGAAAGTTGATGTTATGGTTTGGTGACTTTCTTGTCGATGGGGCAAGTTCATGTTGCTACCACTTTTCTGTCCTTCAAGTAATGGTTCTCATTTTTAGGATTCATCAACCCTTTTTTATCCTTATTTAAACTTTTTAATTTTTCCACAGCTTTTGTCAAAATTGTCAAAATTGTCAAAATTGTCAAAATTGTCAAAATTGTCAAAATTGTCAAAATTGTCAAAATTGTCAAAATTGTCAAAATTGTCAAAATTGTCAAAATTGTCAAAATTGTCAAAATTGTCAAAATTGTCAAAATTGTCAAAATTGTCAAAATTGTCAAAATTGTCAAAATTGTCAAAATTGTCAAAATTGTCAAAATTGTCAAAATTGTCAAAATTGTCAAAATTGTCAAAAATGTCAAAATTGTCAAAGTTGTCCAAATTGTCAAAATTGTCAAAATTGTCAAAATTGTCAAAATTGTTAAAATTGTCAAAATTGTCAAAATTGTCAAAATTGTCAAAATTGTCAAAATTGTCAAAATTGTCAAAATTGTCAAAATTGTCAAAATGGTCAAAATTGCCAAAATTGTCAAAATTGTCAAAACTGTCAAAATTGTCTCAATTGTTGTAATGGTCAAAATTGTCAAAATTGTCAAAATTGTCAAAATTGTCAAAATTGTCAAAATTGTCAAAATTGTCAAAATTGTCAAAATTGCCAAAATTGTAAAAATTGTCAAAATTGTCTAAATTGTCAAAATTGTCAAAATTGTCAAAATTGTCAAAATTGTCAAAATTGTCAAAACTGTCAAAATAATCAAAATTGTCAAAATTGTCAAAATTGTCAAAATTGTCAAAATTATCAAAATTGTCAAAATTGTCAAAATTGTCAAAATTGTCAAAATGGTCAAAATTGTCAAAATTGTCAAAATGGTCAAAATTGTCAAAATTGTCAAAATTGTCAAAATTGTCAAAATTGTCAAAATTGTCAAAATTGTCAAAATTGTCAAAATTGTCAAAATTGTCAAAATTGTCAAAATTGTCAAAATTGTCAAAATTGTCAAAATTGTCAAAATTGTCAAAATTGTCAAAATTGTCAAAATTGTCAAAATTGTCAAAATTGTCAAAATTGTCAAAATTGTCAAAATTGTCAAAATTGTCAAAATTGTCAAAATTGTCAAAATTGTCAAAATTGTCAAAATTGTCAAAATTGTCCAAATTGTCAAAATTGTCAAAATTGTCAAAGTTGTCAAAATTGTCAAAATTGTCAAAATTGTCAAAATTGTCAAAATTGTCAAAATTGTCAAAATTGTCAAAATTGTTGGAAAAACTCAAACTGTTGTCAAAATTGTCAAAATTGTCAAAATTGTCAAAATTGTCCAAATCGTCAAAATTGTCAAAATTGTCAAAATTGTCAAAATTGTCAAAATTGTCAAAATTGTCAAAATTGTCAAAATTGTCAAAATTGTCAAAATTGTCAAAATTGTCAAAATTGTCAAAATTGTCAAAATTGTCAAAATTTTCAAAATTGTCAAAATTGTCAAAATTGTCAAAATTCTCAAAATTGTCAAAATTGTCAAAATTGTCAAAATTGTCAAAATTGTCAAAATTGTCAAAATTGTCAAAATTGTCAAAATTGTCAAAATTGTCGAAATTGTCAAAATTGTAAAAATTTTCAAAATTTTCAAAATTGTGAAAATTGTCAAAATTGTCAAAATTGTAAAAATTGTCAAAATTGTCAAAATTGTCAAAATTGTCAAAATTGTCAAAATTGTCAAAATTGTCAAAATTGTCAAAATTGTCAAAATTGTCAAAATTGTCAAAATTGTCAAAATTGTCAAAATTGTCAAAATTGTCAAAATTGTCAAAATTGTCAAAATTGTCAAAATTGTCAAAATTGTCGGAATTGTCAAAATTGTCAAAATTGTCAAAATTGTCAAAATTGTCAAAATTGTCAAAATTGTCAAAATTGTCAAAATTGTCAAAATTGTCAAAATTGTCAAAATTGTCAAAATTGTCAAAATTGTCAAAATTGTTAAAATTGTCCAAATTGTCAAAATTGTCAAAATTGTCAAAGTTGTCAAAATTGTCAAAATTGTCAAAATTGTCAAAATTGTCAAAATTGTCAAAATTGTCAAAATTGTCAAAATTGTCAAAATTGTCAAAATTGTCAAAATTGTCAAAATTGTCAAAATTGTCAAAATTGTCAAAATTGTCAAAATTGTCAAAATTGTCAAAATTGTCAAAATTGTCAAAATTGTAAAATTGTCAAAATTGTCAAAATTGTCAAAATTGTCAAAATGGTCAAAATTGTCAAAATTGTCAAAATGGTCAAAATTGTCAAAATTGTCAAAATTGTCAAAATTGTCAAAATTGTCAAAATTGTCAAAATTGTCAAAATTGTCAAAATTGTCAAAATTGTCCAAATTGTCAAAATTGTCAAAATTGTCAAAGTTGTCAAAATTGTCAAAATTGTCAAAATTGTCAAAATTGTCAAAATTGTCAAAATTGTCAAAATTGTCAAAATTGTCAAAATTGTCAAAATTGTCAAAATTGTCAAAATTGTCAAAATTGTCAAAATTGTCAAAATTGTCAAAATTGTCAAAATTGTCAAAATTGTCAAAATTGTCAAAATTGTCAAAATTGTCAAAATTGTCAAAATTGTCAAAATTGTCAAAATTGTCAAAATTGTCAAAATTGTCAAAATTGTCAAAATTGTCAAAATTGTCAAAATTGTCAAAATTGTCAAAATTGTCAAAATTGTCAAAATTGTCAAAATTGTCAAAATTGTCAAAATTGTCAAAATTGTCAAAATTGTTAAAATTGTTAAAATTGTCAAAATTGTCAAAATTATCAAAATTGTCAAAATTGTCAAAATTGTCAAAATTGTCGAAATTATCAAAATTGTCCAAAATTGTCAAAACTGTCAAAATTGTCAAAATTATCAAAATTGTCAAAATTGTTAAAATTGTCAAAATTGTCAAAATTGTCAAAATTGTCAAAATTGTCAAAATTGTCAAAATTGTCAAAATTGTCAAAATTGTCAAAATGGTCAAAATTGTCAAAATGGTCAAAATTGTCAAAATTGTCAAAATTGTCGAAATTGTCAAAATTGTCAAAATTGTCAAAATTGTCAAAATTGTCAAAATTGTCAAAATTGTCAAAATTGTCAAAATTGTCAAAATTGTCAAAATTGTCAAAATTGTCAAAATTGTCAAAATTGTCAAAATTGTCAAAATTGTCAAAATTGTCAAAATTGTCAAAATTGTCAAAATTGTCAAAATTGTCAAAATTGTCAAAATTGTCAAAATTGTCAAAATTGTCAAAATTGTCAAAATTGTCAAAATTGTCAAAATTGTCAAAATTGTCAAAATTGTCAAAATTGTCAAAATTGTCAAAATTGTCAAAATTGTCAAAATTGTCAAAATTGTCAAAATTGTCAAAATTGTCAAAATTGTCAAAATTGTCAAAATTGTCAAAATTGTCAAAATTGTCAAAATTGTCAAAATTGTCAAAATTGTCAAAATTGTCAAAATTGTCAAAATTGTCAAAATTGTCAAAATTGTCAAAATTGTCAAAATTGTCAAAATTGTCAAAATTGTCAAAATTGTCAAAATTGTCAAAATTGTCAAAATTGTCAAAATTGTCAAAATTGTCAAAATTGTCAAAATTGTCAAAATTGTCAAAATTGTCAAAATTGTCAAAATTGTCAAAATTGTCAAAATTGTAAAAATTGTCAAAATTGTCAAAATGGTCAAAATTGTCAAAATTGTCAAAATTGTCAAAATTGTCAAAATTGTCAAAATTGTCAAAATTGTCAAAATTGTCAAAATTGTCAAAATTGTCAAAATTGTCAAAATTGTCAAAATTGTCAAAATTGTCGAAATTGTCAAAATTGTCAAAATTGTCAAAACTGTCAAAATTGTCAAAATTGTCAAAATTGTCAAAATTGTCAAAATTGTCAAAATTGTCAAAATTGTCAAAATTGTCAAAATTGTCAAAATTGTCAAAATTATCAAAATTGTCAAAATTGTCAAAATTGTCAAAATTGTCAAAATTGTCAAAATTGTCAAAATTGTCAAAATTGTCAAAATTGTCAAAATTGTCAAAATTGTCAAAATTGTCAAAATTGTCAAAATTGTGAAAATTGTCAAAATTGTCAAAATTGTCAAAATTGTCAAAATTGTCAAAATTGTCAAAATTGTCGGAATTGTCAAAATTGTCAAAATTGTCAAAATTGTCAAAATTGTCAAAATTGTCAAAATTGTCAAAATTGTCAAAATTGTCAAAATTGTCAAAATTGTCAAAATTGACAAAATTGTCAAAATTGTCAAAATTGTCAAAATTGTAAAAATTGTCAAAACTGTCAAATTTTCAAAATTGTCAGTATTGACAAAATTTTCAAAATTGTCGAAATTGTCAAAATTGTCAAAATTGTCAAAATTGTCAAAATTGTCAAAATTGTCAAAATTGTCAAAATTGTCAAAATTGTCAAAATTGTCAAAATTGTCAAAATTGTCAAAATTGTCAAAATTGTCAAAATTGTCAAAATTGTCAACATTGTCAATATTGTTATTGTCGAAGTTGTGCCAAAAGTGTGCCAATTGTGTACCATGTGCCATGTGCCATATTTTTCACAAAGTTGTGTCAAAATTGTGATAAAAATAATTCTTGAATAATTCAAAATTATCCAATTCTGTTGATATACCAGTGGGAAAAAATCGAGTTAAGTAATTTTTTTTTCTAGTAGTTTCTTAAAACTATGCTTCCCCAAAAGAACCGTCAGCAAACTCTTCCGTTGCATTGCTGTTGCATTTCAGCTGATCATAAATCCTTGAACTTGACTTGACGCGCAGCCCGTTGTTGTCCGGGGTCTTTCGTCAAGCAATTACCTACCTCTACCTTCTCGTTCAGTTCAAATAGAAGCGGGAAAAACTCAAACTGTTCGTTCCGTCACGTCATCCGAAAAAGGCATTGAACTTTCCCTTTCAGCTGGGTCTTTGCGTTGCCCTTAAACACAAGCCCTTCTTAAAATAGCTGCTTATGCACCGTACCAATTCCTTATGCTGGACCTTCTTAACTTAAAACATCGGCAGTCAATTTCCGCCAATTGGCAACTTATCATTTTTTTTAACTGCCGGATCGCGATAAACTGTTTTGACACACCACCATAAGGCTTGCGGAGATGGATGCTGAAATAAGAAGAAAATACCGAACCCATTAAGTACCCAGTTTGTACTCCCTTGCGCGAGATCTCCTGAGTAGCCGACCAATTGGCCTGACTGGCTGCTGCCGGTGAACTGCTCCGGTCAATGAACAGGGCCAGTACAATGAACCAGAATCGATGATAAAGTATGGAGGCTCGGGGCTACGTCAGAAAGATTAATATAAGAGTACGAAAAATGTTATGCTTTACTGGAACCTATCTTGGGGTAGCAGATTATTTCCACGTTTTAATGTGAAAAGGGAATAAAATGGAAGCGACGTTTCCAGTAAAGTTCTGAGGTGACTTGTGGATGGTTTTACCCTCATTTTTATACATCTTAAAGCTGGGAAATAAAATAAACAAGAATACAATCCAATTAGCAGTTAAACATTGATATCCTCCTCGACAATAATCATAGAGCTGTTCCACGGCGAAAAGAATAGACCCATTGAAATCTGTCCCGCTAAAATTACACTCCCATCTTTCCGCGTTAATCGAAAACCTATCACTACCGCGGGCGGGTGAAGCTCTCTATTCTTGGGAAGCTAAATTGAAGAAAAACGTAAACAAAAACCATTCATTCCCATCGCTATCCCTCTTCCATCAGTGACCGCAGTACCTTCTAGACAATTTACCGGTGACAGTTCTGCCAAGACTATTCGGAAAAAAGACACGGACGGACAATCCAAACCATTCATTAGCAATTACGTCTGAGCCACTGATGATCGGCAACAAAAACCTCTGGCCAAGCATGAGGTTGAACCCTCTCATTCTGCTTAAAAATTTTCGGTCCCACCATTTGAAGTTTATGTAGTGAAATTTGTTGTATAATTGTTTTCTTAGAAATTTTACTGGTTGAGGCTCCAAGGAAAACGTCATCTGTTCTCTTTAATAAAACTCAAGACTTCAGTTGAATTGATTCTAAAAGTTAAAATCCTTAATAGGATGGTTTGTAAGACATTTAGGTACTAAAATTTTCACCCAGTAGCTTTGAAAGGGTTCCGGCTTTTTAAGAGTTCCCCCCGATGTGAACTTACCGTCAACCTGACTGACCGACCCAATTAACCGTGCTGTCTGTGGCAGGCCGCTGCTTCTAGCTGGCTGGCCGCTCGTTGTCGTCATGTCATCAAAGATCACTTTAATTTCATCCACACAGGCTCATAATCATCGCCGAGATCATGTGCGAATGGGCTATCTTAACTCCCGGAAAGGTATAAATAAAAGACTCACATGAAAGTTCAATGACCGCGTAGCCAGCCTTTGACGATAGGGCTTCCGAATTTAGTGATGGGAAAACAATCTTCTTAGAAGGAAGAAAACGTGTTACACTCTCCTTTTTTTGGTACTTAAAATTAAATTTGACCGAAATTCAGTTCGAATTTATGAATTTAAAGTTGAATTTCATTTTTCCTTCTAGCGATGGTTAAAAACGGAGTTCGAACTGCGAACTCAAAGTTGAGGGCTGCCACTGAAGTGCTGTTTTGAACCAAAACAACTTAATTTTGACTTTAGCAAAAGGAGCGTGTAGACCAGATTACGCAAATAAATATGTCGAAAGGAACATAAGACGTCTGAATTATCAAATCTATGTTATTTTCTAAAAACAATAACATTTTTAATGTCTTCAGACACCAGGAGATATCATTGTTCATTAATGGTTTTTGATTTAAGAATTTAATACCGCCGACCTGATAGATGGCCTGCAAAGGATAAGTTCACATTGATTAGAAAACTTTTGACAAAAAGATGGCTTGCAAGAGACAAGTTCCCATCAAAGTATATGGCCTAGTGGATAGCGTTCAAGTTTTCTAAGCCAGAGGTCATAAACTTTAATGGGGACTTGTCTCTTGCAAGCCATCTTTTTGTCAAAAATTTTCTATTTAATGCGAACTTATCCTTTGCAGGCCATCTTTTTCATCAAACTATTCAAATAAGAAGGGACTCCTCCTTAATAAGGCGTCTTATAGTTAAATTTTTTTATCATCAATGGGGACTTGTCCTTTGCAAGCCGCTTTTTCATTTAAATTTTGAAAATTTACTAGAAATTGTACTTTGCAAGTAATTATTTTGTCAAAATTATTCAAATCAATGAAGACTTGTGCTTTCAATACTGATGTTATGAAATCGTTTGGTACATCTTTGTACCTGAAAATAATCACGTTTTCGTAGATGACGGAAAGAATTAAAGAAACGTAAGCTATCAAAGAACGAAAGAACATAAGCCGTAAATATCATGAATTTTTCGAAAAAGATACAACGGCTCACCGGCAGGACTTGAACCTGCGGAGCGGAGATTCTTATCAATGCGAACCCATCCTTTGCAAGCTAGTAGGATCTTCTCTATTGTAAGTCGTTTTATAGTCAAAATCATTCAACATCAATGGGAACTTGTCCTTTGCAAGCCGCATTTTCATTTAGCTATTCGAAATTTAATGGAACTTGTCATTTGCAAGCCATTATTTTGTCAAAATGATTCAAATCAATGGAAACTTTTGGTTTGCAAATCATATTTTCAATTACCTTTTCTAAATTTGATGGGGACTTGTCTTTTGCAAGCCAGCTTTCTGTAGATATCAATGGGGACTTTTTTTGATTTTTAAAAATTAAAAGGTGATTCGCCCTTTGCAAAACTATTAAAATCAAAAGAGGACTTGTCCTTGCAAGCCGTCTTTTTATTAAGCTAATTGAAATTTAAAAAGGACTTGTCCTTTGCAAGCCAAATTTTGGTCAAAATTATTCAAAAACAATGTAAACTCATCCTTTGCAAGCCTTCTTTTTCATCGAACTATTAAAATAAGTAGGGACTTCTCCTTTGTAAGCTGTTTTATAGTCAAAATCATTCAATATCAATGGGGACTTGTCCTTTGCAAGTCGCTATTTGATTTAGTTATTCAAAATTTAATGTCCTTTGCAAACCATTATTTTGTCAAAATGATTCAAAGCAATGGAGACTTCTCCTTTTCAAGGCACCTTTTCATTTATCTATTCGAAATTTAATAAGGACTTGCCCTTTGCAAGTCATCTTTTTGTCAAAATTATTCAACATAAATGGGAACTCAACCTTAGCAAGCCACATTTTTCATCAAATTTTATAAAAAGAGTTTTGAGTGATCCTTTACAAGCCATCCTTCAGTCAAAGTCATTAGACTGAGGACTTAATCTTCGTCTTTTCGTTTACCATTTTAAAATTTAATGGGGCCTTGTCCTTTACAAGCCATCTTTCTATCAAGATTGTTCTAAATCAACGAGGACTTGCCCTATGCTAGCCATCTTTTTCATCAAACTAATTAAAATAAAAGGAGACTTGTCCTTTGCCAGCCGCTTTTTTATAACTTTTCTAAATTTAATGGGAACTTGTTCTTTTCAAACCATATTTTTGTAAAAATCAATCAAAATTAATGGGAACTTGTCGTCTTTCGTGCCAGTCGTCGCTACCAAGAAAAGCGGAAGGATGACTATTACTTAACGTTTTGAAATAAAGTCAAAATTCATTACCAAGTTATCCAAAAATGGTTTCGAAAAAATAGTCCCAAAAAACAATTCAATTTTGAAATACTCACAACTTTCGACATCTTTGCTGTATTAAAGTGTTTTATTGATTTTTGAAATTATCAAGAATACCTTCATCCCACGATGTATAAATATGTTGGGGTCCAAGGAAAGTTTTGACCGTTCTCGGATCTTTCAAGACAATCTTCAAGACAATCAACTTTAGCATTGCTTGCTGTATTTAATTTTTTAATGAACCGTTTTTCAAAAAAAAAGAATTAAGTTTTTTTAGAAAGTTTTAGTAGAAAATACTTTTTATCTAAAAAATCCCAGTTCTTCAGTACATTGGAATCTTGATAAAAATGTTTGAAATGTGGCCTTCGGGTCATATTGGCCAGAACAGCTTTGGAGGGTAAAGGCTCATAGCTTCAACATATCTGGAGTTATTCCAAGGATTCCGGAAGAGACTTGCATTTCTATGAAATAATCGTTTCAAAACCGAATATTACGAAAATTCATGAGAATTATTAAATAAACAAGCCGAACTATCAGTTAACGAACGTAGATGGATCTGTAACATGACTATCAATTCAGCCGCAGCTCGTGGCGTAGAGGATAGCCTTCAAGTCATTTAAGCCAACGATCATGAGATCGAATCCCAGTCGTGGCATACATAATACACTTTCTGTGGTTTTGTGGTTTTAACATTTGTAAGATGTTAGCTATCATATCCTCGAAAGATGTCAAAATGAGTAAAAGGAATCTCTTTGAAGAAACATCAAGTTTCAGTGAAGCTCTGGAAACCTTTGGTTGTAAAATTGGACCTTACATTACTTGTTGAGTATGTAAAAAAAATTTATCATCTCAAATTGAAAATATCCTCAAATCACTGTTTTTTTTATCATGATGATTTTTTTGGGACCAATAAAAAGAAAATGCGGTATCTCTGATAGTTTATCACATTAAAGAGGAGACTCTGCTTTATCCAACGCACTATTTATTCAGGAAAATAGATCGATCAGAAGGTCTAGAACAATTGTTTCCAAAGATTTGCGAACAAATTAAATGAGCAAATTAATAATTTTTCTCTATTCCAAAAATCTTCAAATTTTCATTATCAAGCTTAAACGTTTTCGGATTTTAATAACCCCAAAAGTTTTGATGAAAAAAATCCAAAATTTTTGTAACCCAAAACTTTAGCACCCATAATTGCACCCAAATGCACCCAATTGCACCCATAAGAAGCTGGAATTAAAAAATATTCATTAAAAACTTTTTAGATCAGTAAAAAAACTGGCAACACTGTAGAAAATATGGAAAAAACACAGTTATGAAGGTGTAGATGGAGTTTAAGGTTGAGGGAAAAAGGTAACAATTGAATCATTCAACAATCAACATTGAATTGTTTTTCCATAAAAAAGCAAAACCATGAAATTGATTTTCCAACTCAATTTCTGTAACGAAAAATGAAAAATGTAACGAGGCTCTACCAGGTGTAAAATCGTTTTATAAGAATAAAACATACAATAGGGGAAAGGTTTCCTAAATGGGCCTATCGGGTTAAATGACCCTGCGGCTGTTTGATGAAATGGCTGACTAGACGGCTTATCTGACCAATGCATTTTGAGGGTAATACGCTTAGAACATAAGGCAAGAAAGAATTTTATGAATTAACAAACTCAAAAAAATTTAAAAAATCATACAAGGTTTTGATACATTTTGATGTAATATTTCGACTTTTAAAAATTATACGTAAAAAAGCTTAAAACAAAAACTGGGATGGTTTTTGTTTCTTACTCAAATGAACTTAAGAAATTAAACATATTTCAGCTTTTGTGGAGGTTTAATAATGATTATATAGTGGAACAATAGAGTGTTTTTGTATGCCCCCATCATGTTTGTAAAATGCTTCCATCCTAAAATAACAGGTTGAATAGAATAAATAAATGATTTTTATCATTGAACCTTCAAATCTAAGCTCTGAATAACATCTTAAAAGAGAATTGAAGATCTAAAAACAGATTTGATAAAGTTTTTCTCATGGATGAACTGCCTCCATAGTATGGCAACCCTAACTTTGGTTTTATTCCATAAAATTATAATAAACATAGATTTTTATAAAACTTCAGGCTTGTCGAACGGAAATTATTACATTCTATCAGTTTCAATAAATATATACGGAAATATTACCCAAAAAACAGAAATTTTGTTCAAAACATAAATAGGCGCATTTAGCCCGCACGGTTTGAGGTTCGGCATTTTAGACAACACTTATAATAAAATCATTTTCTTGAAAACAGAAGGTAATTTTAACATAAAAATTACTCCAATGTATAGAAAACAGATGCCTGCATACGTGTATATAGTTTTTGTACACATATTCGATGTGATATTTTATTAAATCAGTGTTCTGCTTAATAGGCGCATATAGCCCGCTCCTCCCCTACTAAGTTTCCACTACCTTCTTGAAAATATGCAGAGGAACAGTTTGCAACAACTGTTCTATTCCGACCCGTTATTTTCTTTTTTTTATATTAGGTATTGACCCTCGGCCTCATTAGACTGAAAAGTATAAGATTCATTTGAACAAAATAAACTTCCTTCTTGTCAGTCAAAATTGAGTGTACTCTCAAATTTCTACACAGCAATTTTTTTGCTGGAAACCAGGAAAAGGTTGCTGGTTTTTGTCCAGCTGACTTTCCAACAAAATTTCCAGAAATTTAAATTGTTGAAAAAACAGCAAACCTTAACGCTAATTTCCAGCAATTCAGAGTGCTGGAAAATCAGCAATTTCTTTCAACACAATCGGCTGTATTTCGTATAAAATTTATATTCAATTCTAAACTTTATTTTTTGTATATTGGCTGTGCATATAATAAGCAATAAAAACAATTATTTTCCCCATTTTTCAATAAGGGATTCATTTATTTTCAGAAACTTGATATTTTTTCAACATTCTGAAACCGGCTCTGGGGTGGCAGCTTTGTGCCAAAGTGTTGATTATCCGTAAAAATAGTTTTAATTAGTATTTTTTATGGAATATCTACCTGTCCAATTAAAAACACACCCTTGACTTGATGTCTGGTTGCTAGAATATAGAGGAAATTAAAATAATTATATTAATCTAACCAAAATTCGAAAAATAGAGTCTCACCTTGCTTCAGCGTACGAAAACAAACAGATTCCAATTTGACAACTTGATTGCTGATTTTCCAGCAAACTAGATCAAATGATGGAAAATTTTAGCAATTTGAAAACCGATTGCTGATTTTGCAGCAAAAATGTCAAGAACACATCCGATTGCTGAAAATTACAACTATAAGAAAACCGATTGCTTGTTTCCAGCAAAAATTTGGATTGCTGAACGTTTTCAGCAATTTTCATATGGAAATCGAGGCAAAAATTTACTATGTAGAAAAGTTCTGTTGCCAAATAGATACAGTGAGTTTGAAAATCGAAATCACATTGAAATTAGGATGTCAATGAATGTTGCGAAGCTTCGGAATAGTTTATCAAACACGCTGTGACAACTTACATTGGTCTTCGAATTTTATTAGTTTTTCCAAAAATGTTGTTTAAAAATTTTGGAGAAATTATTTATTTTCGAAAATAATTGATGCCTCTTAGCTCGAAAATGGAAAATTATAAGGTTTGAGGATTAATCTAGTAAAAATTTTATGAACTTACTACTATATTTTGATTGAAAATCTTCAGAAATAATTTGTTCTAGACCCCCTGATCGATTTTTATTTCCCAAATAGCGCGTTGGATACGGGAAAGTTAGCTCTACACCCAAAGTTCAGACTTTGCTCCAATCATGAGTTCTCATTATGTCAACGCCATTGGCACAAGATGTGAACGCCAGCGGGACCACCTCCCAGCGCAACAGCATTGCGTATGACTGAAGAAAACAAATAAAACCGTTTTCATGTCCCTCCCTTTTCCACCGCAAGATAAAGGAGGATGGAAACAAACGCCAGGCAGCCAAACACGATTGAAATGATCCACATTTCTTTGTTTCAAAACACTTGCAAACAACCATGGCCAAATTGTCCGGCTCTAAGCAGCTGTGCGTGTGTAGTGTGTATGTAAACAGGCAATAGGAAAGCAAGAAACCCGAGCAGACTTTTATGGCAAAACTATACCTAATTTTGCTATCATGCCTTGAAAGTAAATTCAGGTATCATTTTGCCCGAATAAAGGTGGTACAATGCCAAAATTTGGGTCTCACTTTTCATATACGGATACCTCGATAATTCCAAGTGTAGGTTTCAATGAAACCTTAATGATGCCTTGTTTAGCCAACGTTTCGAAGCGAGTTTTGAGGGCATAATGATGCCACTTTAAGGTATAATTTACTGCCAAAATTTGGCATCGTTGTGCTTTCAAATTTCTTTTAAAAAACGGATGCTAAACGAGGTATCAAAACACATTCTGTGAAAAAAAAAATTGATAGAATTGTGTATATGAAAAATCAGCGCCAAATTTTATTGATGTGCCACCTTTTTTTCGGCACAAATTACACCGTATTTTGCTAAAAAGGCATGATAGCAAAATTTTGAATAACTTTACCGTTTTTGTCTTTTCGTGTTGAAAACAACTTGTGGCAGTAATTTCAAAGAATTGTTTAAATCCCTAAATCGCCTATGCATGATTCCCGTCTTCTGGCGTTACACTTGTAATTTCAGATTACCTAGCTGTTCAAGGCTTTAAAAATCGCCTGCACTTATGCAACGAGTCAAACATTTAATCTGGGAATTTAGCATTGGTTTTGTACAGTAGGTACTATTCATAATTCAATAGAATTTGAAATGCACTCAGACAGATCTTCAAATTTGCTCATTCGTAACTTTTTATTCTCATGATACATTATTTTAAATTTATTATAGTTAAATTAACAAAACCGCTACAAGTTGTCGAAATTTGGAATTTATAGACCATTTGGATCCTGAGACACAGTAGTTTTTCGAAAATTTTACTTAGTAGACTTGTTTCATTAACATTGCTCTAAAAAATTCTACCTCGCTTAATGTTTATGCTGATCTTTTGAAAACTTAACACATGTACGCTGTATTATTCAAAAATTTCCCAGTCCATTTTCGGAAAAAAATCCGTTGTGTCTAAAACAGTTTGAGTTTGAATGAAAAAAAAAGTCGCATAAAGTCAGGAGAACTGCTGTATCTCGAATTAATAAAAATAAAGAAACGCCAAATTGCACAAGATAGTAGTAACATGACTGATTTAAAAGAAAATTTTTATAAGCGAGTTTTGAATGTACAAAGTTAATCCGGTACGATTCCTTTTGGCGAATCGCCTGAATTTATGTCTGAAGAAAATTGTCGTAATGAACAGTATTATAAACACAACTCTGCGTTACAAAAATTATCCCGAGCAGACTTTCATGGCATAACAATTTAATACCTAATTTAAATTAGCAAATTTTCTAAAGCCGTCCTACCAACATCGACGATTCTCTTTCCGATGATGGAGTGACTAATTGCATGGTTGATAGTGGCATATTCTTTGCACTGCTGGGCGTGGAACAGCTTTTGGTTTTGTGGACAGTGTTGGTCTCAATTCGATGGTTTCGTTGAAGAACATCTGAGAGTTTGGGAGGATTCCATCCTTCATGGATTTTGTTCCACTCTGCGTTAGGAAAAAAAATGTATAGAATTATGTGTTTCCTTACAATGCAGCATACTTCTTAACATACCCATTTTGTCCTTCCGAAGTTTTCCTTTGTTGAAACTGAAACCGTGTTGAGCGATGACTTTGTTTCTACCGAGGCTATTCGTTTCGGAGTAGTTATGCAGATTCATGTTCAACACTGGAGACCTCATAGGTTGAATGTGCGTCCAAATAAATCGCCTCTCTGTTGTTTTCCGATGCTTCTTGGTTCCTAACTGTTAAATACGCATTGATGGTTTTTTTTTGTAAAAGTGAAAAGACACTAGTGCCATATAGAGATTCATGTATTCCAATCGGGCCTTGGTTGAAGCTTAGTACCAAGATTCAATGACGAACGGTTCCACTGCGTTATTTCCTATTTACGGCTCGCCATTGAACTGCCCGAAACTAACAGCCAGATTGCTTTTACCCAGCTGCATGGACGAGAGCAGTTGCAAATGATATAGTTTTGCTCGAGATGAAATCTGCAGATGAGAACGGGAAAAATCTATTAATTTAAAAATTAATTCTATAACTATTATATAAAAATTTAAAAAAAACTTACCCTAATGGACAAACTTCTTCTGGTTTGTGAAGAATAGCAAAAATCTTTTCAGCCACTAACACCGACAGCAAATAGTGACGCACAAGAAGCAGAAAGTGGCAGAACTACAGTGATAAAATGGATTTAAACGGTCTGATCGGAATGCTGTCAGATAGCCAAGGCCCGTCTCACTTCATGGCATAGCCCCGGCTGAAGATGGCATCGATTAAGATGAGCAGACGCCTTGATTTCCAACCAATTCTCGGGGAATAATTGACACCACCTTAGGACGGCATTGATTTTCTCTGGACCGATGGCCAGTTTCCTTTTTGAAGCACACTTGTCGCTCCCCAATTTTGCTCCCAGCTGCGTTTTTTTTACATCCAAAGCTCTTGATTTTGGTGCTAGTTAAAGCGAAATCAAACAGATGGAAAATGCCGATTTTTCATGTTTCAATAGCTTACCTGATGAAAGATTGCGGTATCGTTGCAACCTACTGGACATAAACTATATTTGGTCACTTCGCGTAGACTGTACTGGCCGGAACACGACATGATAACTGGGAAACGAACCGGGAACAGCCCTTGGATCGAAGTTTGTCGGCTGTGTTGCTGAAACAGCCGACGACACTTGTAAACAAAAATGTTTTTGTTTAATTTCATACACGCTCCCGATTTTATACCCAACATTAAGTTTGATCGTGAATCAAAACGGAGTTTTTTTTTTCTCTTGGCAATGGAACAAAACTGAGTGCGAATTTTAAACTCAAAAATATTTCCTTTTTTGTTTGTAAAGGTGACAAACGAGCAAAAAGAGTTCGACCTAAGGGCTGAAGAGTTGACTTTTTTTATGACGGAGGGATCAAAACGATCGAAACGGAGTTTGTACTTAATTCTTATTTTTGTGTTCCATATTTTAAACGAGTTCATAGCGAGTTAATTGCTCTTTCGGCGGATTACCAAAACGACACAATATTTAGTTTTATCCAAAAATTTATGAAAATGTGAAGCATAAATCATAACTGAATGTCCGACATTGTCAATACGAATTGTGTTGCGGTCCCAATTTTTTTATTCAAGTTGCTCC
This sequence comes from Uranotaenia lowii, assembly GCF_029784155.1. Classification (NCBI taxonomy): domain Eukaryota; kingdom Metazoa; phylum Arthropoda; class Insecta; order Diptera; family Culicidae; genus Uranotaenia; species Uranotaenia lowii. Next base: position 309,626,034 of record NC_073693.1, on the reverse strand, counting down.
TAATAAAGGCTCGAAAAAAAAAACTTTCGAAGTTCGGCCGTCAAACTTAATCAAGTGAATCTCTGCTCACACTCAAAATTGAGGTCCACCGCCCGCTACTAACTATATATACATATGTAGTTAGTTTTAAGGAATTCGAGCCTTTCGTACCTTATTTCGAGTTGGAAATTGGAGGTCGTGTCGTGTGTGTTCAAACGGTTCAAACAATTCAATCTGTATACCTTTATACACGGAAAAACTCAGCTACTCACAAAATGTGTTGTGAATACACCTTCATTTTGACTTATCGCCTGATGCTCAAAATATGTATAACCCCAATTCAAATTTGGGTTGCTAAAATACAGAAGTAGCTAAATAATTCAAATCGTTTAGGCAATTCTGTATAAAAAGTTTTTTTTTTTTTTTGTAATTTCTTTATTTGAAACGGCTCATACCTTTAGGCTTTAAGGAGCCAAACTCGTTTTGTTTGATTACAATTGTGTACTTAGATCTAGTTCACTTTTTTTTTTTGAAGAAAAAGAAAGATAGAAAGGGAAATATGAAAATAAAGAGAGTTATAGTCGAAGATCGATAGCTTTTAGGAAAAGGTATATCTCGAACATATAGTCCAAGTCCATCATACCTAATACATCCCTCACTGGAACGTCGGGTGGTTTTCCTCGGGCCCGAAGGGAATCTATAAAGTTCGCTCTGGCGAATAGGTGGTCCTCACACGACCAAACAATATGCTCGATGTCATGGTAACCTAGACCACATCCGCATAAATTGCTGCCAGCAATATTTAAACGATAGAGTACCGCATTCATGGAATAATCATTGGACATGAGACGGGAAAATATACGAATAAAATCCCGAGTCAGGTTCAATCTATTAAACCAGGGTTTAAGGCTTACCTTTGGGATAATCGAGTGGAACCACCGACCCAACTCATCCTCGTCCCATCTACGCTGCCAGTTGACAAGAGAGTTTCTTCGAGCCAAGAAGTAAAATTCGTTGAATACGATTTCACGCTGGTAAATGTTGCCTTCCATCGCACCCACTTTTGCAAGGGAATCTGCCCTCTCATTGCCTGCTATAGAGCAATGTGAGGGGACCCAGATAAAGGTGATAGAAAAGCAACGTCTTGATAAAGTGGTCAATATATCTCGTATCATTTCGAGGAAGTACGGCGTGAATTTTCCTGGTTTTATAGAGCGGATTGCTTCAACAGAGCTGAGACTATCAGTTATAATATAGTAGTGTTCAATAGGTCGTGTGGCGATACTATTCAAAGCCCAGTGAATAGCTGCTAACTCTGCAACATATACAGAGCATGGTGACTGGAGACTGTGAGATGCGCTGGATATTTCGTTGAACACTCCAAATCCTGTTGTTTCCTCTATAAGTGATCCATCGGTAAAGTACATTTTATCAGCATCGACGTGTCTATATTTAGCTTCGAAAATTCTTGGAATCAGAAGAGGACGATGCGGATCCGGGATTCCACGAATTTCCTGCTGCATAGACAAATCAAACTGGACAGAAGAATGATCGTAGTCTGGGCTACAAACACGAGTTGGAGAATACGAAGAAGGGTTTACCTGCATTGACATGAGGATATGGTATATAGACATAAATCTGGTTTGAACATTTTGCTCAAGTAACCTTTCGAAATTTACAATCACCAATGGGTTCATGACCTCACACCTGATGAGGAACCGAAGTGATAGTAAATTGAATCGATCTTTCAAAGGGAGTATTCCTGCCAAAACTTCAAGACTCATGTTGTGTGTTGAGGGCATACAGCCCAAAGCGATACGGAGACAACGGTATTGGATACGCTCAAGTTTGATGAGGTGAGTTTTGGCAGCTGACTGGAAACAGAAGCTACCATATTCCATAACGGATAGAATAGTTGTTCGATACAATTTGATAAGATCTTCTGGATGGGCTCCCCACCAGGTGCCAGTAATTGATCGGAGAAAATTGATTCTTTGTTGGCATTTTCCTTTCAGATACTCAATGTGGGCTCTCCAGGTACACTTGGAATCAAACCAAACCCCAAGATACTTGAAACTCCTCGATTGAGTGATCGTTCTGCCTAGGAGTTGAAGCTTAGGTTGAGCAGGTCTACGTTTCTTAGAGAAAACAACCATTTCCGTTTTCTGAGGGGAAAACTCAATCCCAAGCCCCAAAGCCCAGGAAGACAATCTGTCTAAAGTATCTTGTAAAGGCCTGTGCAGATGAGACTCAGTAGATCCTGTGACAGACACTACTCCGTCATCTGCAAGTTGTCTTAGAGTGCAGCCTTCAGAGAGACAGCTGTCGATGTCACTCACATAAAAGTTGTACAAAAGTGGACTCAAACATGAACCCTGTGGGAGGCCCATGTAAGATGTTCTTCTAACTGCAAAATCTCCGTGAGCAAAGTTCAAATGTTTCTCACAAAGTAAGCTGTATAAGATGTTGTTCAATAGAGGAGGCAGACCCCGGGAGTGCAACTTGTCTGACAAAACCTCTATTGAGACTGCATCAAAAGCTCCCTTTATGTCTAGAAACACTGAAGCCATTTGCTCACGTTTTGCGTACGCCATTTGTATCTCTGAAGATAGCAAAGCAAGACAATCGTTTGTCCCTTTGCCCCTTCGAAACCCAAATTGAGTATCTGAAAGGAGACCATTTGTTTCCACCCATTTGTCCAAACGAAACAATATCATTTTCTCCATCAACTTGCGTATACAAGACAACATCGCTATTGGACGGTACGAATTGGGATCAGACGCTGGTTTTCCGGGCTTTTGGATAGCAATGACTCTCACTTGTCTCCAATCCTGGGGAACAATGTTGTGCTCCAAGAATTGATTAAATAAATTTAACAAGCGAAATTTGGCAGCATCCGGAAGGTTTTTCAACAAGTTAAATTTAATATTATCAATTCCCGGAGCTGAATTATTGCAAGAAAGGAGAGAAAGTGAAAATTCGACCATCGAAAAGCTGGAATCCAGACCACATCTTTCTGGAGGCACGTTCCGGATTATTTTTTGCACAGGTGTAGAATCTGGACAGACTTTTCGTGCGAAGTTAAATATCCATCTTTGTGAATATTCCTCACTTTCATTCGTAGATGAACGATTACGCATGCTTCGTGCGACTTTCCATAAGGTACTCAAGGATGTTTCCCGTGATAAACCACCCACAAAATTCCTCCAATACGCTTTCTTTTTCCCTTTGATCAGTTTTTTGAACTGATTTTCAAGGGAAACATATGCATCAAAAAGGACGAGGGTTCCATGTTTTCGAAAATCTTTGAATGCTTTTGACTTGTCCTTATAAAGCTTGGAACACTGCTGGTCCCACCACGGGTTTGGGGGCCTTCGAGGAACTGATGAATGTGGGATGGGTTTTGTTTGTGCGCAAAGGGCACTTTCATGTATCAGACGAGAAAGAAAGTGGTACTCTTCTAAAGGAGGTAAAATATTCATAGAATCGATGGCTGTTGTTATTTCGTCCGAATATTTTTTCCAGTCGATGTGTCTTGTAAGGTCATATTCCATATTTGTTGAATTCGAATTGCTGGCCCCATTGGTGATTGTAATTTTGATTGGCAAGTGATCACTACCATTGGGATCAGGGATTACCTTCCACTGGCAATCCAATGATAGTGAATTTGAGCAGAGGGAGAGGTCAATTGCACTTGGTCTTGCAGGAGGTTTAGGTACTCGTGTTTTTTCACCCGTGTTCAAAATTGTTAAATTGAAACTGTCACAGATGTCATAGATAAGAGTAGAACGACAATCGTCAATTTGTTCTCCCCAGACAGTTCCATGCGAATTGAAATCACCCAGGATCAACCTTGGTTCAGGCAAAACTGAACACAGGTCCTCTAGGTGACTTTGATTCACTGCTACTCTCTGAGGCCAGTACAAACTGACAACGCATAAGTCCCTACCTCTTATAGTTGTATGACATGCAACAGCTTCAATTCCTCCTGATAAAGGGAGGTCGATTCTATAGAAGGAATGGCGCTTGCTGATCCCCAAAAGCACCCCTCCATAAGAATCGTCGCGGTCTAGACGTATGACATTAAAATCGTGGAATGAGATGTTAGATTGAGAAGAAAGCCAAGTTTCGGACAACGCAAAAATATCGCAACTAGTTTCATGAAGAAGAAATTTGAACGGATCCAGTTTAGGGATAATACCACGACAATTCCACTGTAGAACAGTGATATCTCTGACCTCTCGGCGTAAATTAGCCATCGAGAGAGACAAACACTGAAAGGAGGGGCCAAGTTTGCATCAATTGCTTCAAAAATGTCTTTACTACAGGAAGCATTGTTGTAACAATGCCTCTGATGGATTCCGCTACATTAAAACACGTAAAAATTCCATTTAGAATATCGGACAGTTTAAAAAGCCCAGATTGGGTGGATGATTCTGGCGAAAGTTCTTTGGTGTTGTGGTTTTGCAAGGTTCCAGCCGATGTTGATTTGTTCTGTGGAGATTCTTTACCGCGGAAACCAGGAGGAACTTGATGTTCTTTGTTAACAACAGTCGGTTTTTTCTCAATCCTGTTTGGAGAGATAACAGCCGGAATTTTTGATGGTACTTTGGGAGAAAGCGCTTTAGTACGCTTTCGAGAGCATCCTACAGAGAGTTGTAATGGTTGTACTTCATCAGCCGTATCTGTGTCATCATTATCAACTGGCAGCACAGAAAAAATGTTACCAGATTGAGATTGGGCCGGTGGAGAGGCGCTCTTCAGTATGGCGGCATAAGAACGTTTAGAACGCTCTTTTAAAGAGCGCCTCTGTTTATCCCAGCTTGCCTGAAATGCCTCGCAAGAGGAGATATCATGAGGTGAGCCCCCGCAATAGATACATTTCTGTTCTACTGCTGAGCATGCTCCTTCCTCATGATTCTCCCCACAATGCAAGCATCGCTTCTTGTTGGAGCAATGCGAAGCAGTATGCCCCAACTTGATGCAATTCTTGCATTGCATTGGGCGAGGCACATAAAGGCGTACTGGAAGCCTTAAAATTCCATCAATCAAGATGTAATGAGGGAGGGCTGTTCCCGCGAATGTTACCCGAATCGAGGCTGAAGGCTTATACTTTGTAACGCCATCAACGACGAAGGCAGTCATGAGTTGGCGACAATCCAAGATTTCGACCGAAGTCGAATCAAGGCTCTTAAACTTGCCAACGCCGTGAGCCTTAACGTATTCAGCCTCCAGACTCGATTCGGTGATCACACCTTCGATCTCTACATCTCGAGACGGAATATAGAGCTGATACTCCAAATTAAAAAAATTGCTTGCAAGAATACCGTTTGCGGCCTTCCGGTCGCCCACAACAACGCGCATTTTGTTTGGCCTTACTTTAGTCACACTGGTAACGGAGGGCCACCTAGCCAGATCTTTAGTGATCTGCACTACATTTAGAGGTTTTCCGTTAGTTTTGGGCCGGATAAAAACCACCCACGGCCCAGAAGAGGATGAATTATTCGGATAAACTCGGAGTCGGGTTGTCTTTTTCGCAGCTGCAGATGGCGTAGAAAGTTCAACTGACGGAGAAAGATGACCATCTGAAGGACCAGCCACAGCTGAATCCTCCAGATGCTCCTCATCTTCGTAGACGATCTTCTCACCATCTACATCAGGCGGGTCCGACCCCCCGCCTTCGCTCATATTTTATAAAAATAAAAGCGAAGCACGGAATGTCAAAATAACTATAGGGAAAATAGAACAAGATATAGGGAAAAAAGAAATAAGAATTACAAACTTGATTTTTCGATTAATTTGGCTCCTTTGGTGATTGATCCAACCACGTGGTCCTTCCTCGATCGAAGATGGCTGCCACGCCTCCACTCGGTTTCGGGCGAGCACGACCCGTTTGATGATGACAATGATGATGATGACAATGGTTCGCCAAACAATGGCGGCGGCCCTCGTGGTGACCTATTGTTTTTTTTCCGATTGCCTTTGCTAGCCACAAAATTAGCACTCACTAGCAACAGTCTTTAATTGAACTCCCGATTAGCTGGGGAAAGTCAATTTCATCTGCCTCTGGCAGGAAACACGGCACAAAACACCCTTTAACCGTCCGAACGGCACTAACTCCCGGATATAGTGGACGAAGTCTCACTCACTTGTTCGCGATTATCGAAAGACAACAAAAAGCGACTGCACACGACGAGTGATGCGAGACGAATGAGTATAAAAAGTTGTTTTTGTTGGAATTTCATTAAAAAGGGATGCCATGTCGAGCATATTGCGAACAGATTGCGAAAGCTTTCAGATGGTGGCAGAAATTATTAGCAGAAGCAAAACGCTGAAAAGAAATTGTTGACGTGGTAAATTGTTATATCAGTCATCAAGTTGATCAGTAAATCATTGACCGAACCGGGTAAGTAAAAGTAAAAAAAAAAACGAGCTTCTGCCATTGCATTTCCGCCGCTAAACGAATCAATTTTAAACGATTCCAATGTTTCTATTACTTCATGTAGAGCTCGAGGGACAGCGCTTCCCGCTTTGCGGTTGTTTTGCGGACAGCAACCGAGATCCAATACCAGCGGATCGGAATTTTTAGGAGAGCCCAATATGCGCAGCTACCGTCAAGATTCCAAACAAGGAAGGAAGGTCAGGAAAGGTTCAGTTTCACCAATAAAAAGGTTTTCTATGATAGGATCTTAACAGCAAAATGCAACTAGAAAAAGTCCAGAATTCGTGGAAAATATGACCGAAATGGAGGAACTCAAGGTTAGTATATGTACGGGATTTTTAGTTTCTTCATTCGTCGTTATAAAACTCATTTATGTCGATAAAATTACAAAATCACTCATCTCTTTCTTTGTAGGCTCTACGACGAAAAGCGACCAAAAAAGTGAATCAGCGGCGCCACATGTCCATCGGATCGTATTATGGACCCAGAAATCCATTGCTGGAAAATAGGTTCCGACGGAACCTGATAATTGAGGACGACCCAGCAATCACAGCTCAAGTGTTTTTAACAATTAATATTTATGGCATATAACATATGCATGCTTTGTATTTTGCATGTATTTTGCAATGTAGTGTTTATTTGTCCAAATGAATTTATAAATAAAGAATTAGCATTTAGTTTGAAGAAATTATTTCTTGCTGAAATTTATTATTTATAAGAAAACATCATTATTGAAATTCTGGCATCCCTTCAAAATACACAGAATTGACTAACTGGTCGAAAGCTCAAAATGTATAAAAGCTTTTTGCTCACGCTCTGCGTAAAGGGCCCAAACTTAAAACTAAGTGGAGACACTTTTCTCGAATCTGTATGGATTTTTATACAGAATAGAGTAACTTTGTTTACCGTGTACGGGCAAAATGCTACCTACACAGTAAACGAAATTTACCGAGTTCGGTAATTTTTTTACCGAAATCCTAACATGTGTAAATCGTTAAACTGTTCGGTAATTTTTTCGGAAAAAAATAACCGAACATCGGTAAATGATGAATTGATTTACCGATGTTCATTTGTTTTTTACCGAAAAAATTACCGAACAGTTTAACGATTTACACATGTTAGGATTTCGGTAAAAAAATTACCGAACTCGGTAATTTTCGTTTACTGTGTAAATTAACTTTCAATGCATGATAGCAAAATATAGTATATAAGTTTGGTATATGGTATGTAAGTCGGGTAGATTTAGATCAAATAAATTATGATTTTCCCTTAAATTTACGGAAAATTGCAAAAATTGTACTTGTTCCTTTGTATTGTTGTAGAAATTTAACCCGGGTTAAAAATCAAATTTTCAAAAAAAAACGTCTCAACCAAGAACCATGTTTGGAATTTCCTTTTTAATAGACTTAAGTTAAAGGGCAATTTTACTATTTATTAACTAATTATATAAAATTTTATATTATTTTGCCCGAATGAAGGTGGAACGAAGCCAAAATTTTGACCGTTTCTCAACGTTTTAAAACATGTTTTGAATGCACCGTTGAGCTTTCAAAATTCCTTTAAAAAGGGGTGTCTCAACGAGGTATTATTAAGCTTATTTTGAGCTCCAAAGTTTACATGATTGGGGTCTTCGTGTATGCGAACCAAGAGTCCCATTTTTTGCTATTGTTCACCTTAATTTAGACCATACCAGATTTTGCTAGCCAAGCAGATACCTTAATGATGCCTATTCTTGCAACCACATAAAAATCAACACTCAAATTACGCGCACTAAGCCGGTTTGTATTCAGTTAGATTTAATTTTGAACACCTAAATAAATCTGATTTTTTATCACAGAAAATGGAACACCAAATCATGCTACCATTTCAATCTCACTTTTCTGCATCATCGTAATGAATGAAACCTTAATGATGCCTTGTTTTATTATCTTGGAAAAAGCAAAACCAAATAGTGCTTTCATTTTGGTCTCGATGCCTTATTCAGGTATTGATTTGCCATCATATTTCGACTTATTAATGCTTCAATGAAACCTAATTTTGCCATCATGAAAAATGTGATACTAATTTATGCTATCATTTTGGCATTGATAGCTCGTTTTGGATACTGTTTGCTATCGATTCAGGCATCAAAGTCTGCTCGGGAACAGTTTCTCGTTACCAATTCTCTTTCCCAGACAATACTGACAAACCCTTGGCCAAATGCCAGAAAATCAGCACTGTTTATTTTTAAGATTGGGCGTGGCAGAATGAATATGACAATTATCCCTCGTTTGCCATCTAGATCAGATAGTAGGCACTGGTTAAGCTGTTGAATTGGCAAGATGAAGGTAAAAGTTGTTGTGAGTTTGATTCGAACCACCCGACCGCATTTTTTTTTACTTTCTTGTTTCTGTTATCTTAATTTGATCGCCGCTGGGATATATTCTTATCTAAGTTTATGGCATATCGGCAAATTGAAATTCTAGTTAGAGAGCAATTAAGACAGAAATGAAAATTTGATAGGTGGAAAGGTCAAAGCTAGAGCGCTTTGGGTAGAAGAAACGAATAGATGGTGAAAATGTGAGCTAGGGCATTGTGTTATCGACAGCTTTACCAGCACCAGCTGGTTGTTTGTAGTAAGTGACGAAGAAGTGACGTTTCTTGTTTCTGGGATGAATTATCCAATAGGATAAAAATCTCATAAAATGATTTTCTTGTTTCGCTTGAATGTAGTAGTCATGCATCATTTTGCTTGGGAGCTGAAGTCTTTATGCCAAAAGTGCTTTTCCAATCATATCATCTTTGGTATAATGCATTTTTAGCGCATTTTTGGCATAGAGTTAGCGCCGAGACGCATTAAAAATTTGCAACTCCTTCTTTGGGTGTATAATGTGGTAAATTTTCAGAGATGTCGATTTCTTTTCTTGAAATTGTTCTAAAAAGACACCGTTATCTCAAAATTTTAATATAAGAAGGGGGCCTAAGTTGCAGCAATATGACTTGTGACAAAAGGGGAAGGAGGGGGTCCAAAAAGTCTATTTTTGCGTTACGTAATCAATGGATGCCACTTAATATATTTTAGGTAGACTTTTTATGTAAAAAAAGAATTCCAATGGTAGGTAGTAAAAAATATATTTAATAATAATTATAATTTTTTTATTATAATTCTCATAGCACTAAAACTAGTAGTGATAGCCAAAATCTGACAAAAGCATCGAGTTCAGGACACCAAATTCTTCAACAGTCAGTTAGGCCGGAACAAATGTCAAATTCTTCTTTTGTCACTCGGAGTTGGAACATCGCGAGGGGGGGGGGACAATAAAAAATAATGTGGAAAACAAATAAATTGGAATAAATTGCACGAAACCTTGTATGCAACCAAATTGCATACCATATCATTGCATAAAATCTATAAATCATGTATTTTTTTATCGAATAATTCAATAAAATCAAGATTACAAAATGTGAATTAACTTCCATCTTCCAAAATTTGATTTTGGTCTTGTAATTTTTCAAATATTTGAATTTTTATTTGAAATGTACTAAAAATACTTAAAACTTTATTTATTCCCCCCTTCGGGATTTTGGAAATTTCGAAGGGGGGGGTGACAAAAGAAGAAATTGATATTTGTTCCAGCCTTATTGAAAATTATTGAAACGTAGACACCGAAAATTTTTTCCTTTGGGTTAATGTTTGTATGTGCATATGTTTTCAATAAATTTTAAAAAAAATCTTACGAATCTTAGAATTTTGTGAACGTATCCTGCATTTAAGTAAAACATAATGATGTTTAATAACACTGTCATTAAAATGTGTTCTAACGTTTTTTTTTTCTCGCTTTCTATTTTCAGGTAACATTCAAAATATCCTTAGGCCAAAAGTAATGAATATTGCGTAAGTTATAAGTTATTACTACTTATTGGCTTCCAAAAAAAATTTGTTCATTATACATATTCAGTTCGGAAAGAGTGTTAAAAACTGATAGATTTAGCAGAAACCCTCGCACTCAAAGCTCATATGACAAACAGATAGAGTCTGCTTGAAAGGCTTAAGATTAAGAAGGACTCAAAACTCAGGCAGAACGAGAAGGGGGCCACGTTTTTTCAAATGCAATTCATTTTGCACTTTTAGGTCGGTGTTCAGGGAGTAATGAAATAGCGTTTCTCTCCTAGAAGAGTAAATTCAATTAGGGTTTCACTTCTATACAACTTCCATCTTGCTCCATTTTTTTTTCAACATTTACCAAAATATCGTATTTGATGAGATTAAAAATTATCTGTACTTTCTGCGTTTGGAATAGAATATGCCACTATCCATAACAGAACAATCATTCCATCATTAGGAAGCCTTAGACTGGAATTTTCTTTTGGAATTCGCTGTTCGTAAGAGCATATTGCAAGAACCGGATTCGCGAGGCTATGCAAAAAACCAGTTGCCATTCCTTACCTGTTGGTCGATATAGAACTCCAAGATAGATAACAGATAGCTGGGTAATCGATCATTCTCCACGATGCTGTCCATACGCTTACTTATTGAATGCAGACATCGATCACCCGACCGGAGACGACAACGACGACTCCACCGATGACGATAATGAAGGAAAAGAGCTAAGCAAAAAAAAACGGGGAAACACTTCCAGTAAATCAAACCACTTCATCCGACGAACGACGACGAAGAGAGACGCAATTTCGCTGATGCGATGCAACTCAATCGATCGAACCTTCATACAGTGTCTAACACATCTTGCAACAAACGCCTCGATGGCGGGCTGCTTCCGTCCAGGTTCAGGGAAACCAGTTCCAGGCTAGAGATTTCAACCTTAGTCTTAGTCAGTGTATCTCGGAAGAGAAGAGGGCCCCCTGGAGCGTTGCTAACTAGAATTACATCCGGAGTTACGTTTGAAGGCCTTGGCCGGACTCAGTTAGAGAGCCAGATTCGCCAAGCCAATCCAAGCCAAGGTGGTTGATGATCTACCGACCGATGAGGACCTACCGCGGAGTTTTGATCCGGCAACAAATTGTTATGTCGCCATTTCACTCGCGTAGAGAGATCCATCCTTCGATTTATCGGTGTCCGTCTTGGTCCACCCATGGATCATCATCATCACTCTCGTCATAAGCCGAGAAAGACGCAGGCGGCTCAAGTGGCAACGCAAAGTCGGGATTTTAGTAGGTTTAATAAAGAAAAAATTAAACTGGGGGGACCTTTAAGATTATCGCCAACATGTGGTCACGGGTTTCACTTTTCTCTCTCCTCGACCGATTATCGCCGGATAGACAATTTTAACCGGTCACCATCGAAGATGAAAGTGAAGATCAGTTAGCGTTCGGTTAGCTTCCAACAGGTCATGTCTCGTAATTTTCTCCAAAGGAACGCCCAACTTATCCAGGAGCACAATGTGCCGTCTTCCGCAATGAATGCATTTTGTTGTTTGTCTTCTTCTGTCCCTCGAACCTCAATGATTTCGAGATTTGACCCCCGGGAGACTTCTCGAGTAAAGTGTAATCAGATGCACAAATTGCAGGCTCTCTCCTCCTCACATCTTCGGATTCGTTTGATCTTTCTGCCATCGATTAAACCAACCAATGGACAACATGTGTGGGTTCTACCCTTCTTATCTGCTCTTGGCGAAGTACAATTGCTCTTTCATTAGGAGCATATTGAGGGTTGGGAAAAAATCTCAATCGGTGACATCTTTCCCATTAACGCTCCTCAAAAATGTTCCTCTCCGGAAAGAAGTAATATTGCTCGGGCTTGAATTGCTGAAATTCGAGATCGAGCTCCATCTCCAAATTGGATAAGCGGTTTATCTCTCCTCAAAAACAAAAAATCTTTCGCCCCCACCCAAAATTCGAAAATGCTTCGGAAACGATTGAGTTATAATATCAAGGATCGGGCCGGCGCCGTTTGCTGTTGTGCGAAGTCAAACAAACCCACGCAAACATTTGAAAAGTATAAATAATATGCACAGAGTGAGGTGTTAAGAAACAAAAAACCAATTCACCCTGCAGTACTACTAAATTTTTCTTAAGAATTATTGACTTATTTTGACAATTTACAATTTTGACAATTTTGACAATTTTAACAACTTTGACAATTTTGAGAATTTTGAGAATTTTGACAATTTTGACAATTTTGACAATTTTGACAATTTTGAAAATTTTGACAATTTTGACAATTTTGACAATTTTGACAATTTTGAAAATTTTGACAATTTTGACATTTTTGACAATTTGGCAATTTGACAGTTTTAACAATTTTGACAATTTTGACAATTTTGAAAATTTTGAGAATTTTGAAAATTTTGAGAATTTTGACAATTTTGACAATTTTGACAATTTTGACAATTTTGACAATTTTGAGAATTTTGACAATTTTGACAATTTTGACAATTTTGACAATTTTGACAATTTTGACAATTTTGACAATTTTGACAATTTTGACAATTTTGACAATTTTGACAATTTTGATACTTTTGACAATTTTGACAATTTTGACAATTTTGACAATTTTGACAATTTTGACAATTTTGACAATTTTGACAATTTTGACAATTTTGACAATTTTGACAATTTTGACAATTTTGACAATTTTGACAATTTTGACAATTTTGACAATTTTGACAATTTTGACAATTTTGACAATTTTGACAATTTTGACAATTTTGACAATTTTGACAATTTTGACAATTTTGACAATTTTGACAATTTTGACAATTTTGACAATTTTGACAATTTTGACAATTTTGACAATTTTGACAATTTTGACAATTTTGACAATTTTGACAATTTTGACAATTTTGACAATTTTGACAATTTTGACAATTTTGACAATTTTGACAATTTTGACAATTTTGACAATTTTGACAATTTTGACAATTTTGACAATTTTGACAATTTTGACAATTTTGACAATTTTGACAATTTTGACAATTTTGACAATTTTGACAATTTTGACAATTTTGACAATTTTGACAATTTTGACAATTTTGACAATTTTGACAATTTTGACAATTTTGACAATTTTGACAATTTTGACAATTTTGACAATTTTGACAATTTTGACAATTTTGACAATTTTGACAATTTTGACAATTTTGACAATTTTGACAATTTTGACAATTTTGACAATTTTGACAATTTTGACAATTTTGACAATTTTGACAATTTTGACAATTTTGACAATTTTGACAATTTTGACAATTTTGACAATTTTGACAATTTTGACAATTTTGACAATTTTGACAATTTTGACAATTTTGACAATTTTGACAATTTTGACAATTTTGACAATTTTGACAATTTTGACAATTTTGACAATTTTGACAATTTTGACAATTTTGACAATTTTGACAATTTTGACAATTTTGACAATTTTGACAATTTTGACAATTTTGACAATTTTGACAATTTTGACAATTTTGACAATTTTGACAATTTTGACAATTTTGACAATTTTGACAATTTTGACAATTTTGACAATTTTGACAATTTTGACAATTTTGACAATTTTGACAATTTTGACAATTTTGACAATTTTGACAATTTTGACAATTTTGACAATTTTGACAATTTTGACAATTTTGACAATTTTGACAATTTTGACAATTTTGACAATTTTGACAATCTTGACAATTTTGACCATTTTGACAATTTTGACAATTTTGAAAATTTTGACAATTTTGACAATTTTGACAATTTTGACAATTTTGACAATTTGTACAATTTTGACAATTTGAACAATTTTGACAATTTTGACAATTTTGACAATTTTGACAATTTTGACAATTTTGACAATTTTGACAATTTTGACAATTTTGACAATTTTGACAATTTTGACAATTTTGACAATTTTGACAATTTTGACAATTTTGACAATTTTGACAATTTTGACAATTTTGACAATTTTGACAATTTTGACAATTTTGACAATTTTGACAATTTTGACAATTTTGACAATTTTGACAATTTGGCAACATTGACAATTTTGACAATTTTGACAATTTTGACAATTTTGACAATTTTGACAATTTTGACAATTTTGACAATTTTGACAATTTTGACAATTTTGACAATTTTGACAATTTTGACAATTTTGACAATTTTGACAATTTTGACAATTTTAAAAATTTTGAAAATTTTGAAAATTTTAAAAATTTTGAAAATTTTGAAAATTTTGAAAATTTTGAAAATATTGCTAATTTTGAAAATTTTGAAAATTTTGAAAATTTTGAAAATTTTGAAAATTTTGAAAATTTTGGAAATTTTGAAAATTTTGAAAATTTTGAAAATTTTGACAATTTTGACAATATTCACAATATTGGCAATTTTTCCGATTTCGACAATTCTGACAATTTTGACAATTTTGACAATTTTGACAATTTTGACAATTTTGACAATTTTGACAATTTTGACAATTTTGACAATTTTGACAGTTTTGACAATTTTGCCATTTTTGACAATTTTGCCATTTTTGACAATATTGACAATTTTGACAATTTTGACAATTTTTACAATTTTTACAATTTTTACAATTTTTACAATTTTTACAATTTTTACAATTTTTACAATTTTTACAATTTTTACAATTTTTACAATTTTTACAATTTTTACAATTTTTACAATTTTTACAATTTTTACAATTTTTACAATTTTTACAATTTTTACAATTTTTACAATTTTTACAATTTTTACAATTTTTACAATTTTTACAATTTTTACAATTTTGACAAATTTGACAATTTTGACAATTTTTACAATTTTTACAATTTTTACAATTTTTACAATTTTGACAATTTTTACAATTTTTACAATTTTACAAATTGTACAATTTTTAAAGTTTTTACATTTTTCACAATTTTGAAAATTTTGACAATTTTGACAATTTTGACAATTTTTACTATTTTTACAATTTTTAATTTTTACAATTTATACACTTTTTACAATTTTTTTAATTTATTAAATTTTATAAATTTTTACAATTTTAACAATTTTTAACAATTTTTATTTTTACAATTTTTACGATCTTAACAATTTTTATAATTTTTACAACTTATGCAATTTTGATAATTTTTACAATTTTGACAATTTTAACAATTTTTACAATTTTTAAAATTTTTACAATTTGTACAATTTTAACAATTTTAACAATTTTTACAATTTTGACAATTTTTTCAATATAATCGATTTTAAAATTTTGCACATTTTACAATTTTCAATATTTTGACAATTTTTCCTTTTTTTTTTAATTTTTACAATTTTTACAATTTATTCAATCTTAACATTTTTTTCAATTTTTACAACTTTAACAATTTTTACAATTTTTACAATTTTTACAATTTTGACAATTTTTACAATTTTGACAATTTGTACAATTTTTTCAATTTTCTACAACTTTTACAATTTTTACAATTTTGACAATTTTTACAATTCCTGAAATTTTTACAATTTTTACAATTTTCACAATTTTCACTATTTTTAAAATTTTTGCAATTTTTAAAATTTTTACAATTTTTACAATTTTGACAATTTTGACAATTTTTACAATTTTTACAATTTTTACAATTTTTACAATTTTTACAATTTTTACAATTTTTACAATTTTTACAATTTTTGCAATTTTTGCAATTTTTACAATTTTTACTTTTTTTACAATTTTTACAATTTTTACAATTTTTACAATTTTTACAATTTTTACAATTTTTACAATTTTTACAATTTTTACAATTTTTACAATTTTTACAATTTTTACAATTTTTACAATTTTTACAATTTTCACTATTTTTACATTTTTATAATTTTTACAATTTTTACAATTTTTGCAATTTTGAAAATTTTGAAATTTTTTCCAATGTTCCAATTTTTAAAATTTTTCCAATTGTTACGTTTATTTTAATTTTTACTTTACCGGAAATTTTCTTGTGTTTCTCCTACAGCGAAATAATTTTAACACAAAGCAAATAGTAGAGTACACGTAGACTTTCCGCTTATCTGAAGTTAGTTTAGGCTTCTTCGATTTAAAAATTATCATAAATTATGTTATCTGGTGACCAAATTTTTTATAACACCAATTTTATTTTCAATAATTTTCTTTTTAAAATAATATATCTGAAAATTAGACGGAAAATTGGACAGTGTTGCTATATTCTTTTCGTGAAAAAAGGGGACAACTTTGGGGCAGTAAAAATCATAAAATTAACAATCTCCGATTGAATTTTTGCGTTTTTTCATACTTAATTTCAAATAAAAACCTTTACCTTATTTTTAAAACATGAAAAATATCTGTCGATCGTTTTGACCAAAAATGAAACGTTTTGAACTTCAGGTGTTTTAAATTAAAAAAAAAGCAATTCTACACGCTCTAGTACGTTACAAAAAAACTAAAGTTAACAAAAAATAGCCGAACCCTTATCCGCTCTTGAGTGTGCATATGGCATTATTGGAAGTTTGGCGGCTAGTTTCTTTATTAAGGCAAATCCATATAAAAAAAATTCTTTTAAGACCCTCAATAAATTCATAAAATCTTTTGCATCCTGAAAGTTCAGACAAAAAACCCTAATTCGACCTTGAGTGTCAATTTGAGAGTCCTTGCATTCTCTACCGATTTTATAATATTCAGCTACAAGACTTCAGTTTTCCGTTTTTCAAAGTCTTATAGAAAAAAAATCGAAAAACTTTCTTCGGAAAAAGATTGTAAATCAGCTACGGAATTCTAAAAAAAAATTTCACTTAGTGTCTAAGAAAGCTAAAGTTAGAAGCTAAACGCACAGGCATTGTTTTAGTCAAAACTTCGATAAAAAAAAATTGGATGTGATTTTACAATCATTCTCAGATATTACTTGAAAACAGATTTTTCCAACCATTGCTGAGAAAAGTGAAAAAGTAACAAAACTTGAGTTACCTTTATTTAATTGCCCAAACACCCGTCCAGAGTTCACGGTCATGGAGATACATAGGCTTGCCGGAATTGTGGGGGCGCAATTTTGGCCAATCCCACACCAAAACTTTTTTCTGCGTTATTGTCGTTTCGCTGCTCTTGTTTGCTTCCAAACTGAGCTAAACCCACACCCACCATTTTTCGCAAGGGATGTGAGTTTTTTTTTGGAAAAAAAAATATATCAATGTAGAGTGTATTGGAAAAAATCATAATACTCAGCAGTGATTAAGAAGTTGAAACTTGATGTTTAAGTCTTTATTTTCAACTTACATAATCTATTTGCACCTAAATTGATGTGATCAAACCATCGGGCGATCTAAACTTCAACTCGTTTGATAGCTCTGACAATCGAAATCCAACAAATTCCCTGTCTCAAAGTATTTATTTGTTCAACTAAATCGCAAATCATGTTTCAGACCTCTTAAAGCCGGATCTTCTCCATATTGGTACAAAGACTCATTTAACATAATCCGCCCAATACTAATGAATCCTCTCGCTTTGTCACGAGGGTGGTCCCGAGCCTTTCTTTTCCGTTTCCAAATGAATCGTGATAGTCAACTACCCCCTAAAAATTTTACAAATATGACCAACACTCGACCTGTGGCCATCCAAAAAACTTTGACAGTGCTCGAAGAGCAAAATAAAATCTCACGGTTTTGTGCGCTCATCGTGCGCGCCATGCTTAATCCGATTAAGCGCGTTATTGCTAAACAAACAAAACCATCCCTGTGTTGTTTTGATTTTTGCAACTTCGCTGGGTTTCTTGGCTTGAAGGTTCAACCAGACGGAGTCAAGCCAAGACTTTCTCTTGGGGGCCCACCAAAATGTCCAAACTAAATACCGTCTCTCTCCGCGCGAAAGTCAACTCGGAAAGGTATTATAACTATTGACTGCCCACATCAGCCAATATTTCATCGACATTTCGCTTAATAAATAATTCATCCGGAAAATTGGCCCCGAAGCGATCGGCCGCGGTATTTGTTTTATTGGCGTTGTGGTGTCTTTTTTTCTTCCTTCATAGAAAAAAGTTAAGCATAGCGAATGGCGATCATGTGCGAAAATGCTTCCTGCCTGCCCGGCTGCCATCGTCCTTTAGTTGGTGCTAATGAAATATGATAATCTTCGGGGCGAAATTTATTTTCTAACCCCTGCCGCGGTTTCGCGTCCCGTTGACGTTTGTGTCTAGTGTGGTGTAAATTTTTCAATTTAGCTCAGAACTCCAACGATGCCAATGTTATGATGAAGGTGCATCTTTTGAGGATGTTGCTGTGGGAAATTTGTTGTTGCGATAACGTCTTAGAGCAACACAAATACTGGGGACTTTCGATCACAAAAAGTATGTACCTATTTCAAGTACCCCGCCCGTGATCAATTCTTGTCAACCATTCATATTCATATGGTAAAAAAGCTAAGAATCTCGATTTTACCTACGTTTTGCATGAAAAGCTAGATAAAGAATGGGCAAATAGGTTTTCGGATGTACAAGGATGAGCAATATACGGTTCGAAGGATTTTGACGAAACAAGAAAAAGTTACTATGGGTCCAAGGAAATCTACCGTGGTAGAAAAAAGTTATGGATTGAAGAACCCAAGCAACATTTTAGGTTTTAAAACCAGCTTCAAGATCAACTTTAAGTTTTATAAGAGGCCTGGGAATCTTATAAAAAAATCAGTGTTACTTGGGAAGTTTGTTATATCGAAGAAAAGAGTGGCACAAACGCTAGCTGAATATTTTTGCCTTTTTTCGAAATTGGTACATTTTTCTATCGAAGATTCCCGGTGTGTATTGGGGGTACAAATTAAAATGAGTTTATAATATGAATTTTGCGCCACAAAAAAGCTTCACTACAAAAGACATCCTTTCGGAGCAAGTTTGGCATCATAGGTTGTATGCATGGTTGGTCGGCTTTTCCCAAACAACAAAAAGCCGGGTGAAAACCGAACTATTCTCAGTTCGGCTTCCGATTGCAATCCTGTTTGCTGATCACTGTACACTCCACTCGTTATCCGAGTTTACACGAGCTGTAAACGACTTGGACAGCAAATGTGAGAGTTCTCGCATCTGAGTGAGAGAAAGAGAATTTTAGCCAAGAGCGCCCTAGTTTTTCAGTCATCCGGACCCGGGGAACTGCAATGAAGGGAGAAAATACGTCAATGATCACACAAATCGTGCAGCAAATGATTGAATTTGTGGTAATTTGTGGCAATTTGTTAGAGAAAATTAGAAGGTTTGAGTTCAAATGAGAGAAACCAGTGCTCAGAGAGAGTGAAAATGTGCTAACTGTTGTGGAATTTTTATCATTACCACTGCAAATGCAAAAAATTCTCTCTTGATTTCAATCCCTTGTCCGGACCTCAGAGTGAATGAAAAAAAAAAAATATTTTGACTCCCACGCCCATCACAACTTTCAAAAATTAACAACTTTTTCTTCCCCGCTGTAAGCATTGACACATTCACATATCTACTCGCATTGGAAAAAAAACGCGAACCATCAAAAAAAAGATTATGAGTGGAAAATATTTTTAAAAAATCTGATTTTCTTTTAATTTTGTTAGACTGTTGATACCATTTCTGTGCTAGTTAAATTTAAAATAACGTATTTCAAATCAAAATTAATTAACTACCTAAGAGTTGTTTTAAAATGCGAAAATTCTATACTTATCCTAAAAATCATTGTTTCTCTATTTTCACCATCATTATTTTTTTTTATTTTTCACTTTATTTTTATTTTATTTATTTATTTTTTATTTATGAAAATCTTTCAGTTTGATACATTTTGAGTAAAAATTCGTTTGAAAAAAATTCCAAGGTCAGAAATAATTGTTTCTAAAAGTGTATTTATTCTTTTTGTGTATCCTAACTTGACCTGTTCAGTTTTGCCGAAAGACTCTCCCTAAAACCTCTTCTAGTAGTAATGTTCTTGATAGCATTAGGTAGTTGATTCCAATTAGCGATACCTCTAACTAGAAATAAGCAATTATAGTAATTGGAGCTATGGTTCGGTATTTGGAAGCTGGAAGAGCGTGGATTTCGAAGTGGTATGAGTAGAGATCTTAAATACATTGGGGTTCTTATAGTAATTAAATTGTGCATTACCATACAACAGCGAAACTGATAAAATTTTTAAAAACAGCATCCAAGAGGTTGGGCTTAAGATATAGCTCAGTTGGCAAGTCTGTTGTTTCCTGAGCCGATGTCCGCGAGTTCGAGCCCAAGAGTAAACATCGAACACAGTTGTACCGGATAAGTTTTTCAATAACGATCCGCCAACTGCAACGTTGATAAAGTCGCAAATGCCATAAAGATGGTAAAACGACTATAATCGAAACAAAAAAAAAAGCATCCAAGAAGATGTTTCTGTAGATAGGTGACACTGGAAAAACGAGATAACTTGAACACGTATGTATCTAACGCAGGCATTTAAAGCCACTTCGAGTCTAACAATAAAATTAGACGGCGCGTTGTGAACTACAAAATTACCGTATGTAAAATGAGGTAAGATAAATGTTTTAAAAAGTTTTAGCTTGGATTGAACATTTGTTGTTATATTTAGTTGTTTGAGAGTGCAATAAATTTTAGAACATTGATGTTTAATTTGAGTTCCCCAGTGAAAGTTTTGATCGAAAATTACACCGAGGTTATTTACTTTGTTAAAAAAAAGTCAGGGGTTCAGAATTCAGAACTAAATCAGGAGGTATAAGTGAACATTTAGATTTATGGATGGAAAGGGCTTGGGATTTTGCGGTATTTATAGAAAGAAAGTTATTTGTTGACCATTGGTATAAACTCAAAAGATCCTGATTTATTTTTAGAGTCAAATCAGAACAGTTATACTTGCTATAGTTACTAAAATACAGCTGCACATCATCAGCAAACATATGGATGGAGCAATGAGAAAGTAGACGTGGAAGATCGTTAATGAACAGTGAGAATAAAATAGGTCCCAAGACAGAACCTTGCGGAACTCCCTATTCGATATTTACAAATCTCGATAAATTATTCTGGTAAAAGACCGCTTGTTGCCGATCATCCAAGTATGATCTGATGAGGTTTACAGCGGATGAACTAAAAATAACGAGAAATTAGTTTGTATTCAATTTGCCATGAGAAACGCGATCTAAAGTGTTCGAAAAATCAATCAAAAGAAGTATGGCAATTCCAGTCTTGTCAATGCATTTGGCAATATCATCGTGTACTTTTATCAAAGCACTTTTAGTACTATGATTTTGACGAAAACTAGACTGGAAATCATTTAAAAGCTCGTTTCGGTTTATTTGCAGAGATCCGCCAGTTATTTCACTTTGATCCATTTTAAAACGCGGTTTTTACCTAAATTTGATGACTCGGGGCGAACAGAGCACTATAAATCGGGGCACGATGAGCGATTTCTGAATTATAGAGCTTCAGCTTGACTAGTTTACATCTGACGATTGGGATTGGGCCTGCTAAAAAAAAATAAAGCTTGCTCTTTACTCTTACATAGATTTCCACAAGAATGACAGCTTATCGGTGTGAAATTGGAGCGAATGCTATTGATTTCTCTGTTCAACGCATGAGAATTCGTATACCGGGAGAGCGAGTGCGCCCATTGCCTCTAGGCCAAATCGTCAGATGAAACAAGTCAAGTTGTAGCTCTTTTATTCAGTTGACTGCATCGAGTTGAATTCGCTGCTAGATTCCTCGGCAGAAAACGCTCATTGTGCCCCGATTAATGGTGCTTATACTGCCCCAGGGAATGGAGGTGTTCTCATTATGCCCCTGTAGTGACTGATTTTCAGCTTTCGGCAAAAAATTTTAAAATGCATTTTTAGACGTTTTTATCTCCTTTTTTTATGTTTCAGCCAATTAGGAAATAGACTATTTTAATGTCTTAACACGAAAAAATTATGTAATTCACATATTATAGCTCTTTTCTATGGTTAAATAAGCATTTCCTTAAGGTGGCCATTATGCCCTTATCTCCCCTACCACTAGGATTAGTAGGATTAATTGCCCTTTCAAAGTAATAATTCGTAGAATATTTGGTCGGGATTCGACCAGACCGAATTGAACGCCATGAACTTGATTTCGAGAAAATCGAGTTCAAAGTTCACAGCCCTACCATTCCATTAGATATCTAATTTAATTATTTTAGCATCACATTTTGACTCGTATAAACCCGTCGAAGCTATACTGGTCGATTTCTGATATTATGTCCAATACGCAGAAATCAGAATTTTGATAGCATTATGTTTGCACCCAGTTCACTCTGGTTGAACCAAAATGTTTGAAAAATTGCCATGCACTATCATTTGAATGGGCAATTTGTTCCAAATGTTTCAAATGAGCAACAACCAACGAGTATGGCTGATGCTTGAAAAATGTTTTTTTTTTTTCGTTGAGCCAGAGTGAACCGAGCCATTAAAATTTTGCACTTTTGAAATGCGGAATATCTTTTATTGTTAAATGTTAAAAATGCCAACATTCCCTTAGATAAATTGGAAAACAAATTTCAAGGGATTCGGTTACAGTCTGGCTGAACAAGATTTTAACAAATGGAAATGCTAACAATCCGCAATATGAAGTTTTTAGCCACGGTTTTTTATTATTTAATTTATCAGATATTAGATCTTGACGAGCCAAAGAACTGTATAGAACCAAAAAAACCAACACACGTAAGATTATTTCGCACAATAGCAGTTTTCATGACCAAAACATGCTTTTCATCTTTACCTCTAAGGTAACCCTTAGTACACTTTGGCGCAACGCATTTTTGCATTTTCACTGCCTGCAGCATTGAAATTTTCTAATAAAATCATAAAAAATAGAGAAAATGTTCTAATTTTCATTTAATAGGTAGTTTATCACATTTCATATCCACTGAAACTGATCAAATTGGCGTTCAGTTCGTTCTGGTAGAATCCCGATAATTTATCATATCACTAGCTGACCCGGTGTGCTTTGCTACACCTTTCAAAATCAAATGATATTTTCAAAAATTATTCAATTTTTTATTGTTTTATTGGCATTACTTTAAATCAAATTATAACATAACTAGCTGACCCGGTAAACTTCGTTTTACCTTCTTAAGGATAAATCGTTCTAAATGTTTAATTTTATCTACACATCCTTAACTACATCGTGCTCGCGAAAAGATTGTTATGGAAATCGTAACAAATAAAGTTGAATTTGTATTGGGACCACCTTCCATAAAAAGTGAGATTCTTGAAACTATTATACAAACCATCACTGGCCCGAAAAACCCTCGGATACCAAATTTCACTTCATTCCGACCGACCATTCATACGTGATGTTGTTACAAAGAAAATGCCTCCATTTTTGTATATAAGATTTATAAGCAACCGCTATAAAATGAGAGCTGCTGCTGGAGTTTCGAATTGCAACACAAAGATAACTTAAACGAATATTCTAAATCTTGCTCTATAAATTTGTGTTAAAGATTTGATAATTTGAAGCTATCTGGAGGGTCTCAAATTAATCGTATGCAAACAATCTAACTTATAAAATATGGTTGTTTATTCTTAATATGTTCTGGATTTATGCTGAAAAACTGATAAGAGAGCCCCTCTCCTGTCCTTACCTTCACTCCCTGCTAAATGGAGGTCGTGATTTTTAATAATCATATACCTAAATTTTTCGTTCCCAAAAACCCTCTTATATCAAATAAGCTTTTTAAGCTTTACAACACTGCTCCTTTCTTCCCCTATCTACACTGTAAAGCGTAAGGATCTATAACAATCGGAGAAAGATATCTTGTAACCAAGTACCTTTCCATGCCATATTTGTTCCCATTTGTTGGCTTCGTTAGCATAAATTGAGAACTTATGCTAACACTATTGTATTGGGCTCACCTCCCTCCTTCTATGTACCTACTCACTGAAAGGAGAATGGTGTGTCAGATAATCATAGAATCATATCAAAATGATTATCCATGTTAAGTATTGTCCATTTCTCGGATTTTGTAAAAAAAAATTAAATGGAAGCCTCCTCTTCCCTTCTTTTATTCCCAATTCTATCATCCTACTGCAAGAAAGAAATTGTTTCACATAGAAAAAGTATTTTTTGTACCCAAATACTTTTTGATGCCAAATTTGGTTTCATTTGCTCGATAAATTCTCGAGTTATGCAAAAAAAATATATGGAAGCTCCCCTTTCCCTCTTAATATCTTTTCGCTGAAAAAAATATGGGGCTTCAATTTATGATACAAACATTTCTCGAATCCAAATACCCTCATATGCCAAATATGGTTCAATTTGCTCGATCAACTCTTCAGTTATACTGAAAATAGTAAGGGAGACCTTTCCTAGCCCTTTTCATCCACCTCTTTGAAGGAGTGAGGGATACCAAATATTCATAGAAGCGTTTCTCGTACCCAAATATCGTTCCATGCCAAATTTGGTTCCATTTGCTGTTGTAGTTTTTGAGTATGATGTAAAAATTGCATGAAACTTCCCTCTCTCTTTCCTTTCTCCCCACCTGAAGAAGGAAGGGTTCTCAAACAATGATTAGAACATGTCACGTTCCCAAATACCCGCCCATGCCAAATTTGGTTCCATTTGTTTAATCAGTTTTTGAGTTGTGTAAAAAATTATAAAAGAGGCCCCTCCCTCCTTTATTTTTCCCTACTGGAAAGAGGGAGGGGTCTCAAATAATCATAGAAATATTTTTCGTATCCATATACCCTCACATGCCAAATTTGGTTCCATTTGCCTTATTAGTTTTTGAGTTATGTAAAAGAATATGAAAGAGGCCCCCTCCCCCTTTCTACAAAAAAGGGGGAAGGGTCTCAAATAATCATTGAAATATTTTTCGTATACAATACCAATTTTCGTATACAATACCTTCCCGTGCCAAATTTGGTTCCAATATCTTGATTAGTTTTCAAGTTATATGCAAAATTGTAAGGTAGCCCCCCTCCCCCCTTCCTATCACCTCACTGAGGGGAGGGAAGGGTACCTAATATTCATAGGAATATTCTTCGTACTCAAATACCACCCCATGCCAATTTTGATACCATTTGCTTGATGGGTGCTCGAATTATGCAAAAAAATGTCTTTTGTTTGGGAGGCCCCTCCCTCCCTTATTGAGAGAGGGAGGGGTCTCAAACCATAATAGGAACCTTCCCTGGCCTCCAATACCTCCACCTGCCAAGTTTCACTCAAATCGGTTCAGTAGTTTCCGAGTCTATATGGAACAGACAGACAGACAGACAGACAGACAGACAGACAGACAGACAGACAGACAGACAGACAGACAGACAGACAGAAATTCATTTTTATATATATAGACTAGCTGACCCGGTAAACTTCGTTTTACCTTCTAAAGTATAAATCGTAATAAATGTTTAATTTTATCTACACGTCTTTAACTGCATCTTGCTCGCGAATAGATTCTTATGGAAATCGTAACAAATAAAGTTGAATTTGTATTGGGACCACCTTCCATAAAAAGTGAGATCCTTTAAACTATTATACAAACCATCTCTGACCCAAAAAACCATCGGATAAAAAATTTCACTTCATTCTGACCGACCATTGATACGTGATGGTGTTACAAAGAAAACGCCTCCATTTTTATATATAAGATGTGAAGAGATAATTTTGTATGGGGACCCCCCTTTCATCAAAAGTGATATTCTTGAAACTATTATACAAACCATCTCTGACCCAAAAAACCCTCGGATACCAAATTTCACTTCATTCCGACCGACCATTCATACGTGATGTTGTTACAAAGGAAACGCCTCCATTTTTATATATAAGAAGATGTGAAGAGATAATTTTGTATGGGGACTCCCATTTCATCAAAAGTGAGATTCTTGAAACTATTATACAAACCATCTCTGACCCAAAAAACCCTCGGATACCAAATTTCACTTCATTCCGACCGACCATTTATACGTGATGTTGTTACAAAGGAAACGCCTCCATTTTTATATATAAGATGTGAAGAGATAATTTTGTATGGGGACCCCCATTTCATCAATAGTGAGATTCTTGAAACTATTATACAAACCATCTCCGACCCAAAAAATCCTCGGATACCAAATTTCACTTCATTCCGACCGACCATTCATACGTGATGTTGTTACAAAGAAAACGCCTCCATTTTTATATATAAGAAGATGTGAAGAGATAATTTTGTATGGGGACCCCCATTTCATCAAAAGTGAGATTCTTGAAACTATTATACAAACCATCTCTGACCCAAAAAACCCTCGAATACCAAATTTCACTTCATTCCGACCGACCATTCATACGTGATGTTGTTACAAAGGAAACGCCTCCATTTTTATATATAAGACTTCTCTCCCCTCCTCTCACCTTTAGTTCAAAAATGGGGGGGGGGGGTTATGGAGAAAGCGTTATTTATTACAATAAATCATATTTTACTGTCAAAACATGGCTGCCTGGCTCGTTTAAGCAAAATCGCTTGGCAATTGTTTAAGTTATGTTATAACTCACGTTGATTTTGTATGGGAGCCTCTGGTTATAAAGGTAGGATGTGTTATTTAGTAAAATAGATTGTTTTTCCACATCAAAACATGCATGTGTACACAATTTCATGAATATCCCATGTGAATTGTATGGGTTGTATATATTTTTTCAAATTTTTTCACATTTTTTTAAGGGAGCCCCACGTTTTAAAAGCGAGCAATTGCAGTCTGCATAATGAATCAACTTTTTGTGTCTTTTCGATCTCGTGAACCAATTTTTATGAAAATCGCATTTAAATTGTTCAAGTTATGTCCCGTTTCAATTTGATTTTGTATGGGAGCCCCCCTTCTATAAATAGTGAGATTCTTGAAACTATTATACAAACCATCTCTGGCCCCAAAAACCCTCGGATACCAAGTTTCACTTCATTCCGACCGCCCGTTCATACGTGATGTTATCACAAAGATAGCGCCTCCATTTTTATATATAAGATTTGCTCCTAATTGTTTCCTGATTAATTTCATCAGAGCGTTTAAAGTTTTTTTCGGATCAATAAAATGTTGAGGTATCCACATATGTTAACACTTTTGGTTGATTGAGTTTACCACCAGCAACCCGACCTTCGAAGTGTGATAATTATTCAATTCGGTTTGGCGACTGAAAGCAGAGGCCCCATGCTGCCCCCTTCGGAACACCCAGGAATCGACACACCAAAATACCCATAAATAATGATCGCCGTAGCATGAAACATAAATCACCATTAGATCTCCTGTAAACCATCTGTGGACTATTTCCTCCTTTCGGAGAGAGGAACGGTCCGTCTGTTTTTTTTTTAATCCTGGTTTAGATCATTTTATGGCCACCAGGGCAGAACACGAAAACGGCGACCAAAAGGCCCCCGCTCGAAACCCAGCGGGATGTTCCGACGTGTGGCTCCAGCATTCATCCATTCCGGACACTTAATTTCTCACAGTAGTGGTTGATGCCGTCTCTAAGTCGTGCCATACGATTGCGTCGTCCTCTTCGTTGTCGGCCTGGTGTATAATTTCATCGATCCTCTAGCCGATTATTGACATAATCAAATCGTTTAGACCAGATTGCCTCATTGGAAGGTGATCGGCCTACCCCCCTTGATTCAACTTTTTTCTAAAAACATTAGTCGTATGTCGCCACCAGAACTTCCCCACTGCATCAGAATCCATTCAGTGCATGGTTGAGTGCAGTTTTTTTAAATTCTAGTCGGTTTTATTTTTATTAGCATCCATTTGGCGACATGCATGTGTGCAAAACAAATTACACGCCATCAAATTGGCACTAATGATCTAGCGTCTCCTCAGCAAAGAGAGAAAAAAATGCATTCGATGGCGTCGGCAGCATCGTCGTCGTCAAGTGGTTAATTACAATTTGCAAATGGCTCCCCTGGCAGCAGCAGCCATCGCAGATTTTATGGCTCCGGAGACTTCGACTACGACTAGGGGTTCGTCGCTTTTGCGGCATCTATCTGCTTATGTTCATCTACTAGTAATGTCCTAAAGTCTCTCCTGAAGAGTTTTAATGACTCACCCACGATTAGATGTCTTTCAGAATTTTAGGATCCAATCCGTGATTCGAATGTCTTAAAATTGTTGTATTGGATAAACAAACAGAAAAAAAATCTTCTCGACTATTTGGTTTTGATATCTAAGTACATAGGCATTTCTAGACCAGCCCTCAAAATGCACCACTTCAGTATTTTTGATTGATTGGTCAATAGTATAAGCTGGTGGCTAATTGATACTACCCGATAGCAAATGGCAATTTAATTGCTGTTTTTCGAAATTGCAGTCAAGGTTAAGCGATTCATAATTATGCTCATTTGGGTGTCTTTGATCATTTCAATACGAAAGACTTGAATGACACTTTGAACAGAAGCGATGAACCTCTGCAGGAGGGACAGTAATAAAAATTAATTATTAGAAATGATATTAGGCTCATGGAATATCTCATTTCCATTGGATGATTAATCATATTCAAGCTAATGATATCACTTTGCAAGTAAAAATTCTACTTTTGGAAAATGAATAATTACCAGAAACTGCTGTAGATTTAGTACCTAAACAGATTAAGTTTCCTGATACCAATTTCGCATCATCATTAAGGTAGGAGTCACATATTTTGTGAATATTTAAACAAACTTTACAATCGAAATTGTAATTTGTAATTAATAGTCAGTTTTTCATACGAGTTTTAAATAAGATTTTGCCTTTCAAACTCAATTTTGATAAGCTCCGTCCGCTAATTGGATCGCGTAGAAATCTAAGCCAGGAATTGACAAAGTTTGGCATTTTCGGCATTCGGTGGAATTCAGTCCTAAATCACTCTAAGCCAAATACATTTCATATTACGACTCTATAAGACCTTCACGAATTAAAACTTATTTTTTATTGTAAGTTTAAAATGGCAATGCAATAAATTTTTTGTGTTGAAATTCGAATCTTGAAACCCAAAAAACCTACCTTAACAATGGGTTTTTATTAACAAGGAAACCAAACAAGATCAGAACTTGGAACAAACCATTTTAAATTAAAAATTCATGTATCGAATACTAATTTTACACATCAACAAGTTGGGAGCCATGTGACAGGTGTTTAATAATGTAGAATAAGCAAATCTAAATCCTAGCATCTATTACTTTACGACTATTTTTCTTATTATAAAAAAACGTGTATATAACTACAAAATTTATGCTGATATGAAATATTCTTCAAGAAACAGATCTCAGCCTCAATTAAATTTTTTATCTAGTTCTTCTAAACGCTTAACACCACTTTCAAAAGGGGTTTGTAAAATTACACAGGACCAAAAAATTTATATTTTTCCAAGGTGCAAAGAGTTTAAGAACTTATTTTTATTAATTTGTGTGCCCTGAATCCGAATATGTAGGGGAGAGTGGGGATACTTGATCCCCTTTTCTTATTTTCACCATATCTTTTTGGAAAAAATTAGCAACCTGCACTCTTTTACATTTTCTGACAGCGTGTAACTTCAAGTTTCTATGCTCCTAAAATTAGAACGATACTTGAACCCGTAGATGAACTAGAAGCATTTTCGTGGGAGTAAAAAAATTGCGATATTTTTGAAGTTAAGGGAGACTTGATCCTTTATTCAGGAAGCCCTAATCCATGGAAAAAATCAAACAAAACCCCAAGATACAATATTAATTGACTATTTTGGTCATGTTTGTTCTCATTTCACAATCTATAATTGTCGAAAAAAAAAATTCTATAGCTTATTCTCAACCCTTATGGCATTGCATACTTACGGGCGCAATTTTCTATAAACAAGAGAAAATCAATTATTTTAGCCCTTTTCTTCACATAATTGATGGATGAATATTAGCTATTGGATAAATATTAGTAATCTCGTAATCAGCAATGAACACGATCCATTGAGAAGAAGAATATACCGGGATCTTTTGTACCCAAATATTAGGGATCAATTGTACCCATAATCAACATTTTAGAAATTTTTTTTTGAAAAAAGTTGGGAGTTTTCCATCGCTTTGAAAATATTACATTTTGAAGTTCATGTTACACTCGAAAGATTGATGTATTGGAATAAATATTTTTGTTATAATATTTCCATGTTAGAAACATTTTAAAATGATGAAAAAAGATCTTCAAGTCACATTTTGTAAAAATTTTCAAACAAAGTTTAATAACCCAAAAACTTATTTTTTTAAAATTTTTTGAGCCTCAACCATTGCTGTTTTGTTCCATTTGGCACATTTTTCTAGAACATTTGATCTTTGTACGACATTCCAGTTTCGAGATATAGCTAAGGAATCAAGTATCCCCAGGGATCAAGTATCCTCATTCTCCCCTAATTAGTTTTATTTTCAATCAGCTTTTATTTTCGAAATAACTTTTTAAAAAAAATGGTAAACATTTTTTATGAAATTTTTGCATTTTTCTATAAACATTAAAAAATTTATAATAACGGTAAAAAACCAATTATCAACTCTTTCAAGACCGCAATGTGGTAGATATGCCCGAGCAAAAGATTAAATATAAACAATGATCTTAGATAAACAAAATAAGTCACAATTAGTTTAATAAATAAACATTGAATGGTAATATCAAAGCTGTTTGGACTCAGTATTGGATGATTTTTTAAACGAAAAGTGACTTAATTAGTTTATCTAAGATCATATTTATATATTCACTAGCTGATCCCGTACGAACTTCGTTTCGCTTCAAATCATTGGTACGTCAAAATGAGTTTAGAAAATAAATTCGAAACATTCTTTCGAAAATTTTGGGGAAAAAATTCAACAGTGTTTAAAGTCGCTACTATTACTATTACTTGAAATTCAAATTAAACGGTTGATTGGCTTTTTATTAAAATTTATGTCAGAGTGTTTTCTTCTCGATCGGTTGCAAAATCTAGACATTATGGCAGAAACATGTACTATTTGTTTGTGTGCACGACTCTTTTGCTTGACCTTCACACTTAAATTGGTATCAATTAACTGCCTCCGACAAAATTATTGCACAAAACACTGAACTTTCAATGAAACCCTCTTTCGCCACTTTCGCCGACCCTTGACACGGAACATGCTACCTGGAGTCAATTGCTCATAGTTTATAACCCTCATCTGAACATTTTCATCTCAATCCGATGCATGATCACAACAATATCGCGAAAACAGTGAGCAACTAACATGGACGGCCTTTTTTTACCACGATTCAAAACTTGACACCTGAAATCAATTATCAAAACACTCATGTGCAAATTTTCATCACAATCCGATGTATAATAACGCCAATATCGCAAAAACATAAATCAGTGGATATGGACGACCCCTTTGGCCGACCCCTGACCCTAAATTTGATAACTGTGATCGATTGTTCGTCCTTCAAAACACTCATGTGCAAATTTTCATCACAATCCGGTGTATAATAACGCCAATATCGCAAAAACATAAATCAGTAGATATGGACGACCCCTTTGGCCGACCCATATCCCTAAATTTGATAACTGTAATCGATTGCTCGTCTCTCAAAACACTCATGTGCAAATTTTCATCACAATCCGATGTATAATAACGCCAATATCGCAAAAACATAAATCAGTGGATATGGACGACCCCTTTGGCCGACCCCTATCCCTAAATTTGATAACTGTAATCGATTGCTCGTCTCTCAAAACACTCATGTGCAAATTTTCATCACAATCCGATGTATAATAACGCCAATATCGCAAAAACATAAAT
This sequence comes from Uranotaenia lowii, assembly GCF_029784155.1. Classification (NCBI taxonomy): domain Eukaryota; kingdom Metazoa; phylum Arthropoda; class Insecta; order Diptera; family Culicidae; genus Uranotaenia; species Uranotaenia lowii. The sequence continues at coordinate 309,594,005 of NC_073693.1, read as the reverse complement.
CAGTGGATATGGACGACCCCTTTGGCCGACCCCTGACCCTAAATTTGATAACTGTGATCGATTGTTCGTCCTTCAAAACACTCATGTGCAAATTTTCATCACAATCCGGTGTATAATAACGCCAATATCGCAAAAACATAAATCAGTAGATATGGACGACCCCTTTGGCCGACCCATATCCCTAAATTTGATAACTGTAATCGATTGCTCGTCTCTCAAAACACTCATGTGCAAATTTTCATCACAATCCGATGTATAATAACGCCAATATCGCAAAAACATAAATCAGTGGATATGGACGACCCCTTTGGCCGACCCATATCCCTAAATTTGATAACTGTAATCGATTGCTCGTCTCTCAAAACACTCATGTGCAAATTTTCATCACAATCCGATGTATAATAACGCCAATATCGCAAAAACATAAATCAGTGGATATGGACGACCCCTTTGGCCGACCCCTATCCCTAAATTTGATAACTGTAATCGATTGCTCGTCTCTCAAAACACTCATGTGCAAATTTTCATCACAATCCGATGTATAATAACGCCAATATCGCAGAAACATTAATCAGTGAATATGGACGACCCCTTTGGCCGACCCCTGACCCTAAATTTGATAACTGTGATCGATTGTTCGTCCTTCAAAACACTCATGTGCAAATTTTCATCACAATCCGGTGTATAATAACGCCAATATCGCAAAAACATAAATCAGTAGATATGGACGACCCCTTTGGCCGACCCATATCCCTAAATTTGATAACTGTAATCGATTGCTCGTCTCTCAAAACACTCATGTGCAAATTTTCATCACAATCCGATGTATAATAACGCCAATATCGCAAAAACATAAATCAGTGGATATGGACGACCCCTTTGGCCGACCCCTATCCCTAAATTTGATAACTGTAATCGATTGCTCGTCTCTCAAAACACTCATGTGCAAATTTTCATCACAATCCGATGTATAATAACGCCAATATCGCAAAAACATTAATCAGTGGATATGGACGACCCCTTTGGCCGACCCCTGACCCTAAATTTGATAACTGTGATCGATTGTTCGTCTCTCAAAACACTCATGTGCAAATTTTCAGCACAATCCGACGGAAAATAACGTCAATAACGTGAAAACAATATTTGTCTTGTATGGACGACCCCCTTCAGAAGGGGTCGTCCAAAAATCTAAAAACATTTTTCATCATTCCTAGTCCTAATGAGCATCCATGCCAAGTTTCAGATCTCTAGCTCTTAAGACGGCTGAGTCTATAGAGGACAAACAAACAAACAAACAAACAAACAAACATACAGATAATTGCTTTTTATATATATAGATTTGCCTTGGCAGTGGGCATATCTACCACACGTGAACAACTTTAAACTTTTGCAGAAAATAAAAGAAGATTTCTATTTGTTCCTTTACCCCGTTTATTAAAATACGGGATTATTTTAAGTTTAACCAAATTCAATTTTAGTTATTTTTTAAAGCAAACATCGTTATGCACGAGTTAAAAAAAATGTTAAATAAAATAAATCTTTTTTTTTCAGTTCTGTCAGTAATACTTGTGAAGATATATTTTCAAATTAAAAAAAACTCTAGAATTTAACTTTTTTAGATCATTTACCATAATCTTCATCAACAAAATAGTCCTTAACTAAATGATTAATCAAATTCAAATAGTCTTATTTTATTTAATGTAGATTTGTCAGTTCATCAGTTATCAATGATTGATCAAACTCAAAACTCAACTCAACTTCATTTTAAAACTTATAAACATCATATCACCTTAATCAGAGATGATAGAGAAAAGATTAGAGTTTGGGAAGATAAAATCTATCAAATTTTCAAAACAATTTTTCAAAAATGATGTATTATTGAGTAATCTATCAATTTTTTTTTTAAATATTTGAAAATGCTATGATTTTTTTATTGAAAATAATTACTTCTAAAATAGTAAAAAAAAATTTTTTTTCTTCTTCATATTTGTTTAAATATTCAAATAAGTTTAACAAGTTTTGTAGAATCGGTTTTTAAGTTTAACCGATTTTTTTAGTAAAACTTTTAAAAAAAGTTATAATATTTTTTATAAGATTGTCTTTGTTTCTGTTCAATTTCTGAATCAAGCCTGGAATTTCATTTTTTTTTATAAGAAAAACATATTTTCTACATTTTGTTCTATCTAGGACCCAATATTCAAATAGGCGGCGATAAAATATTCAGAGCTTGAAATTTTAAGTTACAAATCCTGCGCTTGGAAATCGAAAATGTTTCACTTATTTTTATTGTTTTAATTCATCTCTCTTGAATCGATCATAATTGTTTTAATTTAATCTATGAAAAGTTCGAAAAATTATTCGAAGTAACAGCTGTTAAATTGACATTATTAACTTAATTAGTATATGCTTCGTGCTTTCAATATTTACAACCGAACTGGAAATTGCTTATTTTTATTTTTATCAATTCTATATTGATCATTTGAAATCGACCTTTACACAAACTGTACATTTTTAATTGCACACGATATTTTATAAACCCATCAATAGAAATGAAGAAACAATATTGAAATTATTATTTATCTATTTGTTGAACAGTTTTAAATCATGGTTGATTTCTGGTCTGATATTTATTTTACAATTCAGATTTGATTTCTTTTCTATTCTGATGTTATATTTTACAAATTCGAAATCTTTTTTCTATATACAATATTTTTTTTTGTTTTTACAATTCATAACCTACTAAAGTCTAGCACTTTCTTTAATAAGAAAATGAGATAGAAAGCTAATTAAATATTCTATTTCTGTGCACTGATTCTTATGTAAAGAGCTTTAAATTTTGGTTTCACTGGAAATTTTTTTCGCATTCTCTTTCTGGTGTTTCTAAAAAAATTGATTCCAAATTAGTAAACTAGACTGCTTCAATTTTTTTTTCTTTTTTTTTTTATTTTTAAGCAAATTTTAAATTCAGAACTTTGCAAGAAACTTCAGGTTCAGGAAACTTTGCAAATTATTTTTCAACACTAAATTTGAACATTAGAATTCCTACTATCAACGCAGATATGCAGCTTTATCATTTTTCCATGAACTTAGTTCCACCAATGAACTGATTTGAATAGTTTAATTTCCCATCGAAATGAATTGAACAATCTGATTGCTAACATAAATCCTCAACTTATAGCTTTACAAGAAACACACCATAAAATGACATTTCAGATAAATAATTTTAAAATTTACGATAAAAAGGCATTGATTACAATTTCACATGGGGTGGAGTTGCAATTGCAATTTTTAAAAATATTCCTCATGTTGAAATTTCCTTAAATATACAACTTCAAGCTGCTACTGTTCAAATTTTATACCCATTTAAAATTTGTGTTGTATCTCTATACCTCTGAAATGGACACTGGGAAAAAAACGTAACCCTCATGCTTTATTAAATCCTTGCTAATACCTTTCTTAATTTTTGGAGACTTTAAAGCTTGTCATCTGGACTGGGGAAGTATTGAAGCCAATAGATCTGGAAGAATAATTTCTAAAATTATAGCTGATAATAATTTGATTTTGTTGCATAACGGCTCTGGAACCCTTTTTTGTTCAAGAACAGGTGATATTACCAACATAGATTTGACGATAGGGAAAGGGGAGAAAGGCCACTTCCATCTGTACCGTTGAGCCGTCAACACATACGCCGGAGCATCGTATCGTTGCTGTGTACCTGCAGGAACATTTTACATTATTTATTTTTTCCTTACCTGTATTTCAATCAGCACTTTTCAGTGCTAAAATTATTTTCATTTTCTTTTATTCATATTTTCTCTTTTCTTTCCAGCATGGGGAAGTCTTCGGCCGGCTCAAGGGCCGGAAGAAAACGGATTGCTGAACCTAATCCAGGGCCATCTGCCAAAAAAGTTGAAATTTCCAATTCATTCGATGTCCTTCATAACATCGGTGATGAGGAAATATTCATATTTAATTCTGATAAGAGTACTAAGAAACGTTCTTCTTCTTCTTATACTCTTAAAAACGAAAAGATTCCACCAATAACGGTCACGATTCCTGACTTCAATGCCTTTCGAAAAGAAATCGTCACTTCCGTCAAGGATGTGAAGATTTCTTTTCAGATCGGCCGAAGGGGAACTGCTCGTATATTGGCGGAATCTTTTAATGATTTTCAAAAAATTTTAAATTATTTGAATAATAAAAAACACAAATTTTTTACGTACGACACTAGAGGTGATCGTCCTTTTTTAAGTTGTACTTCGTGGTCTCACTGGCGATCAGACACCGGATGAGATCACAAATGAATTAAATCCTTTGTTAGGTTTTTCTCCAATTCAAGTAATTCAAATGAGGAAAAGAACCAACACGAATAATACCAATAGTGTTGGTTTTGCTCCTGAACTTTATTTGATCCATTTTAAAAAGGATCAGGTTAATAATTTGAAAATTTTGGAAAAGGCTCGTCTTATGTTTCATTGTCGAGTAAAATTTGAACCTTTTCGTAAATCCCATACCAATTTTTTACAAAATATTACGCAATGTCGTCGTTGTCAAGCTTTTTGTCATGGCACTAAAAATTGTAGAATGAATGCCAGATGCATGTTTTGCGGCTCATTCGATCATGAAAAATCTAAATGCCTTTTTGGTGGTGATAAGCCAAAAACAGAATTTTTTAAGTGTGCGAATTGCGCAGGTAATCATTCCTCGAATTCTCTAGATTGTCCCGTTAGGGCAAAAATTGTTGCTTCTAGGAAAAACCCCAAAGTTTCCAGAAAAGTTTCTTCTCCTCCTTCCTCTTTTTCGTCTACACACGTCAGACCGGCAAACAACCTGCCTGTTCGCAGTCAGCCCCGGCCTACATTGGAATCACGGCTGGGTAATACCCGAAGTGATTTTAATGTTACCTGGGCTGATTCTGCGCCACAGACTCGTTGTTTATCGTACTCAGAGGTGGTTGAAAATGGGTTGCCCTCTTCAGGTTTAACTAATAAAAATGGGAAAAAACCAAGTCTCAACGTTCATGCGAAGGCTTGGGAAAATCCCCGAAATTCAAATACTTTTTCTTCTCCTTCTTCTTCTGATTCTAACAATTTTGTTGATTTGGGTGAGATTACTGAGGAAAAATTAAAATTTTTGCATCAAAATTTAATGGAAATGATGCAACTTATGTTGAAAGCAAATTCAATGTTTGAAGCTTTCCAAACTTCTTTTAATTATGCTAACAAAATTATTATGACTTTACGATTCCCTCATGGATCCAAATAGATGTTTAAATATTATGAATTGGAATGCTAGATCTTTGCTGGCTAACCAAGACGAGTTCTTTTTATTTTTAAAAACTCAAAACATACATATTGCTGCCATCACTGAAACTTTTTTAAAGCCAGACAATAACTTGAAAAGCAATGCTTTCTTTAAAATTTTACGAAATGATCGACTTGATCGACAAGGTGGGGGTGTAGCTATTGTCATCAATAGTCGTCTCAAATTTAGACTTCTTCCTTCTTTCATTACAAAAGTTTTAGAAACAATTGGAATTGAATTCGAAACTTCTATGGGGAAAATTATAATTGTTGCCGCATATTTGCCTTTTCAATGTAGCGGTGAACAGAAAAATTTTTTGAAGGGAGATTTACAAAAACTCACCAGAAATAAATCTAAATTTTTTATTATTGGTGACTTTAATGCAAAACACCGATCTTGGAATAATATTTCATCAAATTCAAATGGGAATATTTTGTTTAATGACTGCTCTGCAGGTTATTACACTGTTGAATATCCTAATGGGCATACTTGTTTTTCTTCAATTAGAAATCCCTCCACAATTGATTTGGTTCTAACGGATTTAGGCGAGCATTGTAGTCAATTAGTTACTCATGCGGACCTCGATTCAGACCACCTTCCAGTAACATTTTCTTTATCCCAAAGTCCCATTGAAAACCCTTTAAAATCAACTTTTAATTTTCAAAAGGCTAACTGGGAGCGATATATGAATTTTATTGAACGTAATTTAGATGTAAACGTTCCATTGAATTCAATAGAAGATATTGATTTGGCTGTAGAAAATTTGACAACTTCAATAGTCAATGCTAGAGCCGCTTCAATACCTAAAGTTAAACATAAATTTAATCAACCTTTAATTGATGATGATCTTCAGTTTTTGATACGACTGAAAAACATTCGTCGACGCCAATTTCAACGAACTAGGGATCCTTATTTGAAATTTATTTATTGCGACCTTCAAAAAGAGATCAAACGTCGTTTAAATTTCATTCGTAATGAAAATTTTGCTAAAGCAGTAGAGGACATAAAACCCTACTCAAAGCCATTTTGGAAATTAACTAAAATTCTAAAAAAGCCCCAGAAGCCAATTCCTACTTTGAAAGATGGGGATAAACTTCTTTTAACTAATTCAGAAAAAGCTCAAAAATTAGCCCAACAATTTGAGTCTGCTCATGATTTTAATTTAAACGTTGTAAGTCCAATTGATGCTCAAATTTCCCTTGAATTTGATGATATTCTTTCTAAGCAAAATGTATTTGAAAGTTCTTGTGAGACAAATATTGATAAACTTAAATTGATTCTCAAAAAAATAAAAATATGAAAGCCCCGGGGGAAGATGGGATTTTCTCTATTCTTATTAAAAAGTTGCCTGAAAGCACTTTAAATTTTTTAGTTAAAATCTTCAATAAATGTTTTCACTTGGCTTATTTTCCCAATAAATGGAAAAATGCCAAAGTAACTCCAATTTTGAAACCTGGAAAAAGTGCTTCAGAGCCTTCAAGTTATCGACCAATTAGTTTGCTTCCTTCTTTAAGTAAACTATTTGTGAGGGTTATTTTGAATAGAATGATGATTCACATTAATCAGAATTCTATTTTCCCTGATGAACAATTTGGTTTTCGTCATGGACATTCTACTACACATCAACTTTTGAGTGTAACTAATATGATTAACGCTAGCAAATCTGAGGGTTATTCAACTGGTGTTGCTCTTCTTGATATTGAAAAAGCTTTTGACAGTGTTTGGCACAAAGGTTTAGTAGCTAAATTAGCTCGATTTGATTTTCCTGTATATCTCACCAAAATTATTCAAAATTATTTGACTAGCCGAACTTTGCAAGTAAGCTATCAAAATTCATGCTCTGAAAGGATACCCATTAGAGCTGGTGTCCCTCAGGGTAGTATACTTGGGCCTATTTTATACAATATTTTTACTTCTGATCTTCCTGATGTCCCAGAAGGAAAAGGTAGAAGATTATTTGCTGACGATACTTTGCTTTCAGCCAAAGGTCGAAATTTACGGGTGGTACGCAGTAGATTGCAACAAAATTTAAATTCCTTTTTGAATTACTTGAAAATGTGGAAAATTTCTCCTAACGCTTCCAAAACTCAACTTATTTTATTTCCCCATAAGCCAAGAGCAAGTTTTTTAAAACCTAATGAAAATCATTCCATAACTTTAAATGGGGTTTCTTTAGAATGGTCTGATCACGTGAAGTACTTGGGACTCACACTTGATCGGAATCTTTCTTTTAAGAATCACATTGAAGATATTCAATCTAAATGTAATAAATACACTAAATCTCTTTATTCTCTCATCAACAGGAAATCCCGACTGTGCTTGAAGAATAAGATGCTTATTTACAAGCAAGTCTTCCGACCAGCGATAATGTATGCAGTTCCGATTTGGTCAAGCTGCTGCGCGACGAGGAAAAAAGCCATCCAGAGGATTCAGGACAAGGTTCTGAAAATGATTTTGCGGCTTCCACCTTGGCACAGCACCGAAGATCTTCATCGGATTGCAGGCATTGAATCTATCGAAGAGATGGCCAACAAAATCATCTCCAACTTCAGAGGCAAATCGATGCAGTCTTCCATCGCAGAGATTCGCTCTCTCTACAATTAGTTTAATTTTAGGATAGCTTTAGTTTTTAGTTAAAAAAAAAAGTTTAGTTTAGTAGAAAGGGGAGAAAGTGACCAATTTCACATGGGATGTTCTGGAAGATCTATGCGAAAGTGATCATTTTCCAATTAAAATATCGACAAGGCATCAATCGTCTAACATTACCAGGCGTATTTATTCAGTGGGTCACTAATGCAGCTGATTGGAACACTTTTGAAAATATCAATGACCTGCGAATCTTGCGGGATAACAAAAACCGTAAAACATCTTCTAATGGACTGCAGAATCTAAAGGGTGATACGGTCAAAATTTGGTCAAGGGAAACGCGTGTAAATCGGTGAAATCGTTTATTTAAAAAATCAAATTAAATTTCTTTTTCAAGTTTAATTAGTATAAAATTCAGGAAAAATATTCAGTAAGGCTCCGTTTTTCCAAATCCGAATTGCCGGGCCTTACGCTTAACCCCTGCCATCAGATTTTGTATAGCCACCTTGTCCACCTTCTTCGCCGCAGAAAGCCAGTTTGCCTTGAACTGCTGCTCGTCCGTAGCAGTTTTTTCGGTCTTCTTTAGGTTCCGCTTGACAATAGCCCAGTATTTCTCAGTTGGGCGGAGCTCTGGCGTGTTGGGAGGGTTCTTGTCCTTGGGAACCACCTGCACGTTGTTGGCGGCGTACATCTCCATGGCCTTTTTACCATAATGGCAAGATGCCAAATCCGGCCAAAACAGTACGGAACAACCGTGTTTCTTCAGGAAAGGCAGCAGACGTTTATTCAAACACTCTTTTATGTAAATTTTTGGTTGACAGTCCCGGAAGCTATGAAAATGCTGCTTTTCAAGCCACAGGTACAGATGCTTGTCAAACCAGATATTTCTTCGCGAACTTTTACAGTTTCATGTGCTTGAAAATATCTGCTACCTTTCCCCTTTCTTTTGCCGTATAAAACTCCTGTCCCGGAAGCTGCTTGTAGACGGCTTTGACGTAGGTTTCGTCGTCCATTACCACGCAGTCAAACTTCGTCAGCATCGTCGTGTACAGCCTCCGGGATCGCGCTTTGGCCGTCGTATTTCATTTATCATCGCGATTTGGAGTCACTACCTTCTTGTAAGTCGATAGTTCGGCTCGTTTTTTGACTCGATGCACGGTTGTAGACGATACACCCAGCTTATTTGCGGCATCTCGGAGAGAGAGGTTAGGGTTTCGCTTGAAACTACCGACAACTCTCTTTGTCGTCTCAGCGGCTTCCGGTTTTCGATTTCCCCCCGATCCAGACTACCTGGCTGTCGACAAACGTTCCCCAAACACTTTAATTACTTTTGTAACGGTTTATTTGGCAACTTTTAGCGATTTTGCCAGCTTTGCGTGCGAGTAGCTCGGATTTTCGCGATGCGCGAGCAAAATTTTGATACGCTACTCTTCTTCCTTGGACGGCATTTTGACAACTGAAGAGTGAATTCCAAAATCAAAATAGGAGCAACACACACACACCTTCAACATGAGGGGTGTTCAGGTTTTTAAATGCAAAATTGAAAGAAATACGTCATGTTGATATTGACCAAATTTTGACCGTATCACTCTTAAAGAACAACAAAGGCAAGAAAACAACATCGGAACTACTTTTGGAGATATTCTTGCATACACCGAAGAAGTGGAAACAAAGTTAATAAAATTCGTAAAAACAAGTGGTCTGATCAAAGAATTATTAAGTTGTAAAAAAAAACATTTAAAATTGTAATTTATAAAGTGTAAATAGTTGTAAAAAATTTATACAATGTAAATAGTTGTTAAAATATTTATTAAGTAGATTGAAACCCGAATGAACACTCAGGCTTTAAAAGGTCATTAACAAAATTTAAAAAAAACTGATTATCCAGATCTAAAAGTTCAAACGTCAGAATAAAATAAGCTCTCTTGTTTGCTGGATTTGCTTATCTGAATCTGATCAGTACCTCTTTTTTGATATTCGTGTGCACTCTGGATCACATAGTGATGAGCTAGAGGGTATTTTGGTTGAAAACGCTAGTTCGGAGCAAATTGTATTCTGTAAGCACTAAGGAAAATTAATAATCAAATCTTTTTTTTTAGTTACTTCTCGAAAAAGATTATTTAAAATCGTTTGTTTTACCTTCAATCAGAACAAAAATATAGATTGTTTATTAAGATATTTGTTAAGAATCTTATTCATGAAAACAGCATTTGGAAACTCAGCTCAGTCATAACAGGGAGTATAGAATTCTCAAATAAATATAACTTTTAGCAAACTCTGCAGGAAACCTTTCAACTGGCAGTAACAGTTAGCACTAATAACACTTTATTAATGCACCCATTGTGTCTATTATTTTGTCACCGGAGCTAAGAAGTCCATTCGACTAGGGGGTGCACTCCATTGAACGAACCCCCTTCGAAGCTTAACACCGTGCCACTCACTGGTAGAGGACCGATAATCGTAAATTAGCGTCACTTGATATTCATTGTGCCATTAGTTGTGTCTCTTTGGATCCCGAGCAGCACACAGATTGCGGCTTGTGTCCAAGTCCAGTCAAGAATGGCTCTAAGAAAACTTGTCACCCGGCTAGGGTTACTCCAGATTGCTCACCCACAACAAGTGGAAGGACCTAAGAGAAACGATATACGGTTTGATGTGGTTCCACCGAGAAGGGTTTGGCACCATATACTGGAGGTTGTTTGCTGCTTTGAGCTCGTGGGTGAGCGAGCACACTTAGCCAGACGATTGTAAAAATCTGGATTCATGTGAGCACGAATTGGCTTTTTTCACGGATTAGTGTCAGGGGTTCATAGAATAAAGTTCTGTGCTTGGGTGTTCTGGGTTGTAAATTAAGGTGAAAAGGACATCACACACAAAATTGCCGAAAACGTTTAAAAATAAATAAATCGTTCAACCCCTTTAATTGATGTATTGAACTTGCATGTTGCCGTTTAGAATTTCAGATTAATTTAGTACAATTGCAAATTTTAAATAACTCCTTTAATGAACAAACACAATCACATAAATTTCTTCCTTGATTTGAATTCAGTTTTTAAAATTGTAGAGAGCTTCACTATTTCACTTCATTATATAGAAGGGTATGTACGGACAATAGTATTAAAAAAAAATTTGCCTCAGCCATACCCATATCCTCAAATTTTGATTTGCTGGCGGCCTCACTGGCGTTACTAAAATCAGTATTTGTTTGTTCTAAACTATTTATAATATCTCTGAATTGATTAAATGGTTTAACTATCAACAGCTGATTATTTTAAACATATCCACATAATTCGCTACATCGTTTAAGTGTGCTACAGTAAGTTGTTGTTTCGTTCAGATAAATGATGCGTTTAATTTCACTTCCGAATAGAAATCTGCGGAAAAGTTGCAAATTCTCGGCACTCATGAATAGGTTTTTCAATAACAATGCGATTTAAAAAAAATATAATCATTTTCCAAACCCGAACATCTGTGTATCGCGTTTATCGTGCGCCCTTCTCAAAAATCGATTCTTTTCTCCCATGGTTTGAGGCAGAGTGCCTCCAGCTACGGGTGGGTGCATATTGAGGAAAAGTAGGCAAGGGGTACCAAAAGTTTCTCATTGGTGGGGGGTGGAGACGGAGCGCTTTTTGACAGCCAATTGTTCGCCTACCATGCCTACGATTACGATTGCCTGTCACAAGATGGACGATTCCCTGCATTGGTATAAGAACACACCTGAGCTTTACCCGCCTTGGTTTGAGGCTAGGGCTGAGTCCTCCTGCTAAGGTGGTGCTCGTGTAGAACTGTCAATATATTCTAATAGAGTTGTTTTTGCCATTTCTTACGCACACTTGCTGAGCGTGTACAGATGAGACGGGACAATTAACCTCAATAACTCTCGGTACAAAAACGGGGCAGCCGGTCGACACACATGGTCGTTTTTGAGGTTGGTTGTCCCAAAACTGAAAAGTGTTGGTGAAACAACCAGCATAATATCACGAACACTATACTATAAGCTACCATATCAGAGGTGCCAGGTGACCTGATTTATCAGGATTTGTTCTGATTTTCGAGACCGTCCTGATTTTTCAAAAATTCTCGAGTTGTTCGATTTTTGAAAATTGGTCTCTAAAATTTCCTGAAATGTCCTGATTTTCATAAAAACTTCTCAATTTTTATCGAATTTGTTGTTAAACTGTGAGAATACGAACAAATCTGTAATATAATTGCTAAACCCTATTGATCTTCGTCTATAATCCTTTTTATTTTCATATTTCCCTATCTATCTTCTTTTTTCTTCCTAAAGTGAACTAATATTAGCACACAACTGTAATCAAACAAAACGAGTTTGGCTCCTTAAAGTCTAAAGGTATGAGCCGTTTCAAATAAAGAATTTTCAAAACAAAATTGTTAAACCCATTTAAAAGTTGGTAATCGTCGGTTCCGATGATATTTAAATGGTATTTTTCGATATGAATTGCATACCAGTCAAAATGTTGCGTACTGCTGTAGCATAAATTGAGGCGTTTACAGTATCTGTATTGCGCCTTTATTTATGCAATCAAAACAGAGCTGCTTATTATCTCCATGAATCAAGGTGTCCTGAAAAATCCTGATCTTAAGATTCGCGTTGTCCAGATTTTTGATGAAACCACCTGGCACCTCTGTAATAAATACGAAAAAAATCTAGACTAACATTTGAAAGGGGTCAAACTTTTAAGGCGAAAATTTTATTAACATTTTTAGATCCAAAATTACTATTCCTACACAAATGTGGTTCATGAGAGAGTTTTGGAAAAATGATGGAACTTTAGGAGAAAAAAAATATATTGCTGAAATCCTACACTGAGAAAAATGCATTTCAAAAACAAAAACTCAATTTCTCTTAAAATGCCATCTCAGAATTTGATAAAAAAATTTCTATGCCGGGTAATAATAAGGCCTACAAGTCGTACATACATTGCAACTCGTGCATATTTAAGAGAAAAAAGTTTTCTATTATATTATATTAATAATTGATGGTAAATTTAAGTGGAAATCCTATGCTGAATAAAATGCAAACTAAAAACTAAAAATTGAACTTATAAAAACGCCCATCTCAGAATTCGATGATTTTTTTTGTGTTGTGGTTTACAACTCTTCAGTGGTCTACAACTCTTCTTCTCTCTTGCTCGTACTGATTCGACAATTAAGTGTTATACATCAAATTAAAGGTTATAAATTAGGCTATCTTTTTAAAAAAAGTTTTTCTTGAAAATATTTTTTTTTCTTATTTACTGCTAATTTTTAGCTCTCAACTTGTAAGTAAATTTTCTGTACAAGTTGGTAGTATATGAATTTTTAAATTTTTTCGGTTTGATTTAGTCGATTATCTAAAACAGATCCATACCGATGCTTGTCATACCAATCACCGTGCATTATAAAACTATCATTTTAAATTAACAACAGCTTGCTAGAACAAATCTACGATATTTTTGAGAAAAATTGACTTTTTTACTAAAACTCCTAGCGCACGCTGGAAATTTACTCAAATGAGCTCAAATTTGGCCAGAGTACTTGAAAATGAATGAGGATCAAACCCTATAAGTGGCGTTGTGATCAGCGAGAAAAGCCGAAAAGTGAACTAGTCTACTACACATTCAACGTCAATACGATACTGTTGAACTTTTCCACATTATGCGAACCTTGCAACTGATCTAAGAGCAAGTTCACTGGTGTTGGGAAAAAGTGGTAGAAAATTTTGACACTAACGGCACATTTTGAAAATTTTGCCATGTAAAAACATTTTCAAGATCTGTGGCCATCTAGTTTCTTTACAACACGTGTTGTATTTTCGCATGCTGTGATGTAAAAATAGCAATATTTCTATCACATACGGCTGAAATAGAAACAGTGTTGTAAGAAAATACAACGCCTCAAGATCTTGAAAACATTTTTGCATGGTAAATTTTCAAAATGTCAAAATTTCTACCACTTTTTCCCAACACCAGTGAACTTGCTCTAACTAACTGCAGTCATGGAGCTGATGGTACCCCTTCTGTAAGTTTAAGTAAAGAAAAAAAAATGTTGGTATAAAGTGAAGTTAACAAAAAAAAATAAAAATTTTAAATTGAATATACTTACTGAGAACATCATCAGCCTCCAGCTATCCTAGTTCAAAAATCTGCGTTGATACTGCTGCTTTTTGCGAATATTCCTTGCCACTTGTTGATGGTTTTGAACTTTTTTTTTCTTTCACAACTCTTAGAGGAGTTGACCTTTCTTGGTGTCTTCATACTAGTTGCATCATAAATCGGGCTATATAATGGTTTTTTTTTGCTAATATTCGATGATGCAGACGATACTTTAAAACACGATTTAAAGCTTATTTACAATTTTTCATGTGTCATTACTAAACAATTTTGAAATATGAGAAGCTAATAAAATTTAATTTCGTTTTGATGTGCCATTTTATGATTTCTATTAAAAAATAACAGAGTTTTGAAGCTTTGAAATATGGTTTTATTTTATTTGCAAAAAATACTCGACGAATCTAACTCGTAAAAGAGAAATTTAAGAAATCTGAAAAATCAAATTTGTTTTGAAGTCGTAAAAAAAAATCAATTTTTCAATTTTGGGGAAGATCCAAAGATCAAATTGACAGAAATTAAAAAAATCACTAAGGGCTAGTAGTAAATATAAAAAATCGTATTAGGAAATTCTAATAAATTTCTAAATGAGTCTAGAAACTTGACATGGTTCTTTTTAGAGGTTCAAAAATCCCTTAAAAGGTGAAAAAGTTTGATATTCATATCAAGTTAATTTGATTTTAAGATTCACTATACAAATCAAAGCAATCCTTAGCAAAAAAAAATAATATTAGGACTTTTTTACAACCTAAAACTTTTTCATAAAATTCTCGAAGAAGAATGCTCTATGATTTGAAATTGACGGTTTTTAGGTATTTTGAGGCGTTTAGAGATATCATACACTATTAACTATCGTACAATTTGAGCGATTTTCTTAGTATTGAAACCGTATTTGGAGGAGTGACGTGGCAGACCCAATTTCTTCACGAAAAGTTGCAGGTTATGTTAAAGAATGGTGGAACAATACAATACATTTGAATCATCGTTGAATGCTTATTGTTTCTTTTGTAACTTTTTGAGGCAAAGCCGAATATTGTTTCCTAGGTCCGGTTATAAGTTTCTACACTATGTTGGCAAATCTTTCTGATGCCAAAAAAATATTTCTAATATTGAACGTGGGTAGAAACTAGGCTAGAATTAAAATACGACAGGCAACGTTTCATGTTATTTAAAAAATCACAATCAAAGCACCCTTTTATTTGGGCTTTTTCTTACTGACGCGCAGTACGGCGATGCTATGAGTTCTAAATAATAAACAACGTCGCTTTACGTCACAAATGTTCATAAGCAACTGTATGGATACAGCGAACTAATACTAAAGTTTTTGGTTGTCCCCAGCCCCACCTATAGATAATCCACAAAGGCCCACGCCCTCCTTCAATGCGGCCTGCTTAGTCATCTCAGAAATTAATAAAAAAAACAGTCAATACATTAAGATTTTCATGTAAAATATCACTTCAAAAACTAGTTAATTCCTCCAAATGTCAGAGCCATCAAACTCGATCAACGGCATGGTTCATTAAAAAATTTCACAGCTACCTATTTGCTTGAACTTGGTCTTGTTTGCTTACCCCTTTAATGCAGAAGTGAGCAACCTTTTGAAGTAACAGGCCACTTTTAATTTGGAATCCTTTCGGCGAGCCGCATTAAAATAAAATTTAGGTAATAGGAAAAGGTTCTCAGAGCTTTACGCAATTTTTTATAGCGACAAATTTTTGACAAAAGCAAAACTGAAAAAGGAAAAATAAAACGAATTCATGTTAAACTTGCATAAACTTTTTTTTTATTTAAGGTGATTAAACCAGCCAAAATTTAATAGGTTCATCCCAAATGTTGATGATTTTTCAATAATTGAAATGTTTTAATTGATTTTAAATGTTTAGCGAATATTCTTTTTCTTACAAAAAGGTTACATGTTTTGCTTCCCGTTTATTTAATAAAAACGAATAATTATGATAGTCTTTCTATGGTTTGTAAAAACTTTGAACCGTTTTCGGAGAAAAACCTTTTTTTGTTCGAGCGATGATTTTTTCGTCATCACTTTCATTTAAAAGTTTCATGGAGCTTAACCATGGCGATTTATTCTGTGCCCATTTTCGAAAAAAAATCACAATAAATTTTGTTGTAAAGCCGTTTTATATAAACGGCGATTTTTTTTTTAAATTTGAAGTTCCGTCTAAAATCATTGCATTGAGATGTTGAGCAAGGTTTGAAAATCATGAAATTCATAATTTCACAGATTTTTAACCAGATTTTTCAAAGTTACAGCTAACATTTCTTATTTTTGAAATTTTTTCAAGATTTCCTCAATTTTATTAATTTTATTAACATACCTCGATACCTCTGGAATAGGCTTTCTAAGGCTGAATCATGAAACTTTTATGACTTTGGTAATGTGGATTGATGACTTTGAAGTAAAATGACTCAATTTAATCAATTTTTGGCATGATTTGCCAATGAAACTGCAAACTGCATCACACATAACACAAGACAACCAAATTTAAACTTTTCCGAGGTGCAAATAATCTCAGAACTGATTTTGTCTAATTAAGGGGCGTTGAGTCCAAATATTCAATTACTTTTTTTTTGTCAGCTTTTATTTTTTCCAACATGCAAAAACGGGAATTTCGATGCAATTTCGATAGAAAATAAAGCTGAATTGAATTTTTGATATTTTTAAACAGTAAGTCAAATCATTTCGCAGTCTTCAACAGAGTTGTTGAATGAATTATAATATTTAATACCAAATATTCAATTACTTTCATTAATAATGTCAGAAGAAGTAATCTTTTTTTTTAGTTGCTATAAATTATAGAATTAAATTTTTTGAAAGCGTTGTGTCTCTGATACGAGAATATCTTGGCAATATCTGAGCCCTTGACTGAATGGAGGATAGTAATTTGATTGAAAATCAGCTTTTGGTTTTTATGTAGCGTTATTGGAATTCTGTGAAGGTTTTAAACGCAGGACGCCAAAATCTTACAAAATCAGTTATTGAAACATAGACACCAAGCTGCTGTTCCTCTGTGTAATTGTTACAAACTTTTTGAGTTGAATCACATAGAATTACAGATATTTTTTTTATCGATAAATCCGAATTTCGTTTATTCATGTTGATATGAAAATCGTTCACCCATTCTTTATTATTATAAAACTTTCCTTATTTCTGTCATGAATCAAGAACAAAAATATTTCACTTCATCATACAATTTGAACACACAATAATGAATTTGTTAACTCCTAAATTACGTTTTTTTTCAAGAAATAATATTGCATTAATTCCTTTAAAAGTACTCAATGGAAATCTTTAATCCTACAAAAAAGTCAACAATCTGGATGATTATGGACAAATGCAACTGCAAACAATCGACGTGCATATCAAGTTATTGATATACCATTATTTTTGTTTACTAGGGACTGCAATTTTATGATAATCAACTATCCATCGTAGAAAAATATGGTAGCCAATGGTATTTTTGATACTTTATTTCAATGTATGTGTGAGATATTGAACAAAGTGTGCAAAAAAATTGAAAAAATCAAATTTATTAAATTAAAAAAAAAGGTTTTTGGAAAATCGCTGTTCAAATTAGCAAATTCTAACAATTTTTAGTAATCCCCATCAATCACAAACACCTTCCTGCACCCAATAAACAAGGTTTGGAAGAAACTTTCAAAATCGTATTGAAATGAATTAAGAATTTTAAAAATTATTTTTCAACTTTGATGGGACATAACTTTTATAATACTCAAAATAACAACTTCAAACCTGCACTTGTTGTGTTACTCGAATTAAAATATTATTATTTCACTGAATCAATAACTTTATTCTCATTTAAAAAAAAGTCATGTATTAAAGGGTTAAAATTATGCTGATTCATTAAAACTGAAAACTGATCTCAGTGAAAATTATATGTCATATGAAGCTTCATAGGTATGTCATGAATATTACGATGCAGCACTCAAAGCCACAAGTCCTCATAATCTTCATCATGCTTCGAATTATATCGACCACAGCCTACAACGACCACGGACTAGAATTTCACCTCAAAGTTGCTGTCCTTAGTCAAAAGATTAATTGCACATTGCACTTTTCTCCCGGTATTGATCAAGGCCAGCAAACTCATGAAATGCACCTCAACTCTATGAATATGGCACCGACCGCGAAAAGTTGCGGTTTAAGGACCACTATTCACAATTTCATTGTCCCCGAGTCAGTCTGCGGTCTGGAAATGCAAACCAATGCATATCGGTTTAAGGTCACATTATGTGACAATTTCCATCCATCTGAAATTGCTCCGTTCACTTTAAAACTTACTAGAAACTCATTCCGATTTTTTCTATAACTTTTTCTTTCCAGAGACAACTTGTACCGCCTTTCGCTGCACCTGGACCGGCGAGAGCAGGTGGCGTGGGAGGTGGACCAGAACATGCGCTTCATGTGCCACATCAAGGGCCAGAATGAGGAAGCCTGCCGGAACTACATCATGGTGCTGCAGAGCCACGGGAATAAGGTGTACGCTTGTGGAACTTATGCGTTCAGTCCGTCCTGTTCCTGGCGGCAGATGGAGAACTTGACCAGCATCCGGTTCGAGAGCGGTGTCGGAAAGTGTCCGTCGAGCAAGCTGGTCAACAATACTGCCCACCTCTCGGATAATGGGAAGCTGTACGTGGGAACGACGACGGATTTTTCCGGATCGGATCCCGCCATTTTGAGGGCTGATCTGTACCAGGAAAACGCTCGGATGCTCCGAACACCTCAGTACAATTCGAAATGGCTGAACGATCCTCACTTCGTTGGGAGCTTTGAGAATGGGGACTTTATCTACTTCCTGTTCCGGGAGTCGGCTGTGGAGTATATCAACTGTGGCAAGATCGTGTACTCGAGGATCGCGAGGGTCTGCAAGAATGATCCGGGAGGCTCCCACATACTGAAAGACGGCTGGACAACGTTCATGAAGGCCCGGCTTAACTGCTCTCTACCTGGGGATTATCCGTTCTATTTCAACGAGATACAGGGAATGGTTTTCTCACAGGAAGAGAACGTCCTGTATGCGACCTTCTCAACGCCAGAGTAAGTTTCATTGCAATAGAAATTGATTTTGAATCATACTTTCTGATAGAAGTTGGTAGGGATTTTTGTACTGAAATTGAAGAAAAATTTAATCTATAAATAAACCCATTAAATTAAACTCAATTAAATAATTTAGATCACAAACTCAGGACATAAATTTATGACAAAAATGACAAAAATGACAAAAATGACAAAAATGACAAAAATAAAAGAAATGACAAAAATGACAAATATGACAAAAATGACAAAAATGACAAAAATGACAAAAATGACAAAAATGACAAAAATGACAAAAATGACAAAAATGACAAAAATGACAAAAATGACAAAAAAGACGAAAATGACGAAAATGACAAAAATTACTAAAATGACAAAAATGACAAGAATGACAAAAATGACGAAAATGACAAAAATGACAAAAATGGCAAAAATGACAAAAATGACAAAAACGACGAAAACGACAAAAACGACTAAAACGACAAAAATGACAAAAATGACAAAAATGACAAAATTGACAAAAATGACAAAAATGACAAAAATGACAAAAATGACAAAAATGACAAAAATGACAAAAACGACAAAAATGACAAAAATGACAAAAATGACAAAAACGACAAAAATGACAAAAATGACAAAAATGACAAAATTGACAAAATTGACAAAATTGACAAAATTGACAAAATTGGCAAAATTGACAAAATTGACAAAATTGACAAAATTGACAAAATTGTCTAATCTTGTTTGTCAATTCAATAAATATGAGATGATTGCCCAAAAAATTGTTCGATTTTTTTAATATTTTTTTTTAATTTTGTATGGAAGCCCCCTTTTCTGAATTCGCTGGGATTTGGAAGTAATACAGAAACCATTCGTTGTCTTGAAACTGGCTGTCCACCAAATTTCACGTTGTTTGGCTTAGTAGTTTCCGGAAATCGTTCGATTGTCATCAAATTTTCGTTGATTTTGTATGAAACAGAACACCCTAACATATCCAATGGATATTATCCATGCATACATTAGGGCAATAATTAATAAATGGAAAAAAATTGCATAATAAATAAAAAAAAAACCGACAATATATATTTTGAGGATTAGCTCAAAAATCTGCCTTGTTCAAAATTTCAGCTCAATCGAACTTCAAAAGTTAGGGTTTTCGACCTCAAAAATCACCAAAGGGCGAACCAAAGGAAATCTGGAAAACAAAATTTAAATTTTGATACCAAATGATTAAAAAATGTTAACCATTTTCGGAAAACCGGCGGAATAAAACTTATCATTTTTCTTGTCCTTTTCATATTTACAGAAACAGCATTCACGGATCGGCAATATGCGCCTACAACATGTCCTCGATACAGGCCGCCTTCGCCGGTTCCTTCAAGTACCAGGAATCGCAAGGCTCGGCTTGGCACCGTCAGGAAGCTCAGCATCGGGAGCAGTTCGAATGCAACGCCAACCCAGCCACCCGACACACTTCGCTCATGGATTCATCCAAGTATCAACTGATGGATCAAGCCGTTCAACCGATCATCGGACAACCGCTGCACCACACACAATTGGAAAGGTTCCACCAAATTGCTATCGACATCATTCCTACGAAGTTGCACGAACGTGTCCACATCATCTACGTGGCCACCGATACGGGACTGATCAAGAAGATCTCCGTGTTACCGAGAACGAAAACGACATGCGTCGTTGAAATCTGGCGTCCGGAACCGACCGCGGATGTGAGAATTCGGACTATCCAATACGTCAAAGAGACGGATTCGCTATATGTTGGAACGGATGCAGCGTTGAGTCGGATATCGGCGCATCACTGCAATCGTCACCTGTCCAAGGTTAGCTGTTTGAACTCGATGGATCCGTACTGTGGGTGGAACGAATTGCAGGAAGCTTGCACAATTGCACCAAATGGGGATACGTTGGCCAGGTATTGGATACAGAATGCTACCGAGTGTCCGGTGCTGACAGCTCCGGTTGATGGAGGATGGTCTGCTTGGTCTGATTGGAACAAATGCGCTCAAGCCGGGGCTCAACCACAAGCTGCATCGAATGGAAATGAAGATCTGGCGGCTAACTCGGATAGTTGTCTTTGTCGGACAAGGAGTTGCGATAATCCTTCGCCGAAGAATGGTGGAAAGAGTTGCACCGGAGTGAGTATTGCGGTAACCAACTGCACCGTCCATGGAGGTTGGACCGATTGGAGTCCGTGGTCGGCCTGTTCTCAGACCTGTGGGATGGCTGTTAAAACAAGGCGTCGAACTTGCGGTAATCCGAAGCCTGCTCACGGGGGAAGGGTTTGCGTAGGGCCTGATCGTGCCGAAATCTACTGTACCCACCTTCCGCCGTGTCCAGCGCCTAAGCAACCTCCGATCGATGGAGGTTGGGGACCTTGGGGTGTTTGGGGTGAGTGCAGCGCTACTTGCGGTGGTGGCTTCCGTATTCGTCGAAGGAAGTGTGATGATCCCCAACCGCAGAATGGAGGCATGGATTGTCCTGGGTGTCATCTAGATTACGAAGTTTGCAATTCCCACACCTGTCCGGATGTTAAACGTGCTAGTCCCTGGACTCCTTGGCTGATGGTTACGAATGGGAGTTTACCGGACGGTGGTTACGTTGAGAAGCGATTCAGGTATACGTGCAAGGCTTCGGTGGCAGATGCAGCTATGCTGAAGATAACTCCAAAGGAAGAAACTCGGATATGTCGTACGGATGGTTCTTGTCAGAGGTCTAGTGACTCGTCCGGGCACTCCGGCGATGAAGATGGTTGGACCGAGTGGGGCTCGTGGAGCGCTTGTAGCGTTTCCTGCGGAGGAGGTCAACAGTTCCGCACCCGCAATTGCGAACGAGCCGAGTGTGATGGAGTTCATAAGATGGCGCGGGCCTGCAATAGTCAGCCCTGTAAAGGTAGGTTAACTGAAGACATTTTCATTGATTTGACTTTGACAGATTTTTTTATTATAAGGTGAATGGGGATGCTGGAGTGATTGGTCATCGTGTTCCGTCAGCTGCGGACTAGGAACAAGAACCAGAACGCGTCAATGCCTGTCGATGTCCGGGAATGTTATCTTCGGAAGCGATTGTGAAGGTCAAAACACCCAATACGATACCTGTGAGATGCCTAGCTGTGACTGTAAGTAGAGATCTTCTTCGTTATTTGTTTGACCTCTAAATTCTAACAATTTTTAACCTGTTTTCAGCATTCCTTGGTTGGGGAGAGTGGACCGATTGGTCGGCTTGCAACAGCGATGGCGAAAAGATTCGCACCCGAAAGTGTTTGGTTTCGACTCCGGAGCAGAAGATGTGCCAGGGCAACGATCGGGAAATCCGTTCTTGCCACGTGGAACTCACTTCAAACGGTATGTTTATGGGTTACAACTTTGAATTGATTCTGGAAGTCTTTATCACAACTTTTCCAAAATTCTTCCCCAGAAATTCCCCACGCCCACACGGCAGCAGCTTCCTCGGTGGCGGCCATCGTCACCGGAGTGGTGCTGCTCATCATCATGTGCTGTGCCGGAAGCGTCTTCGCCACCATCTACATGATGCGGAAGAAAACCAAGGGCATCAAGGCGATCCAGGGCTCGCCCTGCTACGGGTCCTACCCGAACCAGTACTCATCGCTTCCGACGAAGGATGTAAGCTGCATAAACCTCTTCTTTCGTCGAAATGGGTTTTCATTTTTAATTGAAACAGTTTTCGTTACAGCAGTTCCCGGAAAACCACAAACCCAAACGGCAGACCTCGTTCAATGGCCGCAACGATGCTAGCGGGTCGAAAATATCCAACGGACACACGACGCTAACGAAGTCGAACAACGTGAATGGAGCGATTGGAAACAGTACGCCAAAAGTTTTGGCTAAATCATTCAACGATTCTGACACGGCCACAATCAAACGGAACTCACACGGACTGAATAACATTCGTCACGCGAGGCAGCTGGAACTGGAAGAGGAAAAGTACTAGCCGCACAGATCACGGAAAAGTCCCTGGTCAATCCGGTATTGCATTCATTGCTGCAAAAATGTGATCTCAACTACCGGATGTACATGATAATTTTCAATGTACAGTTTTTTTTGAGTGCTGGAGCTGTGACTAAAAACTTGCGTGCAAGCTGTTGCGTTCAATCTTGAATGTGGTCGCAGCCTTCGACTTGTATTCAAACTCCAAACAGACCCGAATCAAACTGTGTATCATAATGGAGAGAAATTCAAATCATCTTCAAACATGAACGGAAGAATTTGTTCAAACTTTAGACGAGAGGAATAGTATTCAGCAAATGAGCCTCCCCCTCAAAACGGAAAACCCCTGTAGAACAATTGTTGAAAGTGATTTTAAGCAAAAGTTTTATACTTATAGTAAAGGCTGATAATTTTACTAGATTTTAAGGGTCAAATTTCGATAGAAAACGAGCTACTTAGCGCTGGATATAGGACGTAAGACAATTCAATTCGAATTATAGCAATCCAAAACATACAAACAAAAACTAAGACTAAGCTACTTAATTCGGTACTAGTTCTGCCACAAACCTGCAAATAAGTAACAAATTTAATATCGTGTGGCGGAGAAGCGCTGAAAGTTTATATTAACCAAATAATAACGCTAGAACTAAATCTTAAAAACGCCATCATAATCCCTCAGTACTCATCACGATTGATTGATTGTTTAAGATTTAAAGGCTGAACTTGCAAACGTTTGAGATCGTAATTTTGTTTATCGCAAAAATGCTGCCAAACTTGAAATTTTGTTTAATCCAGTAGGTATACTTACATCACTTATATCGATTTTTGGCTATTATCAATAAACCTAATAAGAAAAAAAACTAGTTAAAATAGTGATTCCCAAACGAAAAAGTTGAAAAACATCAAATTTGTTGGAAATGTTAAACAGGTCTTTTTCTAGAGTTCAAACCTTAGATAACAGTAATCCAGTTTTTTTTAATCGCTGATTGTTGAATTAATCAATTTTAACATAAAATTTACTCTGAATGACTACAACAAATTTTCATATTTTATCTGTAGTGTTGTTCAATTGTTTTTTATTTTTATTTTGAAATATTGTTATAATTTTTGAATTTAGATTACAAAGGATTGAAAATCATTTTGAGGAACTCGAAAAACGAAATAAGATGTACAAGAATATGGTAACTTAGAAAGTATTAGATACCTTTACAAAAAAAGAGAAGCTTACAAAAAAAATTTGACACACAAGTTTTATTTTATTTCAATCAAATTTTAAAAGACATCGCAAACGTGTTTCTATACTTATTGTATCAAATGCTGTGCCATTCGAGGACGAAGTTTAAAAAAAAGGGAAAGCAAAAGCAATCAACCCACGCTAAGACTACAAGTTTTTAAACGAAACGAAAAAAAAGACATTTTTGAAAACAAATTTTATCCCTTATAGACTTAAGAGATTCCCATCCCATTTAAAGTGAATACAGTTGAAGAAAAATTGGTAAAATTTAATTTTACCTGTGATACGATGTGTAGCTCAAATTGAGCAAATCCCTTTTTTCAATTAAGTTAAGTCGAAAACAAAACAAAACAAGTGACTCTAAAGCTTAAGGATTTGTGTAGATACTTTATAACCCGTTAGTTTTAGAATACCTACATGTTTAGAAAACTAAGAGAAGAAATCGGTTGAAGACTTACAGGCAAATAAATTTCTTAACTTTCAACAGCGTCTCAGAATGTTTATTTGGCATTATCCGAATATTTTCATTTTCAAGTAAAAAAAACTTATTAAAAATATTTTTATATAATCGTGAATCAAACAGCTCAGTTATTTGCAAAATAACTTTTCACATTAAAATTTATTTGAACGAATAACGATATTTTTCAATCTTTTAAAACTTCTTTAAAAACTTTTTTAGGTTTCATATAATCTTCAATTTTCAAAGCAAAAAAATACCTAGGAATATTTAAACTCTGGAAATTTTAAAATGATTTTAATGTTTTAAGTTTTTTTGAATTTTCTATTTTTTCTAATTCCTAAAATTTTTATAATAATGGATATTCTTGATTTTTTGAAATTTTCTAAGCTTTTTTTTTAATATTTTAAACTTTTATGTTTTTGTGTTCTGTGATTTCTAAATTTTCTTAATTTGAAAAACTTTCCAAATTTTCTAAATTTTCAAATTTTTTTAAATTTTTCAATTTTTTTTAAATTTTTCAAATTTTTTAAATTTTTCAATTTTTTTTAAATTTTTCAAATTTTTTAAATTTTCTTAATTTTCTAAATTTTCTCAATTTTTCAAAGTTTTCCTAGTTTTCTAATTTTTCTTAGTATTCCAAATTTTTTATATTTTCTAAATTTTCTAAATATTTTAAATTTTCGAAATTTTCTAAAGTTTTTAAGTTTTCTAAATTTTTTAAATTTTCTAAATTTCCTAAATTTTTTAAACTTTCTAATTTTTTTAAACATTCTAAAATTTTTAGATTTTCTAAATTTTTAGATTTTCTAAATTTTCTAAATTTTCTAAATTTTCTAAATTTTCTTAATTTTCTATAATTTTCTAAATTTTCTAAATTTTTTAAACTTTCTAAATTTCCTAAATTTTCTTAATTTTCTCACCATTCTTGATTTCCTAATATTCTAAATTTTCTTATTTCAATAAATTTTCTAAATTTTAAAAATTCTCTAAATTTTCAAAATTTACTTAATTTTTAAATTTTCTTAATTTTTTAAATTTTTTAAATTTTCTAAATTTTCTAAATTTTCTAAATTTTCTAAATTTTCTAAATTTTCTAAATTTTCTAAATTTTCTAAATTTTCTAAATTTTCTAAATTTTCTAAATTTTCTAAATTTTCTAAATTTTCTAAATTTTCTAAATTTTTTAAATTTTCTTAACTTTTAAAACTTTCAAAATTTCCAATTTTTTCTAAATTTTCTAAATTATCTAAATTTTCAAACTTTTCTTAAGTTTTTAAATATTCAAAATTTTCTAAGTTTTTTAAATTTTCAAAATTTTCTGAAATTCTAAATTTTCTTTTATAAAATTTTCTTAAATAAACTAAATTTTCTAAATTTTCTAAATTTTCTAAATTTTATAAATTTTCTAAATTTTCTTAATTTTCTAAATTTCCTAAATTTTCTAAATTTTCTAATTTTCTAAATTTTCTAAATTTTCTAAATTTTCTAAATTTTCTAAATTTTCTTAATTTTCTAAATTTTCTAAATTTTCTAAATTTTCTAAATTTTCTAAATTTTCTAAATTTTCTAAATTTTCTAAATTATCTAAATTTTCTATATTTTCTAAATTTACTTAATTTGCTAAATTTTCTAAATTCTCTAAACTTTCTGAATTTTCAAAATTTTTAAAATGTTCAAAATTTTCTAAATTTTCTTAATTTCCTAAGTTTTTTAAATTTTCTGAATTTTCTTTATTTTTTAAATTTTATAAATTTTTTTAATTTTCTAAATTTTCTTAATTTTTAAATTTTTCACACTTTCAAACTTTTATAAATTTTCTAAATTTTCACGTTTCTTAAATTTTCTAAATTTTCTAAATTTTCTAAATTTTCTAAATTTTCTAAATTTTCTGAATTTTCTAAATTTTCAAAACTTTCTAAATTTTCTAAATTTTCTAAATTTTTTAAATTTTCTATATTTTCTAAATTTGCTAAATTTTCTAAATTTTCTAAATTTTCTTAATTTCCTAAATTTTTTAAATTTTCTAAATTTTCTTAATTTTCTAAATTTTCTAAATTTTCAAAATATTCTTGATTTTCTAAATTTCTGAATTTTCTAAATTTTCTAAATTTTCTAATTTTTCTAAATTTTCTAAATTTTCCAAATTTTCTAAATTTTCTAAATTTTCTAAATTTTCTAAATTTTCTAAATTTTCTAAATTTTCTAAATTTTCTAAACTTTCTAAATTTTCTAAATTTCCTAAATTTTCTAAATTTTCTATATTTTCTAAATTTTCTAAAATTTCTCAATTTTCAAAATTTTCTAAATTTTCTAAATTTTCTAAATTTTTTAATTTTTTAAATTTTCTAAATTTTCTAAATTTTCTTATTTTTTTAAATTTTTAAAATTTTCTAAACTTTCTTTTTTTTTTAAATTTTCTAAATTTTCTAAATTTTCTGAATTTTCTAAATTTTCTAAATTTTCTAAATTTTCTTAATTTTCTAAATTTTCTAAATTTTTTAAATTTTCTAAATTTTCTAAATTTTCTAAATTGTCTTAATTTATTTGAATTTTCTAAATTTTCTAAATTTTCTAAATTTTCTAAATTTTCTAAATTTTCTAAATTCTCGAAATTTTCCAAATTTTCTATTTTTTGAAATTTTCTAAATTTTCTAATTTTTCTAATTTTTCTAAATTTTCTAAATTTTCTAAATTTTCTAAATTTTCTTAATTTTCTAAATTTTCTACATTAACTAAATTTTCTAAATTTTCTAAATTTTCTAAATTTTCTAAATTTTCTAAATTTTCTAAATTTTCTAAATTTTCTAAATTTTCTAAATTTTCTAAATTTTCTAAATTTTCTAAATTTTCTAAATTTTCTAAATTTTCTAAATCTTCTAAATTTTCTAAATTTTCTAAATTTTCTAAATTTTCTAAATTTTCTAAATTTTCTAAATTTTCTAAATTTTCTAAATTTTCTAAATTTTCTAAATTTTCTAAATTTTCTAAATTTTCTAAATTTTCTAAATTTTCTAAATTTTCTAAATTTTCTTAATTTTCTAAATTTTCTAAATTTTCTAAATTTTCTAAATTATCTAAATTTTCTAAATTTTCTAAATTTTCTAAATTTTCTAAATTTTCTAAATTTTCTAAATTTTCTAAATTTTCTAAATTTTCTAAATTTTCTAAATTTTCTAAATTTTCTAAATTTTCTAAATTTTCTAAATTTTCTAAATTTTCTAAATTTTCTAAATTTTCTAAATTTTCTAAATTTTCTAAATTTTCTAAATTTTCTAAATTTTCTAAATTTTCTAAATTTTCTAAATTTTCTTAGTTTTCAAAATTAACTAATTTTTCTAAATTTTCTAAATTTTCTAAATTTTCTAATTTTTCTAAATTTTCTAAATTTTCTAAATTTTCTAAATTTTCTTAATTTTCTAAATTTTCTAAATTTTTTAAATTTTCTAAATTTTCTAAATTTTCTAAATTTTCTAAATTTTTTAAATTTTCTAAATTTTCTAAATTTATTTTAATTTTCTAAATTTTCTAAATTTTCTAAATTTTCTAAATTTTCTAAATTCTCGAAATTTTCCAAACTTTCTATTTTTTGAAATTTTCTAAATTTTCTAATTTTTCTAATTTTTCTAAATTTTCTAAATTTTCTGATTTTTCTAAATTTTCTAAATTTTCCAAATTTTCTAAATTTTCTAATTTTTCTTAATTTTCTAAATTTTCTAAATTTTTTAAATTTTCTAAATTTTCTAAATTTTCTAAATTTTCTAAATTTTCTAAATTTTCTAAATTTTCTAAATTTTCTAAATTTTTTAAATTTTCTAAATTTTCTAAATTTATTTTAATTTTCTAAATTTTCTAAATTTTCTAAATTTTCTAAATTTTCTAAATTCTCGAAATTTTCCAAATTTTCTATTTTTTGAAATTTTCTAAATTTTCTAAATTTTCTAATTTTTCTAAATTTTCTAAATTTTCTAAATTTTCTAAATTTTCTAAATTTTCTAAATTTTCTAAATTTTCTACATTAACTAAATTTTCTAAATTTTCTAAATTTTCTAAATTTTCTAAATTTTCTAAATTTTCTAAATTTTCTAAATTTTCTAAATTTTCTAAATTTTCTAAATTTTCTAAATTTTCTAAATTTTCTAAATTTTCTAAATTTTCTAAATTTTCTAAATTTTCTAAATTTTCTAAATTTTCTAAATTTTCTAAATTTTCTAACTTTTCTCAATTTTTTAGATTTTCTTAATTTTCTAACTTTTTAAAATTTTCTAAATTTTCCATATTTTCTAAATTTTCTAAATTTGCTAAATTTTCTTAATTTTCTAAATTTTCTTAATTTTCTGAATTTTCTAAATTTTCTAAATTTTCTAAATTTATTAAATTTTCTAAATTTTCTAAATTTTCTAAATTTTCTAAATTTTCTAAATTTTCTAAATTTTCTAAATTTTCTAAATTTTCTAAATTTTCTAAATTTTCTAAATTTTCTAAATTTTCTAAATTTTCTAAATTTTCTAAATTTTCTAAATTTTCTAAATTTTCTAAATTTTCTAAATTTTCTAAATTTTCTAAATTTTCTAAATTTTCTAAATTTTCTAAATTTTCTAAATTTTCTAAATTTTCTAAATTTTCTAAATTTTCTAAATTTTCTAAACTTTCTAAATTTTCTAAATTTTCTAAATTTTTTAAATTTTCTAAATTTTCTAAATTTTCTAAATTTTCTAAATTTTCTAAATTTTCTAAATTTTCTAAATTTTCTAAATTTTCTAAATTTTCTAAATATTCTAAATTTTCTAAATTTTCTAGATTTTTTAAATTTTCTAAATTTTCTAAATTTTCTAAATTTTCAAAATTTTCTAAATTTTCTAAATTTTCTGAATTTTCAAAATTTTCTAAATTTTCTAAATTTTCTAAATTTACTAAATTTTCTAAATTTTCAAAATTTTCAAAATTTTCTAAAATTTCTAAATTTTCTAAATTTTCTGAATTTTTTAAATTTTTTAAATTTTTATTTTTTTTAATTTTCTAAATTTTCTAAATTTTCTAAATGTTCTAAATTTTCTGAATTGTCTAAATTTTCTAAATTTGCTAAATTTTCTTAATTTTCTAAATTTCCTTAATTTTCTAAATTTTCTAAATTTTCTAAATTTTCTAAATTTTCTGAATTTTCTAAATTTTCTAAATTTTCTAAATTTTCTAAATTTTCTAAATTTTCTAAATGTTCTAAATTTTCTAAATTTTCTAAATTTTCTAAATTTTCTAAATTTTCTAAATTTTCTAAATTTTCTAAATTTTTTAAATTTTCTAAATTTTCTAAATTTTCTAAATTTTCTAAATTTTCTAAATTTTCTAAATTTTCTAAATTTTCCAAATTTTCTAAATTTTCTAAATTTTCTAAATTTTCTAAATTTTCTAAATTTTCTAAATTTTCTGAATTTTCTAAATTTTCTTAATTTTCTAAATTTTTTAAATTTTCTAAATTTTTTAAATTTTCTAAATTTTCTAAATTTTCTAAATTTTCTAAATTTTCTAAATATTCTAAATTTTCTAAATTTTCTAAATTTTCTAAATTTATTAAATTTTCTAAATTTTCTAATTTTTCTAAATTTTCTAAATTTTCTAAATTTTCTTAATTTTCTAAATTTTCTAAATTTTCTATATTTTCTAAATTTTCTAAATTTTCTAAATTTTCTGAACTTTCTAAATTTTCTAAATTTTCTAAATTTTCTAAATTTTCTAAATTTTCTTTATTATCTGAATTTTTAAAACGTTCTAAATTTTCTAAATTTTTCAAATTTCAGACATTTTCTAAATTTTCTTAAATTTCTAAATTTTCTTAATTTTCTTAATTTTCTAAATATTCTAACTGTTCTAAGTTTTTTAATTTTCAAAATTTTCTAAATTTTCTCAATTTCACAACTTTTCTAAATTTTCTTTAGTTTTAAATTTTCTTAATTTTTTAAATTTCAACATTTTTTTAAAGAATTTTAAATTTTCTTAATTTCCTAAATTTTTAAAATTTTCTAAATTTTATAAATTTCTAAAATATTCTTACTTTCCCAAGTTTTTTAAAAATTTCAAATTTTTTATAAATTTTCTATTTTTTTTAATTTTCTTAATTTTTTTAATTATCTGTATTTTATTTATAATATAAATTTCTGAATTTTGGAGTTTTGGAATAACTGAATTTTTGAATTTCTGAATTTCTGAATTTCTGAATTTCTTAATTTCTGAATTTCTGAATTTCTGATTTTTTGAATTTCTGAATTTTCGAATTTTTGAATAAGTGAATATCTGATTTTCAGCTTTTATGAATTTCTTAATTTCTACATTTGTTTAATTCTGAATTCCTTGAATTCTGAATTTCTGAAATTTAGAAATTCTGCAATGCGATGAGCAATGAAAATTTCCGAATTTACGTATTCCTGAATTTCTGTATTTATTTTTTATGATTTTTTTTTTTTTTGGTTTCTCAATCTCGAATTTTTTGAATTTCTGAACTTCTAATTAAAATTCGTCTTTTTCTCCGTGTTAAACAATTTAAGTTACTTTGGTATTTTTCAGAGTATTTTGTTTTATGAAATTTTGTTGATTTTGTTGATTTTTCAAATAATTGTTTATTTAAATTTATTATTTTTGTTGCTTTTTAAATAATTTATCTTGAAGTTTTGAAAATTATTTCTGGATAATGTTTTTTTTTTATGTTTTGTATATATTTTTGAGAATTAAATCATTTTAATTATTTTTAAATTTTTTTAAGATGTTACATAAATTTATTGATCGATGTCAAATGCATGCGCATGTTAAAATTGAAATTGAATTCATTCATTTGAAACTTTGATTTTTCTTTGAAGAAATAATAATTTTGTTAGTATTTAAACCTTTTTCACATCCTTCTAGTTATCGTGTAAATTCCCTTTTTTGACAACAGAGAATTCAAAAGGGAAAAAGCCAAAATGCGTCTCACTCACACAGCCAAACAATTTTGGAAACATTTCCATGCACGCACACAAACGCAGTCGTTCACACGCTAATTCAAGTTTATTTACCTATTTCCGAATGCTCGATTATGTTCCGGAAATAGGTAGTTTTAAATTTTTTAAATTAAAATTCATCCTTATTTTGTGTAATTTAACAAAAAAGAACCTTTCGTTTGATTGGGTTAGTTTTTATATACAAAATTTCATGAATAAGTTTTGATAATTTCAACGAAAACAGCAATTTGGTAATGTTTATTTTGTCAATAAATCAGGAACTGGTAACACAAAAAGTTCTTTCGAAAACGCAGCGTGTTGTTGCTGAACGAAAAGGGAAATTAATCCACCATTTACACACCACTAAACGGGTGTAGGTAAAAGTAAAACGGCAAAGCCAGGCAGTAAGCAGCCAGCAAGCAAAAGCGCAGTAAGAGTGAACCAAATTTCCGTCGTCGTCGAAGTTTTACGGTGGAATAATCGGGTTTCCGCCAGTCGACCAAGTCGTTCCGGAAGTTGTTTCGCGAGTGTACCAGCATTGGGCACCAATAACGCCATTCCAAGAGCCAAAAGTGGAAAAGTCACGCGCCGTTTTCTTTGTCGTTCCCAGTTGAGGAAAAGCGCGCTGCAGACGGAAAAAGTCGGGCATAAGGTTTCTAGCACCAAGTCCCAAGTGTCGAAAGCATAAATAGAGAAGCGAGGAAAATTCGCAGCCAACGAAGCAAAAAACGCAGCAGCACGACGAAAGGGAAATAAAAGTTCAGTGTGTTGGCTCAAAGAGGCGAACACAAAAAAAGCTCGAAAGTTATCGATGTGTTAGTGTAAATCTAATCGCAGCG
Organism: Uranotaenia lowii; assembly: GCF_029784155.1. Lineage (NCBI taxonomy): Eukaryota > Metazoa > Arthropoda > Insecta > Diptera > Culicidae > Uranotaenia > Uranotaenia lowii. The sequence continues at coordinate 309,561,474 of NC_073693.1, read as the reverse complement.
CCCGCCGTCACGAATATTTTTTTGTTCCATTTCGTGAGGCGCACCACGCGTGAGTGTATTGAGCGAGAAGAGCCAGAAAAAGGGAACTTGGCCGCCTTCGACCATTATTATTTTGTTGGAATAATATTCTGAAGTGTGCTATCATCGTCGATCAGCAAAACACTAGGCTAACACAAAGTGACCATTGGAAAAGAGGTAAATATACGGTGTCAATTTTGTCTCCGAACGGGAAAGTTGTTTTTGTTTTTGCTTTTCCGGAAGTCTCCGAATCCGGTGGTTACGGGAAATCGTTCCCCTTAATAAAAACGAAAAAGTATTGCGCCTCTGGAAGAAAGTGAAACACCATTGTTGTTCCGAGGGCTGGTTCCTTCGCTTTCTTTCCACATTAGTTCGCGTATCAGCCTGTTGTCCTAGCAGACACAGCTTGTTCCGGAAGTAACATTCGCGTACGGCTGATGGGACAAATATGCGGTCAGATATCCACCAGAAGAGCACCAGAGGATTGCTCGGTTAATTAAGAGCTAGAGTAGCTTTAGCAGTGTTCAACCCCTTCGAGGAACGCGGGGAGTATTACATAAAAGGCCCCGAAAATCGCTTCGGTAGCAGAACACGCGAGGAAATATAAGAGCGAAAAAACGCGACACGAGATAAATACGCAACAACGTTGAACGTTGTCGAAATTGTTGAGCTTCACGGCGGCAGATTGCGACATTTTGTTTTGGTTGTTTTAAACTATTGTGACAAACGCAAGTGCTCTCCCGGTTAAAGAAATCTGATTGAAAAGATCGCTATCGTGTTAGGGAATTAAAAAGTAAGACTTAAATCTCCCAAAAAAACAATCCCCGTGTGTTAAGAAACCAACCACCAACCCAAAAACCCCAAACGGCCGCCAAAATTCCGGTCCCCACGAGAAACCACTATCGGGAAGGGCCATCCTCGCAGGGCCACCATCCCCCATCGTCGTCGTCGTCGGGTTCCTCCGGATACGGCTACTACGGTGGTGGTTCCGCTAACAGTTCCTCGTCGTCGTCGTCCTCTTCCTCACCGTCGTCCTCCTCGGCGTCCGGCGGTGGTGCGGTGGGGTCCTCATCGGCGGAATACAACACTAGCGGCAGCAACAGCCACCGCAGCAGCAGAGACAACAACAGCTATCATCACCACAGCAGCAGTAGCTACGGTCACCACAACTCCCATCATCATCACCACCATCACCACAACCACAACAGCCACAGCCACTATCAGCAGCAGCATCAACACCACCACCCAGCAGACATGAACAGCAAACGGAACAGCAAGGCTCGGCCCGGTCCCACCAGGTGAGTGTTAAGCTACTTTTTTGCACCTTATTTTTTACCACACCACATACCGTACCTCGAACGCCCTTCTTCTTATCAATTGGTTAGCGCTGATTTGTTTTCGCAATTTGCATCCCCCAGCCGCGACCGTTTGAATGACTTGTAGAAAAGCATTCGCGTTCTCGGTGTGGCGATAGTCGAAAAGGGCGACTTTGAAACTGTATTATTTTCATCCAATTTAATATTTTATACTCTGAAACTTATTAGGCTTTTTTCCCTTTATCAACAATTTTTTAGAAGGATAACGGATAAGCATTTTAAATATTTATAAAATTCATTAATAAATCCGAATCTGATACTTGAACGTTTAGCTTTGGGTTGTATCTTTCTTTCGTCTATAAAGGCGAACACGAAATTATTGCGACACCGAAAATGTCATGCCAATTTACTTAAAATGTTCAGAATCAAACCAAAATTTTAGGGTAATTTTATACAAATGTTTATAATTTGTTTTATAGTTTTTAATTTAGGTATTAACTTTAACGCAGCCTGTCGGTTACAATTAACTATTAGTTCAGGTTAAGGAAATCCTTGTGTTACAAAACGCGTGGAATATTAATAAATGTTTCGATATCGAAATCTAATATTTGCGTTATGAAGCTCTGTTCAACGCGGTCTTGAAGGTAGTTAGCGAACTGGTTTGTCTTGTCGCCAAAGGCAAGTTGTTCCAACAGGAGGCGCCATACACCAGTATACTCTTCCTTGAGGTTGTGGTATGTTGGGGGATGATGAAGCATTTGGATCGTTCGTTACTCCCTCGCTGGAGGTGAGAAAGGAGAGGTAGGTAGCTTTTGGTCGTAATCCTGGCGCATGAAGCAACATATACGCCTCCGATAGTTCTCCAGGAGATCGCAGCCAAGTATGAGTCTTCTGGTGGTCTCTGTAGTCTCTTTTCGTTTAAGATTGAACACAAATCTTGCCGCAGATTTGTAACACCTTAGCAGCTGGTCCTCACAGGCTGCTGAGAGTCCTGGGAAATAAACTGTATCGCAGTATAAAAAGACGGGAACAAAAATAGATTGGACCAGTTTCAAACAAATTGGAACAGTAAGAACGGATTAGAATTTACGGAAAGTTCTGAAAGTGAGGAAAACTTTTGATGTAATACTGTTCACGTGGTCGGTCCAATTTAAGTTGTGATTCATTGTGAGCCCTAAGTTTTTCACTGTTTTCATCAGAGGAATGGTTTGATCACAGAAGATAATGTCAATGTTAGGACTGATACTATTTCGTTTGATGAAAGCAATCGCTTGGGTCTTACTGGGGTTGGGTGAGAGATTATTATTCTTGCTCCATAGCTCAATTCTCGCCAGGTCTTCATTGATGGTTCGGACAAGTTGATCGACTTCAGATATAGGACCATTTATGTAAATTTGTAATTCATCTGCATAGAGTTGATAGCTGCATTTTAGGATGGTAGGGAGACTATTTACATATAAGCTGAAGAGCAAGGCACTCAGGCATGAACCTTGAGGTGTACCATCTGTGAGTGGTAGTTATGCTGACGTCGCATTTAGAACAACGCACGACCTTACATCGGTTCGTGAGAAAAGACGATATGAGATTACATGCGGGTGATGAGAAACAAAAGTCGGATATCAACTTCCTTGCTAGCGATCGATGATTGACGCAGTTAAATGCTAGTGAGAAGTCAACAAGAACCAATATTGTGCAATGATCATTGTCGAGATTACTGAGTATGTCGTGTGTCACCTTGGCTAAAGCAGTTGTAGTTGAGTGACTTTTACGATAACCAGATTGATGTTTAGCAAGGAGAGGAAGATTGTGTTGGTTAAGATGTTCTGTTATTTGGGCCAGTAGTACTTTTTCCAGTATCTTGGACATGGCTGGAAGAACGCTTATTGGCCTGTAATCTTTAGCAGCTGTAGGATTACTTATTTTCGGGATAGGAGTTGCGGTAGCTTTCTTCAATATACTTGGAAACGTAACGGAAGCTATTATACTGTTAAAAAGGTGGCACAATACTGGTAGGATGCAAGGACACAATAGTTTAAGGAAGTTGACAGGGATGCTATCTGAGCCAGTTGCATTGGAATGGATCTCGTAAAGTCTTTTGCAAATCTCATTGACAGATGTACTTTGCAAAAACAAAAGGAAAGCTAATCAATGGAGCCTTGAGTGTAAGATTGAACGCATTTTCGCTAAATGCCCACCATCAAAGTCTGTATAGTGTCATCCGGTATCAGTTTCTCAGTTTTTTTTTTTCATTTTCTTAACATTTCCTTCACGTCTTTGACTGTCTTCTTGCTCTTCCGAAGTTTCCGCTCCATTATTGCCCAGTACTGATCCACCGGGCGCAGGTGCAGACAGTTTGGTGGGTTCATGTCCTTTGGGACCACTTCAGGACACTTTTAGAATAGTGGCATAATGCCGAATCTGCCCAAAATAGCGGAGCTTCGTCGTGCTGCTGCAAGAATGGCAGAAGGCGCTTCTCGACGCGCTCAAATTTGTAAATCTCGCCATTTACTGTCCCCTTCGTCACAAAAGGCTCACTCCTCAGTCCGCAAGAGCAGATGGCCTGCCAAACGAGATATTTGGTAGAGGCGAACTTAAACATTTCTGCTTCTTAAATTTGTCTTCCACATCGAACTTGCTCTTGCCGATGAAAAACTCTAACCATGGAATTCGCTTAAAATCGGCTTTTATAAACGTTTCGTCGTCCATCACACAGCAGCCATATTTTGTCAGCATTTTCTCGTAGAGCTTCCGTGCCCGAATTTTAGCCGTCGATTGTTGCTGCTCATCGCGGTTTGGGAAGTTCTTTACCTTGTTTGTATGTGGTCCAGTTCTCTTCCTTGCATTCTGGACGTAGCACTGCGACATTTTAGCCAAATCGCGGCTGGAGACGTTGGGATTTGCTTAATCATCCGCTTCACCTTTCCCGCCGTCTTTTTGTTCTCTGGTCCCGGTTTTCTTCCAGCTCCTTTGGCGTAGTCCAACCACTGACCACACTGACATGACACTTAGAACAAAAATTCAACCATTTTCTGTCTAATTTTTTGTTGTCAGATTTTGCAGGTTCGCAATACCGACGGCAGGTGGCGAACCTGAAAAATTTGACAAAAAATGCCCTGTAGGAAAAATTGTCCTGTTTAGCCCGATTTTATCGTAGAAATTGCGTGATCTCTCTTCATTTTCGAAGCATTTTAACAACTAGAAGCGAAACGCCACCATCCCCGCAAATGTGAACTTTAATGGTGTCACTGCCAGTAATCCAACCGAATGGGCTAATATGTTTGCAGACTTTTTCTGAAGTGTGTATTGCTCTGCTGATGTATGCAAAGACAACAACTACCTACCTAGACTCTTTGCTTTCCTATGACTTTAATTTGCCCTTACCGGGCTTCTCTGAACAAGATTGTAACGAAAAGTTGTCCACTGTTGACCCAAGTAAAGGTTCAGGTCCTGACTGCATACCGCCATCGATTTTAAAATATTGTGCTGCACCTCTAGATGGTCCGATTTCTAAAATATACAAATCGAGAAATGCGCACAACGTCGAAAATTACCGTCCCATCTCAATTTTGAATTCTATCTCCAAGGTATACGACGCTTTGATGCAAGAAAGACTGTACGCCGCCGTTAAACCTTTCATATACTTATTCCCAACATGGCTTTGTGAAGAAGAGGTCGACTATTAGCAACTTGATGTGCTACGTAAGCTCAATCAGCAATAGCTTAGAAAAAGGTTGTCATGTGGACTCGATTTAAATCGATTTTGCAAAAGCTTTCGATCGAGTCCCGCACGATATACCCGCCGACTTGGTTTTCCAACTTGGTCGTTCGAGTGGATCAAGTCGTATCTCACAAATCGCTGCGCTTTCATAAAAATTAATAGATCACGATCTGGTATATTCGAAACTCCGTCAGAAGTACCCCAAGGGAGCCACCTCGGACCGCTACTTTTCATTACATTTGTAAATGATCTTCGTGAAACACTGCACTCTGACGCACCTCTATGCTGACAATCAGAAGCTTTTTAGGAGGATTCAAAGTAGTATAGATTGATATCGCTATGCTTGAAAGCAGTCTTCCGAAAATCAATCAAAACAAACACTCAGGATGCGTTTCCTGTTGGAAACATTCAGATTGTATAATGGGATAGCGCCTCTCGCAACTGCTTCGCCTGGCTGGTATGCAATCTCGATCAGCGCTCCTATCAGCTATGCAAACCGAGTCGCATCATTCAGAATCATCGGTTTAGCAAACATCGCATATCGGAGATGAGTGAGATACAAACTGATCCATTCTGAATGTAGCTCACTCAGTATCTGCCTGAATTATATGAAATTCAAAATTATTTTTTGCAGGACGAGAAAAATCAAACAGTTGTGCGGGACACCATAAATTCTCAGTAGTTTTAACGTGACGGACGATAGTTTAATAAGAGAACTTGTAAAATTTGAAAAACATGGCGAAAGTGAACATCTTTCCCTCACAAACACAACTTCAATTTGATTTTGATCATACTGATGTTAAAAAACGTTATAACAACAAATAAATTTATTAATTTGCTATATATCAAATCAAACAAAATACGCTAATGATCGGCTTCATGTATCACTCACTCACTGCCTGATCCATTCACTCCTGATCGAAGACCAATAAGATTCGCCATATGCATTGCGCATTGGTGAGATTCCAATTTGATGATGGTGCTGCACTGTTTTGACAGCAAGCATCGTACGAGGTGATCTGTATTTTAGCGATGAATTGAACGATCGATGATCGGGTAGGTCCAGTAGCAATCAATAACGAAACCTGACCGTTGTACGTTCAGGTGCGAAGTGCAATCAGAAACATTCATTGAAAATGAGTGATATTCGGAACACTGCTTGAAAGCCGTTGCCGCTTGAACGGGATACAGGCTAATGCCAAAAAAATCAAGGTAGTGAATTTTACCCGCTCACGAAACATCGTCAATTTTGACTACCATCTATCTGAAAGTTATCTGGAAAACGTGAATTAGATCTCGCAGTGAAGATTGATAGCAGACTCACATTCGCTGAACACATTGCAATTACTTCCGCAAAAAGTTTTTCTGCACCAGGATTTCTGCGTCGAAATAGCGAGGATTTTTACGACATCTATATACGTTGAAAGCTGTTTACTGCGCACAGGGTTGCTAGCGAACCGGGAAAACCGGGAAAAACTTTGGAATTTCATCTCACCACCGGGAAACCGGGAATTTCGGCACATCACCGGGAAAATTGCCTTGTTAGTAAATTTTTCACGGAGTTTCAGGCAGTTTTCGGCAACCTCGATACACATTTACATGAGGTAACACTTATTTTCGTTCAATAGTAACAAACAAAGTTTAAATAGTTTTCCTAACTCATTGCGGACCAAATACGAGATTTTTTTTTTTGCACTCAGCAAGTGTGCTACACTAACAAGTATATTTCAAATGTTCTAAATTTAATAATTAAACTATAATCGACAAAGCTAAACACAAAACGTTTGTAACTTAATGATACAATGTTTGTATAAATTGGTCCAGCGGCTTCTTTAAATAGATACATATATAGAGTGTCGAATTTCGGTGTTTCTAGGCGCAGATTTTTTCGCGGTCCTTAATATGTTACCTAAATCTTTAAATGTTTTCTAGTTAAAGACTACCAGCTTTAGTTTTCGGTTCAGTATTCGAGAAACACGTCTCATTAAATTATTTCATGCAGAAACCAAATATTTTGGCAGCGTTAGACTTTTTAAAGCAGAGTAACTTTTTTTTGAAATGAATATGAAGAAATATCTTTTTTTTGCCATAAAAAGATATTTTTTGCAATGTTGTTCTGTTTTTCGTTAAAATTGGCCTGAGGAGCGAAGCCGATATCGCAAAAATGTTTTGATTTTTTTATTCTTCCAACGTTCAACTTAAAGTTTCCTGAGCTGGAATATATGTTTTATAGTAAAAATCCTGTCGAAATCTGATGTCTCTAGTTTAGCCCTGTGTTATTCACAATTTTCAATATTTTCACGAATCTTAAGTTCAAATGACTAGGGCACTACTGAATTTATTTATTGTTTTGTATGAAGAAAGTATTTTTTTTTTCTATAACCTGTCTTTGGATTTGTATAAAAATATAACTGCAGTAAGAAAATAACTATTTTTTCCTGCCATCTGATGATTTTAAGTTTTGTAAGGCAAATTCCCATTCAAGTTGACAAGATTATTTAATATTATACTTCGATGTATTTTCTACTTATTTCTATAAAAACTGTACATTTTCTTTCTACAACTTTGTACAATTTTTAGATAAACTGGAATATTCATAGTGGCTCAAAAGAACCCCAAAACAGTGAAAATTTTAAGATCGAGTCAGCTGAACTTCTTTAAGACAAATTGTTTAAATTGTGGAGCAAATCAATGACTATTTTAATTATGTTGTATTTGTCTAAAAATTTAAGATAACCTGTCAATTTGATGCAAAAAGACAACGTGGTGAAAGACGTTGAAGTATTTGTCATGATTTCATACCGGTATACAGATTAAAAAAAAAGATATAAAACATTGTTAGACATTTTAACAATTATTTCATTCACCTTGATTTTATATTCAAAAAGGAGTATAATAAATACCGAGAAAATCATCATTTTTAACCGGGAATAAACCGGGGGAAAACCGGGAAAAACTTTGGAATTTCAAAACGAAAAATCGCTAGCAACCCTGTGCGCATCAGTACGAAGCATTATGGGATAGGCTGCTCAGATATGGGCTCCCTTTCAGAGCACACAGTGTTACCGTATTGAACGAATTCAACTTAGTTTTATAAGGTATGCTTTACGCACTTCTCTGGATACCTAACCACCATACTGCGTATGATCGAAACCACCCTAACGACAAATGCTGTGCACGTTTCATTATAGTGTACTATCTGTTTTATTTCAATGTGTGTAATCGTGAATTTAAACTAGACATAAGTAGAATAACTTAATTTTTAGGAAATTTGTCTGTATGGTAATTCCTTATCCAAAGACCAGGTAATAGGGGAGATGAGGGCATAACGAGCACCCAGGGCATAATGAGCACTCCTTTTTTCTACATAAGTACGTATTTTCTTAAACAAATTTTCATAAGGACTTGTTTCGTTCTACCCATATCAAGGATGGAAAAATTCGTTCACCTGCATGAACGCTACTGATTCTCAATCACCGATCCGTTCACGATGATAGCATCGGCGATGCGAGCGTGAACAGACGACCGCTGATTGGTCGAATTGGCAATCCGAATGAATGAACTTTTAAATACGTTCGGGTGAACGAACCGATGGCCGAAACGTTCGCCGCAGTTATAACTGGATCGTTTTTTATTTTCACCACGACGTTCGTTGGGTGAATTGATTCGCAAATGATTGTCGAAACACAATCGCCAAACGATTGCACGATTGCATTCGCGAATGTTTCTGTAACCGGTAAAGGATTGCACCATCAGGTGCTTGTTTTTCGGCTAATTTTGTGCGTGTTATAACCCCCGCGCTCGCTGACGGTTTGTTTTCTCGTGATTTAATTTTAATTTCTGTTTGAATAAGAACATTCAGCACTTTTGCACATTGCGTAGATAACTAAACTGACAATGGGGAGTTTGAAAATGTCCACTCTTGTTTACGAAGCCTAGGGATTTAGCTTTTGGCTACTGGGACATTTTTTTAACCAAAATTGCCAAATAATCATTTAATTATGTTGAGATTGCAAGAATACAGAATACAAAATTATTACTTTTATATGCGTCATATAAAAGTTATAAAATCCCACACATAAATATTGTAAGCCGACATAGCACTCAAATATCTGCCTACATCTAGGCGATTACATGCTTGCCTACTTGAAGGCGTTTTGTTTTGTTCGAATTGGTTTTCGGAAGGAAATTAAAAAATTGTGAGGTATTGGCTCGAAATGTTTTTTAAAATTTGTATTGTTAATTGAAATACCTAACTATAAAAATGCTAAGCCTAATACGTAGGTTTCGCGTTCGTCTCCCATTGGCCATTGGGACATAAAAGCGAATTCCGCACCGGAAAATCAGCAGCTAAAACGACGTTTATTCGACTGAAACAATATCGACGGCTTTGATCGACACCAGGCCGACGTCCTTGCCTCCTATTTTCAAACCCCCCATTGTCAGTTTAGTTTTCTACGCAATGTGCAAAAGTCCACACTTTTACTAATTATATGTTGAATGTTCCTATTTGTTTGTGGGGTGGAAGCGAAACGGAATAAAAAACGCGGCGTACCTTTTCGACACAAAACTTTTATTACAGCCAGTAGCTACACGTTTAAAAACAAAAAACTAAAATTGATACACGCTGATGTGGATCTCACCAGAACACACTCCCCCCCTTGAGGCAGTGTCCTCAATCAGAAGGAATCGGGACCAGTCAGCGAATCGAAACTAGTTTCTGCATTCCTTTTGGCTTTCTTATGGGAAGTTGCATGTTGTGAGAAAGAAAAGCTTTTTGTATATGAAGCCACCATTCGCTCGGGCTTCACGGTGGTGATGAATGAAAAGATTGGTTATTTCTCGGGAACGTTTTGGACTGTTGATTTTAGTTGTGCATATTTCAAGAATGGTAGGCAAAACCAACCAGTTTCGTTCTGCTTGTGGTGGGTCGATTCAAACAATTCTACCGTGCATTGCTTGTCTATCGGTACTGTCTCCTCGGTTTCGAAAGTACTGTCCTGAGCCCGATGAATGTTCTCATTCAGTTGCACAGTGTACGACACATTATGAGAACCGATACTGCGTTCACCAGGAATTCTTCCGGCAACCAACCAGCCGAGCAAAGACCTTTGTGCGATCGGAAAGCCATCTTCGTCGGATACTTGACCCGCTTGGAGAATAGGCAGAAACACCTCCACCCCCAGGATGACGTCGATGGGTCCCGGCTTGTTGAAGCCTGGATCCGCCAGCGGCAAATCGCGCAGAAAGTGCGATCGATTCGTATCAAAGTGTTGACACGGCGTTGATGATGCCAGAACATCGAGGATAAAAGCTTGAGTCGATAGTTTGATTTCGTCGTTGAACCTGGATGCGATTTCTAATCGCACCACACCATTCGTAGTACCAGCATTGGTACCAGCTACACCGGTGACGGGAAGTTTCGTATTGCTTCTGCTAATGCCGAGTCTCTTTACACACGCTTCGCTGATGAGAGATGTACCGGATCCGGAGTCTATCATCGCCCTCACAGTCTGAAACGAACCATTTTTATTTCGCAGTCTGATGAGGGCCGTTGGTAAAATTGAAATTTTGTTAGATGCTTCGGTTGAGTTGATGTCCGCTTTAAAACTTGAAACGAGTGAGGAACGGGCGTTGGGTTCCTGACTGTCGCCTTTTTGACAGAGGAGTGTATGATGCCGTTGCTGGCATCCTTCTTTTCGACAGCTGGTTTTGGATGTACATTTTTTAACGGAATGTGCTGGCCGGAGACAGTTGACGCACAGGTTTGATTTTTGCACTATCTCTCTCCGGATGGATGGATTTGATTCCTGGAACTGCTTACAGTGGTACAGCTGATGTTGTTCAAAGCACGCTGCGCACTGATGGGGTGATGCATAAAAACTTGTTATCTTCCTCTCTGATGATTTCGTCTCGCTCCTTTCTTTCCTCACTTCTCCCCAAGATGACTTGCTGTTGGTAAAAGAGGAGCAAGTTTCAAGAGCGTCACACTGGTTTTCGAGGAATCCAAGGAACTGTTGAAATGTTGGATTCTCCAGCTCGACGATTCTCTGGGCCCACAATGCTCGTGTTTCGTTATCGATTTTTTCCAGTAGCAGATGAATCAGCCAGGAATCTCGGGTTCGATAAGTTTCTCCCATAGCGTCTAGTTGCCGTATCACTTCGTCGGATGTTGTCACTAACTTTCGCAAGCCTGTTAGGTTGGAGAAGGCAACTTTTGGTTGATCGAGGAATTCTTTTACCAGGGCGAATACCGTGTACTTGGGTTTATCGTAACGTTCCAATAGTCGTTCCCACACATGGAGGTAATTGACATCTGTGATGGTGAAGGAATTGACGAGAGATTTTGCTTCGCCGTCCAAATAGGAAAGCAAATATTGGAGCTTTTGAGAATTTGGCAACGTCGGTTTATTGTGGATTGTGCTGGTGTAGAGATCCTTGAATGATTGCCACTCCTTGCGGTGGCCGTTGAAGATCGGGATGTTGATTGGAGGTAACCTAACATTTAGTGCTTGGTCTGCGAGATGTGCACCTTGAAATCCGATCTGTCGCATTTCGTGTAGCTGCACAGTTAACTCGTTGGTTCGAGTTGAAACTGCAGCTTGGCTGGACAGAAGCAACTGCTGCGCTTGGATCAAGGTTTCGATCGCATTTTTGATTCCTCCTTTCGAATCGCCCTCGGTGTCTTCGCTGATGTCGGAAGTGTCATCCATATTCGAATAGATCGCCTTCGCCGCATAGTACCGGTCTTCGAACTCGGTACGGTAGTTGAAAACCGAAGCGACCGCTTCCAGTGATTCGGTTTGTTCCTCTATTTCGTCCTGGATGTCGAAAAAGGTGGTGCCCAGGGTGTGCAAACGACTGAGGCGTTCCCTAACCTCACACACTGGGGGATTGCGCGTTTCCACTCTCCTTGCTGTTTCGAGCTCCCACTTGATTTTTTCGAACAAATTATTGCGCTTCTTCACTAAATTGTCCATTTTCGCTGGCAATATTTGTATCCGGATACCGAAGGACCAATGTTTGTGGGGTGGAAGCGAAACGGAATAAAAAACGCGGCGTACCTTTACGACACAAAACTTTTATTACAGCCAGTAGCTACACGTTTAAAAACAAAAAATTAAAATTGATACACGCTGATGTGGATCTCACCAGAGCACTATTCGAACATAAATTGAAATAACATCATGAGAAAACAAACCATCAACGAGCGCGGGGGCTAAAACACGCACAAAATAAGCCGAAAAACAAGCACCTGATGGCGCAATCCTTTACCGGTTACGGAAACATTCGCGAATGCAATCTTACAATCGTTTGGCGATTGTGTTTCGACAATCATTTGCGAACGTCGTGGTGAAAATAAAAAACGATCCAATTGAACGCGGCGAATGTTTTGGGCTTCGTTTCGTTCACCCGAACGTATTAAAAGTTCATTCATTCGAAATTGCAATCGTTAGTGTTCATTCTGGTGTGTGAACTTTTTCCTTTCCCGATTGCTTCTATTGGCAGTTAAAATTTAATGAGTTCACCACGGATTGCAGATTGAATGTACTTCGATCCGATTTTTTCCATGCTTGCCCATAATATTAATTTTTCACCAAAAAGGAAATATCCTTTTCATCTTTACAGAAATATTAAAGAATAACCAGCTAGGTTCTCAAGTGACGAAAATATTATAATTTTTGAGCACCACCAAATAAGCTTTTATGACCTTTAAATCATCTTGATCTGAAATATACGCACTGCAACATGATCTACACATTGTTTCTCAATTTTCAACATCATAAAATTCTTGATTTTTCACTTAAATCAATTTTAAAACGCTCTTTTACTTTAATTTGTTCGCTAGAGGCGAACAGAGCACTCTCAATGAAGGCATAATGAGCATTTTCTGCCGGGGAATCTAGCAGCGAATTCAACTCGATTAAGTCAACTGAATAATAGAGCTACAGCTTGAATTGTTTCGTCTGTCGATTTGGCCTATTGGTAAGGTGTCGGAGAGGTAATCAAAAGACTCGAGTTCGATTCCTGTTCGAGGGGATTTTTTTGCACATACCGTTCATGATTGATTTTTATTTATTGTCACATTATACGGCTAATAGCATCAAAGCATCATCCGTCAAACAAAACACCAGAAACATAATGTATGAGCATGTGTTAATTCTTTTAGATTATTTTGTTATTGCTTTGTTTAGTGCAATCATGATCAAGAATGATAAATGAAAAAAAAATCACCTTGACCAGGAATTGAACTCGAGCCTACTGATTACTTCTCCGACATCTTACCAATAGGCCAAATCGTCAGGCGATACAAGTCAAGCTGTAGCTCTATTACTCAGTTGACTTCATCGAGTTGAGTTTGCTGCTAGGCAGAAAACGGTCATTATGCCTTCATAATTGGTGCTCATACTGCCTCGGGGGGTTTCTCATTATGCCTCTACAGTTACTGGTTTTCAGCTTTCGGCAAACATTTTTAAAATGCATTTTTGAACGTTTTTATCTACTTTTTCAAGTTTCATCCAATTAGGCAATAGACTATTTGAGTGTCTGAACACGAAACAATGATGTAATTCACATATTACAGCTATTCTCTATGGTTAAATAAGCGTTTTCCTTAAGGAGGCCATTATGCCCCCATCTCCCCTATCTGTATTTAATTCTTCATTTATCACTTTATAAGGGAAATACCCATAATACGAGTGTTGAGTTGGAATTTCATGTTTTTTTACGGGATTTGCATCCCGTAAGATGAAATTATCAGTGTAATCGGCTTTTCATTTTGGAATAATTTTAAATTTTCTCGAGAAACAAAGGGTTACTTTTTTAGTTATGAGTTATGACTAACTATGTACTCATTCAAAAAGAAAAGACAAACGGCAACAGCGACTGGACAATCTTATCTCGAATATCGCAATTTTCATCACCCAATTCGAATCTCCTCCTGATGGCTTTGCAGTGATATAGAAAAGTAAAACAGCAACAACAAAAATAACAGAAATAAAGTGCGATATGCATATGCTCTTGTTTCCATGCGACTTGAAATTCCTCAATGGAGAGCAGCAAGAACATGCTGCTGCGTTATCTCACACAAACGTGTCAACATACATACACACACCACCCCAAACACACTCGAAACGAATGGTTTACGACTCTAGACGGCAACTACAACAACAACAAAAGCAACAAAAAAAGCGCATATCTATAAATAGTCAGAACGCAGAATCAGAAAAGGGAAATAGGTGACTGACACTCTATCATCGCGTTTAGTCCGGAGAGAGTGAGGGAGCGACTGTCCATGGAGAGCCAGAGAGAAAGAGAGAGAGAACAGCATCATAAAAGTAACATAAATAAACATCCTGTTAAATAATCATCGGTTGGGTGCCTTTCCTCTATGAAGGGTTTCTGCTATTTTGTTTCTCTCAGATCCTATCATGTTTTATCAATGCTAGCTTCCATTGAGGGAATTTGCATTTTTGAATGAGCGAATCAACAGAAGGCACCAACAACATAAATCAAGGACAAAAGAAATAATGTGTAAAATTTGGACCGATCCTATCTCCAAATTCATCTATGAATTCATAGTTTTGGCTTTTTGTGTCCCTGACGAATTATTAAGCCAAAATTTCTTATCGCTTTTTTTCATTCAATGCATCGCATGAGCTGTCACCACTTGAATGATTGTAGGATCCCTATGAGTAATGCTTGGTCAGTTGACCGAACCTAATTTTCTGCAAACCGATATTCTAAAAATACAGCTTATGTGTCTTTTACATTACTACTTTTACTTTTTCTTTTACCGGTTCTTTTTTACGATAAGATAATTGGGAATATTTACAGAAAAAGCGTTACAACAAGCTAGCTTTCAGCAAGGTCTCGAAATGCTTTGCACCGCACAGAAAACGATTGCCGATCTATGCAGTGTAAAACGCTTCAAACATGGTTTCTTAAAGTTTCTCAAAATTAATGAAAATTGCAAGTATGGCAATATTCTTGTTTTCTTCCATCTAAGCGAAGAAAAATGATATTACATGGTGAAAGCGTAGCATTGTATGTCCTCAGCCAAATAAAAATATCCGAAATAACCGTAGAAGGCAACAATATCCAAATCCAATCTTTGAGCTTACCGATTTCATCCAAAATGGTCAACCAAGATGAAAACAATCAAATTATATTCTTAGTAGGCCATTTTAATTACATTACACGATGTTTTTTTCGCATGGTTTCGTGGTGCCAGTTTTTAAAACGTACACAACTAGTACACCCCATTCGTGGTGACAGTTTTTAAAACGTACACAACTATGTACACCCAAAAATCAGGCTGTACTCCAATAATGAACTTCCTTGGAGGTGTATTCATCGGTATAAGACTTTATGCCGGAACGGCATTAACAAGCTTTTTCATAAATGGCAATGTCCTCCCAGTGCAACCGGAACAACTTTGTTGAAAACCGTAACTTCTTATCTTTTTAGGCAAAAAAGTTATTAGCTGTTTAACAGGGGTACGTCTTTTTGCGTTGATAAACAATAAATTCGATTGACATCACTGCTGGAACCTCGCAAAGTGTTGTATGAAAATAGTCTTGCAAAGCCTCGCTAGGCACCCAGCAGTGATGTCAATTGAATTTATTATTTTGCAATGCCAAAATACATACCCCAAATCAACACCTAATAACTTTTTTGTCTAATAAACTACGAAGTTACAGTCTTCGGCAAAGGAAGAAGAAAAATTTCTTTAAGGAATTTTATAAATTGGCACAAACACCATAAGCAGGCTCGGTTCCACAGAAGAAACAAAATGATGTTGATTTTTCACGTTTTAAAATGAACTGTATAGACACAATTTAAGAGCAAATCCAGTTTTTTTCACTTCTTTTACAGTGAATCAATAAAAAAATTATATTCCAGTCAATCGTTGGCCAGTGATCGAATTTTTCATGCATCGAAGACTGCTCGGAAAGCATGTCACATTCACATATGGCTTGCCAAACCATGACCTTTTTACCGAATTTTTCGGTAGAAATTGATGTCTCCTTCTCGTTAACTCTTTGCCATCCTGAACAGTGTAATACTGTAAGCACGCATGACTTTCCGGTCCAAAGATTTGTCCACCCGATTTCCGCCCATATTTTTTTGTTCACGAAGCTGATTTTCTCTCCATACTTCTGGATCCAATTTCAGACCTCTCCAATTCTTACTCCTTCCATTTTCGCCAACTGACTCAGCGAAATGTTGAGGATAGTACACTGGATTCTTTTTTTAAACGATTGTTGTGTACGCGCCAAAAAAAGAAATCGTTAAAAAAAAGTTCAAAACAATCGGGCAAAATCCCTCACTCATTTAGAGTAAAGTGTCCAACTTGGACTGTAAATCGATCATTTCCAACCAGGTAGATCATTCTGAGGTGATTTGAGTAAAATCGCGAAGCTCAAAGATTTGAAGATTTGAAAAACTATGGCAATAAACCTTCGTTTGCTAACCGAGACTCAGATGGTGCACTGGGTAAGATATTAGACTAGCAAGTCGCGATAAAAGTTGCAGTGAGTTCCCATAAAATGTTTTTCTTTTTTCGCTTGAATGTTGTGGCCATGCATCATTTTGCAATCAATCATGTCATCATATGGTACAGTACACTTTTCAGCACATTTTCGGCACAGAGGTTTGCTAAATAGGCATTGGATTTTTGCAACCTCATCTATGGGTGTATAGGTATTCCTATTCAACATCTGATAACTCATTTGCCTAATAAGATACGAAGTTACGGTATTGGACGAAGTTGTTTAGCGGAAAATTTTCCGTACAAATTAACTCATGTAATCGTTACTTGAAAATCCTGAACCGGGATAAAACCAGGAATTGAAAATCGCACCAAGAAAACCGGGAAAAAAACGGGAATTCATACCCAAAACCGGGAAAAATACAAAGGAAAGTCTCAAGATTTCAGGTTTCAAGATCAGGGATTTAACCGAAAATTCAGAATTATTATTTCAACTTTCAAGTCGGAACAGTTCCAAAAATTCGTGGGAAAAAATAATAAGTTTTGAAATTAAAAACAAAAACATTCAGATCTCTTCAAAATCAATTGCTGCTAAATTACAAAAAAAACTCACCATTCTCTTTGTTGCAAACTTGAGAGCGAATAAAAAGGCTAATATAAGGTATATTTTTTCTGCAGTATTGTATAATTCAATAGTTAAACACAAGACACAAATTAAAAATAAATATACAAATCATCTTTACGCACGGCGCGGTGCTTCATCTCTGAAAATTTGCGATTTTAAATGGGAAACTATCTCCTATCAAACGCACTGTTTAATAGGAAATAGTTTCCCACTTAACTAGAGTATATTTTTTTAAGCTTCAAAATTCACTTTTTTATATTCAAATTATTATAATTTCCAGAAACCTTCACTTTTATAAGATTACTTTAAATTCTCGAAAATTAAAAAAAAAATCGAATGATCTTATTTCCAACCTGCTCCGTGGCTAAAATTCGAAGAAAACTTTAAAATTTCCACTGGAAATACCCATAGGTGTTTTTAGCAACGCTGTACAGAATTTTCAAAAACTTTGATGCTTATGTAGATTGAACACAAATAGCCTTAGATCCTTTAAAATTTTTGAGTTTTCAGAAAAACCTTGTATTGAATGTATTTTTTTACTATTGACAATTGGGCTGATTAAGCTTTATGGTAATTGTAAAGAATAAATCTATCCACAGAATTTTAACATGTAAGGGTTCAATGGAAGTTTTGACGGCTATTTGTGAACATTTGGAATGAAACTTGTTTTTTTCAAGTACTTTTCGGGTCATATTGAACTGCACGGCGCAGGAATCTTGATAAATCTACCAGCATAATTATTGATATTCAGGATTACTTTTGAAGAAAAGTAGAAAGCCTTAAAAAGTATCGGCAAAACTTCTCTAAGATACTCAAATTAAAAGTGTTTAATCTATGATCAACTTTTTTTAATACCGCGAATAGTTTTGATCTATGTTTTCTTATACATAGTTAATTTATCACAGTCTACCAGATTTCATCAAAAATATGAAAATTTCCAAAATCTTAGATATTTTTAAGCATATGTCAAAACGAGTTGCCGTATTTTAACAATGTTGTTAATGGAACTAAAATCTTTAATATTCAAAGGTAAGAATACTTCCTTCGGTGACATTAGAAATAGTTACAAATTTTTTATAACATTATTTCCCTTTTCTAGCATTGTTTCTCTGAAACTATATCCCATAGAATAGCAGGACGAAATCTTAATCCTTGATCAAATGGATCAGGTTCGAAATCAGCTTTTGTTTGTCAGTTCAGTAATTATCAATGATTGATTCCACTCAAAACCCAAACTAAAGATCATAAACAGAATCTGACAAATGATGATTCGATTTTTAATTCTCTATGATTTCATTTAATACCTTATTTGTCCACTATTAAATTTAGTTTATGTATAGATCTTTGAAATAAATCTTAGCTCAGCAAGTGTAGTTAAGCTAAGCTTGATTTTGCAGAAACCTTGAAAATTTAAACTTTTAAAATTTAATAAGCCAACATTACACAAAATTTCATTAACCGAAACAGTTATTTTTTCATAAGTTTTACCCCACACTTTACCCCTAGCGAATAGGGAGGTACAATGTTATTTTGAACAATCAACTATAAATTTTTTCAGTGTAATGAAATCTAAATTTTCTGAGATTACAAAGCTGTAAGAGATGCTCTGCAATGTTTTGTTTAAAACTTTTATGACTACTGTCAATAAATTTTCATTGTATATTTTTTAATTTCTTTCAAAATTTGTATATATTTGGCTGAAAACTAGCATTGGTGAGCTGAATATTCGGCCAATTTGGGTAATATTCAGCCTGAAAATTCCCGATAGCATGATTGAAGAAATAGGTCTTTGATTTCTAAGATAATATAGATATCAACATTTCAACTTTAATTTCAATTACGTGAGTTCTGAATTTATACTATGCTTGGAAATTTAATAAGGAATGTTTCTAATTTTTATTGGCTTAAGAAACAGCTGATTTTATTATCCTAAATTTAGAAAATCATATTTAATTTTGCAAATATTTTTAAAATATTTGTTTCAAACTTGAAATTTCTTAGTTTTTTAACATTTTTTTTAATAAAATACAATGGTTGAATCTAAATTGACCAGATACAAAATTATTTATTTTTTTATATCTTTAACCCATTTCTGTAAATTCGAGACCATGAAACATGTTGTCCATATTGTTTTTAAATTTTCGAAATCAGAAATCAACATTGAGATCGATTTTTTTTTAATTCTGCTGTGAGAACTTTGAAATGATACAAAATCAATGTTTGATTGAACTTGATTTTTTCAATTTATTGGCTCAAAATAAAAAAAAACTGTTTTGAGCTCTAAAGAAAATATTTTTCGAAATGAAGAGTTAATCACCGTAAATATATTTTACGATTAAAAACACTTCGGAAAATGTTAGAGTTAACTGGGGTAATTATGAGCAGCTACTAGTCTCATGCCTATTGTTCATGGACCGAAATATGCAAGTTCCATTTTTTTCTTTTGTCACCCTCTCCTTATATATTTAAAAAAAAATACGAAAGGGTAAATAAATTAAATTTGAGAAATTTTATTAAAAATTCGATGAATTAGTACAAATCCAAGAGCAAAAAACAAGCCGTGGAAAATGGGATTATTTCACCGCTCTTGTTTTTTCGTGAATTTTTCTTCAAATATTTGATCTAAAATAGCTCGGTTTTTCAGATTCAGTTGGTATTTTTCCAAATTGTTCAAATCTATTGGTTTTTTAAATTATTTCCAATTTGCAATATTTCGCGATCATCCAGAACACCTAAACAGTGCGTCTAGATAGGATTCCATTATTTACCATTGATTATGGGTTATTTCCGTTCTGACATAGGACAAACGAATCTTGTCCTATAATCTAATTTTTTTTTTGGTTCTTGTTTTAATTTTTTTTTTGTTTTTTTTTTTAAGTCATTTTGGGAAATGACTTCGGAAGGAGTAGGAATCATGGATAGCTGAGGATAGGAGTCACGGGAAGAGGGGGAAAGGAAGCAGATTATAACGCGGAGAAGGTTTTTTTTTGTTTTGTTTTTGAAGCCATGGTAGGATATGACTTCGGAAGGACCAGGAATCACGGATATTTATAGGATTGGATACATGGGAAAAAAAATGAAAGGAAGTAGATTTTTGCATGGATAGGTTAGGTTGACTTTTAGGAGCGGTAAAGGGAACTGGGGAGGAATAGAGTAACTTTTTAGGAGGGGGTTTCGTTGAGAATAGAGCTTAGCTGATCGATATTTTTAATTGCTATCATCTCTGGTTGGTCGTGCTTTTTTACGTAGACGACACCATCACGGGTGCTAATTTTTTCCAACTTGTTGTTTTTTTTTAACTTTATCGCCTCAGCCCGTATTTTCCTGGTACTTATCGAAAGGTTGTCGTTAATATAGATGCGTTCTTCCGACTCAAACCCCACATGACGAAGTGATAGCGAGCGAAATTGTATGTACCGTCGATAAAACTCGGATTTAGCTCCCTTCAATGCAAATTCGCACAATATGGGGGGGGGGGGGGCGAGAGCCAGCCAAAACAGGAAATTTAGCTAGACGCTGTAGATTGACTACCGGGCAATGAGTGAAACCGAGTGTGTTGGAAATCGTTTCGAACAAGCTGGGTAGATTTTCTTGGGGGACAAACGGGATACCTGAGATGATGACTTCTCGAGACTTTGCCAGCAGCTCACTTGACTCGATTATTTCCGAACGAATTTCACCAACAGCTGCATCCAGAGATCGAATTTGGTCCGTGCATTCCGTTCTGAGTGAAGATATTTGCTGCTCTACTGAATCGATCCGCTGGTTAAGTTGGGTATTGAAGCTGTCAATTTTGGCTTCTATCTTCTCCCAAAGCTGCTGCAAATTGGATACCTCCTCGGGACCAACGTCGGTCAAATCTTCACGCGAACGTTTTGTTGCCGATTTTAGTGAATCAGCCACTAGCAATGACGAAGCAGATCTTGTTGTTTTCGACATTACTACTCTTCCTCCGTTCGTAAAACAAGAGTTGAACAATGCGGTGATTTGCAGACTAGAGTAACTGCAAGAACTTATTTGGTAGTTTTTCGATTTAAGAGATGTTTTTCACAAATAACTTTATGCACAGTTTGTTACACAAGCATCTATGCACACTTTATGCTGATCGCAGATAATTTCAGTTATGAAAAACAGGCAATAAAGTCGAAATGAACCGAAGCACTTAAAAAATTAGGCTAGGCACATCTCTTCTTCTTCTTCTTCTTCTTCTTCTTCTTCTTCTTCTTCTTGATTGAACGCACCTCTGAACTATTTTAAACTTTAAAAACATGGATTTTATGAACTGTAATAGGGTTTACAATTAAACTAGTCATAATGACGGCTAATTTATTGAAATTTCCTTTTTAACACGGCCTTTTTTGATAGATGTCTGGTCAACATGAAATGTCAGCAGTGATGTCACCGTCGCTAATGTTGACGAAAACTCCGGTTTGGGGATTCAGCGACAATAAAACATCCCTGTGGCTACACTGTGTATGAGTTTTGAACCAAAACGAAGCATTTAGACTCCAGGGTTTGAGAAATAAAAAAAAGACTCCAAATTGACTCAGTCTAATGTGACTATCATGTTCCCAACAGCAGTGTGTGAAATGAAGCCTATCATAGTTTATCAAATCAAAGACAACCAAAGATATATACATCATTTTTTCAAATGTTCGTAATTCTTTTAAACAACCATTTTGACTGATCCCTGAGTATTATTTTCATTGTTTACATTGTTTTCTTAAGACTGATCTTGTTGGATTTTCCTACTGGGAAAAACAGAAAGTGAACCGAATGTGTCTTTAGGTTGTAGAACCACTGAAGTGTGGCCTACCATTTTATCCTTCGTGGGGAAATTGGGGTAAACTGCAAGGTTGTTGAGTGTTTTGTATATTCGCAAAAGAAAAAAATCGGTAAACTCAACATCAACATATTTTTGATTTTTTTCAATTTCCATCAAGAATAGTGTACAAAGACGTGAAAAAACTGTACGAGTTAGGTCCAATTTTAAAGAAATGGTAAATTATTGATTAAATTATTATTTTTTCTTTTTAATACTGTTTCAATTCAATAGATTTGATCCTTATGCTATCAGACAAAATAATATTACAACGGTTTAGAGTTGGTCCGAAAATCCTTTTTTTAAATTCTTAGTTCGGATTCCAAAAATAGCTTTGATTTATTCCCCCGGACCATGCTATCGAGAAGTTACTGCATTCGGCACGAACGGAATCATTCGGTGCAATGTTTCCAACATTTTCATTGATCATCAGCGGCGGTTCCAATCAATTGGCAAATGAAATTATTTTCCCCAGCCAGCGAGTGCCACAAAATATTCACAGCAGCAAGAACGAAGCAAAGAAAAAAAACACTGGCGATGCACCATCATCATGGCCAAAACATAGCGCTATATGTCTCGATAGGTACTAATAACAGTAGTAGGGTAGCATCATGTGTCTCTGTTTCCTTGTTGCACCAGCCCTGTTTCGGTTCTTCTTCTTTCCTTTCCCCCGAGTGCACCCCCACTACTGCATATCACCCCTCATGAATGGGTGGCAGAGCGGAAGAGGTCCCACTTAACCTCATTGTGCTCAACCCGATGTACACGGCACAGAAAGAAACAGAGAGCAGCAGAAAAAGAAGAGCGAGAAATGTGTGAGTCCGAGTCGTGCAGCAGGGTGTGGGTATTGCCATTTTCCACGCGGAACCATGCGGCCCCATCTGAGACCACTACTGCTCCTGTTCCGCCGCTTCGACCAGACCGGATGGATTGTTTTTCGGTCGGATGATATCGGAGAAAATGCACTCATTCTCCACGGGCGGCCGCCATATTATGATGATCGAGAACTCGCGCGTGCCGAGAGAAGAGTGGAAATAATACTGAGAGAAGCCGACATCCTCCTGTGCCATGCTATGGGAATAAATTTAAAATGTCTTCTGTACTGTATACTTGGGCCATAAATTTAGAGCTTCTGGAGGTGGTTCCTAAATCGTTGGAAGGAATATTGTATGCTTTTGAACTTTGAAGTGGAAAAGATCGATGTAAATACTACCAACATTTCGAATGATTTGACATAAATGAGAGTTTGAGAGATTAGGAAATCAGGTATATCCTGAGACAGACTCTAGTCCACTTTGTTTATGTTTTTTTTTGTTTTGAAAAATTATAGCATCTTAGTTGATTTTGAACTTTGAAGATTAGAAGATTTTTTCAGCACAAGTTGTACATTTATGCAACGAGGCTTGCTGAGTTGAAAAATTTTGACGTATTCATTTTAATTTTCATAGTACTTCGTCTCACGACATAACTTGAAGAGCATAATTCCTAAAATTCACTCGATCCATGGCAACCGTGCTCCAATTTTTCGGACATCCCACATTCGCCAGTTCACGTTCCACTTCTAATCACCTCACTCATTGCACCCCAGATTCGTCGTCCGGCATTTTCTCAACATGTCCTGCCCAGTGTATCCGGCCAGCCTTCATCACTTTCTGGATACTGGTTTCGCCGTAGAGTCACACGAGCTTGTGGTTCATCCTTTGCCTCCACACTCAGTTTTCCTGCACGCCGCCAACGATGGTTCTTAACACTCGACGCTCGAATGCTCCGAGTGTACGCAAGTCTTCCTCGAGGAATATCCATGTCTCGTGAGAACAACCGGTCTAATGAGTGTCATATACAGGTTACACAAAGGCACGTTTCTGGCAACTCTTTTTTTTTAGTTGGTAACCACAGGTGGTAAATCCCGGTTTACGGATTTTATTCCAAGGCACGGCGAGCCACTGCGTTCCACCAGTTTGCTACTCTGGGTCCATGGGTACAATGATATACTCCGTGTATACCCTCTACTACCTAAACTCCACCTGGGGCTGCAGACCTTGTTCCCACCTCGAACTGTTTAGCACACTATACTTCAATAGTGGGAGGTCTATTCGCGCTAGTGCGCTCCAAGGCAATACTCATTAATGAGACCACTTCCGGCAAAACCTCTCTTCCTTACGACTCGACGCCTGAACTCTCCTCAAACGACTTGAGAACCGACATCTCCTCGCTATGACTCGAGATTCCCACACAAACACCTCCTCTTCGCGACTAGAGGCCTGATCTCTCCTCTAACGACTCGAGATCCGACCCCTACTCGCATCGACTCGAGGTTTACCTCTCCTCTGCACGATTCAAGACCCGATCTCTCCTCTAGCGACTTGAAATCTACCTCTCCTCGTAATGACTCGAGATGACTACTTGTACCCCTCCTCTTGTTGATAAGGGGCCTGATCCTTCCTCTTACGACTCGAGATCCGACCCCTCATCATAAAGACTCGGGGTTGACCACACAAACCCTCTCCGCCTGGAGTTTCGAGGCCTGACCTCTACTCTAGTGACTCGAAGCCCAACCTCTTATCTCCAGGATTCGAGGTTTGTCAACGACTCGGATGATTCCCGACGGATGACGTCTTATCCTACTCCGACTCGAATGGCTCACCCGGCGTCGAGAGCCACTCCCCCCGTGGGTACTCCCCGATCGTGGAATAACTCTTTCCCAACGATTTCCACTGCGAAGGAGGTATAGTCTTATCCCCACACCTTCTGTCGCTGAGAACCGCCCTAGTCAGATACTCCCCGAAGGTGGAGCATCCTACGTACGAACGCGGCGCACCTACGGCATCCGCTACGCAGAAGATGTTGTCTTATTTTTGTAGCTTTAAACCGTGGGGTCGGAAGCGATCTACTCGACAGCCCCCCGTCGATGGGGTCAGTCTACTACGACCATTGTCCGGTCTTCTTTACCCCCTTTGGCTGGTAACCCTAGGATTTTCGGCCCAAGGATTTTTCTGCCCGTCGTGTGCTAGATCGAAAGCAGCTTGTCCTGGACTCGCGCCTATCACGGCACACGTTTGGGACTTTGAACGCTACGTCTCGGATGTTTCCCGACGGTGATGACATCCTACACCGACTCGAGAGGCTCGCCAAGAGGACTACATCATTCTCAAATCCTACGAGTCCAGCTACCGATGGGAGGCTCGTTCGAAAGAGTTCGTCGTAAGTGATGTTCCACAGAACCGGGCCGAGTATTGACCCCTGTGGAACACTCGCCGAAACCTCTTGTGTTCGCAAACCCTCGCCGGCCATAAACTGCAGTTGGTGATTGTGGAAATAACTTTCCACAAGCCTATACAGATATGCCGGGATCCTTATTTGGATGAGTGACGACGCAATCGCTGTCCAACTGACACTGTTGAAGACGTTCTTCACATCCAGAGTGACCACCGCGCAAAAGCGGAGCCCTCTCCTCTTGGTTAACCTGGCTCTGTCCGCTACCTCGATGACCGAGCGGATGGCATCTACAGTGCTGCGACCTCTACGGAAACCAAACCGTTTTTCCGAGAGTCCGCCCTCGCTTTCAGTGTATCTCTGAAGTCGGTTCTGAATCACCTTCTCCAGGACCTTACCCGCTGTATCCAGTAGACAGATCGGGCGATATGCCGATGGGTCTCCTGGACGCTTACCCGGTTTTGGCAGAAGGACGAGTTTCTGCCGTTTCCACGTGTCAGGGTACACTCGTTCCGTCACGTATCGTTGCAACGATGTTCGGAACATATCGGGGAACTTCCTGAATGCCATCCGTTCCGGGGGCCTTCCTCGGTTGGAGAAACATGGCGATCTCGCGATGTTCTTCCACCGTTATCCGCTCTTCGTCGCTGGTGTCCCAGTCATACGGGACTGTTGGACAGCGGGCAACATCGGGCTGTGGGAATAGCTCATTGATGATGACTCTCAGTTTTTCCGGCCACGGTTCAGGTGGTGCAACTGTGTTATCTTCCATAGGCGTTCCCCTGTCCAAGACTCACGTCTACCTGTCCGCGTACTTGAGCGTAGCCGATAGCGGATCGCGTAGTGATCGCTATTCGTGTAAGTCTCGCTTACCCTTTCAATTGCATACCAACCCCGGGCTACCGAAGGTTACATCTACGGTTGACTCGCTCCCGTTCCAGATCCACATTCAGCCTTGCCAGGGTTTCTAAAAGAATTTGACCTCTGGGGGTTGTGAGGCGGCTATCCCATGCATCGGCCCACGCGTTAAAGTCGACAGCTATAACGATGGGGCTTCTTCCCGTAAGCACCTCTACAATCTTGTCAACCATAGTGCCGAACCTCTCCAAGGACCATCTTGGGATCCCGTTAACTTTGGCTACCACCATGCCTTCGTTATCAGTCGTAACCACTTCTAGTTTGGGGAAACTACCTGTTACCGATATCGCGGCCAGTTTGGCATCATCGGTTGCACAATTTATGCCATTCGCGGCTCTACGCGGGTCTGCCACTAGCGCGATGTCCAACTATACCTTAACTGTCATCTGCCGCAACAGCTGGTGAGCTGTGTAGCAGTGGTTGAGGTTAAGTTGGACGGCCTCTATGCTCTTTTGGCGCCCGGGGTGGTACCGCTTGCGCCTTTTTGTAGGCGGGGGCACTTAGCAGGCTTCTTGCAGTTATCCGACTTGTGGCCGGTTTCGCTGCAACGCCAGCATATGCCACTTCTGTCCTTCCCAGTGCAGTCGAACGACTTGTTGCCGATCTCCAAGCACATAAAGCACATATCCGGTTGCTGGGGGATAGATATCTGACAGATAGACCATCCCAGCTTTAGCCGCCCATACCTAAGTGCGGTATTTGCTGCTGCAACCGGAAGTTTGACCAGCCCGACCTGCATTCCAGATCTGGGTGGGCCATTTCTCAAACGAACAGACATCTGGTCAGAGCGGATTTTGCCCTGCTCGACCAGTGCCACCCGCAGTTCTTCTTCCGTCGTGACTTCATCCAGGTTTTTAACCCGGATGGTCACCTCCTTACAGAGGGCATGTACCTCTGCCTTGTCGCCAAGGGCTTCGGCTGCTTAGCCGTAAGGGTCCCACTGGAGTTTCCCGCGCCACGCTTAAGTTCTAGGATCATCTCGCCGGTGCGGGTTCGACGTATTCTCCGAACGTTATCGTCGAGATCGGTGAGGTCCTCGTTAGTACGCATTTGTCGCAGGACGTCTGCGTACGTGCCCTCAGGTGCCGTGATGACAATCGTCTCTCCTCTCTCCCTGACGCGACGTTGCGTCGTTGGGGTCGCGGTTTGGCTTTTTTCGCCTCCGCACCGTTGGGCCTCCCCTTTTTTCGCGATACCGTTTGCCATCTGGTATTTGCGCTCATCGGCTCACCTGCGCTCTCTGCAGGGCCTTCCACTCGCTTGGAAGCGCTGGCCGCAGGATCCTGCCGGATAGACGGATCCTGCGCTCTTTTCTTTGGGCCCCCGGGAGACCCTCTCTTACGTTTGCTGTTGCCGGCGCAAGACGCAAGACCGCTATCTGTTTGGGCGAAGGCATTGACCTTCTCCTTTGGCCTGGCCTCGGGTTCCGCGAGACGGACCAATGGAGTCGGTTTCCGATGGTGTGTCCATAGCAGTGTTCAAAATTCGTTAGCGGGGGTCTTCATAGAGGGGGTGTAGTTCTTTCGGCCGAACGTCTGCATAAAGTAGACACGTTTCCACTCTGCACCACGGGGAGGTGGAACTACTTCGCAGAGCAGGCAACTCTGCGAGGACGCCAAGGACACAGCTGGTCGCACAACTGGTCGAAATGTGACGGGAAATCCCACATCGTCTACACTTGTTACGTCTGTCGACACCATGACTTTCAAACGACCTTACGTCCGAACTCCATTCATCGACAGCATTTTATTGGTTGTAAGTTCTCTTACTGGAGCACATAGCTCTCCTTTAGTATTTGACCCGGTGCTTCTTAGATGCACCGGTACCACATCCATCTTTTGATTTGTGGAACGACACGCTTGATTTGCCGTACTCTATGCTATGCAGTCTGCTACACTTCCTTGGTATCACTTGATTTGTTACACAATTCCAGTCGAGCCTGCAAATTGGTGTTCATCTTATCACCACTGGAAAGAGCTGCTCGAATCATTGGCTGTGATTGCCTTGCATGGTCCCTAGACTGCAATCCTTTTCCCTTACGAGGCCCAGGCTTACACACAAAATTTATGAGGCCGGAATTTAGCAAAATTTTGCTCAAATTTGACCAGCTAAAAAGTTAGCAATGAAATTAGCAAAAAAAAATTACTTAAATTTTAGCAAAATAGTCAAAAGTGTCTGGACTAAGTTTTTACTAATTTTTCAGTAAATGAAATCTTTGTTTGCTAAAATTTTTAGCAAAAATATTTTTACCCCCAAAAATTACTAGGAATTAAGTAAAATTAAAATTTTTAATTTATTCGTTGATTTGCATTTTTAGAGGGATTGTGACTTGAATATATGTAGCAGTACAGCCAAGAAATATTTTTTTTAGTTTATTTTCATACAATTTTTGTCACCTAAATGTTCAGCGCGACCGAATCCGTGCTTCGAGCAAAACATACTCTCTTCGCATTCGCTGATGAAAGCTGAAAATAAAAAGGAAGTATAGTTGAAAAAAAATTACATCAAAATATTTTACACGGTTGACTGACATCGATACAATCAATACAATTAAATTAACCTCAAATTAAGTACCGTAAACTGGGGGAACTTTGATCACTTTTTTCATTCATTTTTGAATATTTTGGAAGGGGTTGCTTTTTCGTAATACCTAAAAGCTTTAAAACCCTTACTGAGGTGAGGAGTATCAAACATGATCATTAAAGGCAGTAAATTCAAACGACATTTGTGGTTATAATTAAATGTTTGTTACGAAACCAGATTACGAGTTTCGGGGTAAATTTGATCACTTTGGTTTAAATGTATCTCAACATCTTCAAATTTATGGTTTTGATGCCATTTAGCACAGAAGGCTCAAAATATCGATAACAGTATTTTTTTGTTTGGACTCGATTGAATTTTTCAACGTTTTGTTTCAAAAACAAATATACTCAAAAGATGGACAATGTTGCTGCATACATTTAGGGGCAAAAATTATAAACATTGCTTTATATTTTTTGGCCTCAAAAACAAATGAAATTATATCTTCATGCAATTCCCTGAGTCCTCGCACTGTTCCTATGTTCTTTTTTTCTTCAAACTTAATCATTTGATAGTGTTTTTAGCCATTTTTTCTATACGAGCTTTTTCATGGAAAATGACCGATTTTTTCAATATCCAAAAATTATCATCAAATGACCATAAAAATAACACTTAAACTAAACCCAAACCAAGAAAAAGTGGAACCTTTCACATTTGACAACCCATTTGCTTCTAAATGCTTAAATTTGATCAGGAGAGATGTTTGTTTGTGAGCCTTCAAAAACCAAGATATTTTAAGATTTTAAAATTACATTTGAAATAATATAGAAAATCTTCTAATAAAAACCAAATTCAGCTTATTTGTAACTTAATTTATAGGCTTTCAAACGTAGTAAACAGTTTTCAGATATTTCAACTTTAAACTTAGTTAATGATGATTATCTGCAAAAAAATCATGTTGATCAAAGTTACCCCGCTGATCAAAGTACCCCCAGTTTACGGTATATCATTAAGACAACTATGTCAGATGGTTTTTAAAACAATAAAGCAATAATTTTTAAAAATTCAGAATTCATGAATAGAATCATCTTTTTTGTTATTAAAATACCATTTTCAAACTCAACCAGGTACGAATTTCAAATGCAAATTTTAGACATCGGTTATTCTTGGATAAATTCAGATTTAGATTCCAAAATGAGATTCAAATCTTAAATTGATAATTTATCATTTGAGATGATAACCGCCCCCTTTACGAAGATGAGTCTCATGTCCTTGCATCATCATTCTTCAATTAACTCGTTAAACAATTTTTTCTCCAAATTACAAACAAAATGTTGTCGATTATTTGTCGCAAGTGCAAAATATATGCATATAGATGGCGTAATGATTTCGGAACTATATTCTTAAACTTAACTTATGGTTTTCGATATTAAATGTAGAAAGAAACATCAGGCACACATATTCTTGAACTGGTGTGAAGGTTTTTCTACAACTGGGTATTTTTTAATCCAAGATCATTAGTGAACCAAATTTAACCAAAATATTTTACAATATTGATAGTCGAATTAGAAATTTAAGAACATAACATAAAGAAAGTCACATCCACTACTGTGATCTGAATACTTGTTGGATAACACAATTTTCATTAGTATAAGGGAAAACAATATTAACAAACAAACCTCCATATATGATTGAAAAAAAAGGAAAAACAATTCCAAATTCTAAATGGAATTTTCTGTGTAGGAAACAGCATCAATTTGCATTTGGTTTCAAGTGCAGTGTATCGGTCAATAAAATAAAAAGAATTAAAACATATTGATAGTGACTTACCCAACTTCCATTCCACCAAAGCTGTTAATACACCCAACATCAGCCACAGCAATCAGAGAAATAACCTGAAAAATATAGTTGACTCTTAGAATGATTTCTTTCAAATTTATAGGATTTTGGTCGTTTGAAAACGAGATAATGTGTAGGTAACTGCCAACTGCGAAAAAATATCCCTGTGCCCATTTGAGTTTTACGGAGGGCATTGCGGGATTGATATGCCCTTTAAAATTACTTACCAACTCCATATAAGAACGAGATGTTTCCGATTGTGGTAAACGCCATTTCGTAACGCACCTCCGCCAACTTCAACCAAGTACAATTTTTGGAATCGTTAATCAAGAATTGCTTAACTTTCCACTTAATGTCGTGTCCTTTCGTTTGGACCTATTTCATCCTTAGCTGAAAAGTAAAGTTTAGTTAAAAATCAATTTTATTTTTAAAGAAAATGTCTTCTTACCGATCAAGTCAGCAGAGTATTGTGTCTTATCTTGGTTCTGCAGCGATTATTACGCATAATTTGAAGCAGCGGCTGGGTGGCCAAGGGATCAGCACCGGCTGTACTATTTAGTGATAGCGGCAGCGACGGTGGCATCGATCCTGATGTTAGCCGGATCGGGGTCAGCCTGGAGGAGCAGTGCCGGCTCGAATCTTTGGGACGTGGGAGCACCAGAACTTTCACCGGCTCCTCACTAGTTTTCTCAAGATTTTCCCGATCCGGATTCCAACTAAACGTGATCATTCTGGACGCTGTTTTGTGGGGTAAGCCTCAGGCGAATGTACAGCCTTGAACGGAGCATGCAAAAACTTTGTCCACACCGGATGTTTACAAGACGCTTCACTGGGACGAGTTCCCCGAGCAGCAAACGGAATCACCATTAGCCGATAAAAGGAATAGAAACAACTATTTTCTTTTTTTATTGCTCGCTTTAAAAATCGGGAACGACCGAACTCGAAAAAACACACCGCCAAATAAACCACCGCGGTTTGAGCACGGACTAATTGTTCGAGTCCGTGCTACAAGAAATACTAAAACTGGTAGCAAATGGGTGTTTTTTACTCAAATTGAGCAAAAGTCATGACAATTTGGGAAAGTGCTAACTCAATAGTAAACAAAATTTTTTGCTAACGGAAAGTAACAGCTCATTTTTGCTAAGTGGAGCCTCGAAAGTTTTGTGTGTAGATCTAGACCGGTATGGTTGTATGTAGTCCTCTTTGCCGCACATCTGTAATTATCAACTGGGGCCCATCCACTACCTTCCGGAACTTTTATTGCGACAATTTGGGATGCCTTTTCCAGCTGGGAACTACTCCAATCAACCATATGCCACCAGCACCAAGTGGTCTAAAGTGCTGTGTCGAGTGAGAGTAGCTTCGATTGTATTCCCCACGAGTGTGCGAACAACCAGTAGCCAGCAGCCGTCTACTAGGTTGCGTACATATGATACTCGTTTGATTTCAAGAGCTATGCATCCGTATGCTATGCTGCTAACCAAAAAGGCACCCCCAATAATACTAGTATCGATCGCCGTTCTTCCACTCACTCTCTTGGGGGGTTTCTCTCATGTTTAAGTAGCGGCTGTTTCAACCGCTCTCTCTTTGTTTTGCGGTAGGGTTAATTTTCCCTCTCCCGGTGCCGGATTGGTGTTCTAATTTTCCGCCTCAGCGTCCCCCCTTTTTCCGTCGGGAGGTTTTCCTTCGTCTTCTTACCACCCATCGTTTTTGTGTGTCGATTTTTTTCGGGTGGAACTCTCACTCACGAATCGAATCGAACGATGGGGTAAAGGCACAGTACAGTCAGTCAGTCAGTCGTAGTGATCTCTCATCGTGTTGTGGTTCCTGCTGATTTTGTGGGGCCCGTCGCCGCGACTTGAGTTCGGGAATGGGAGAGAAATTATGTCTGCCGATACCGACACCGACGACAACGATTGAGACCCAATAGGATATCTCACCACACCAGTCAGTGTGTGTTGATGGGGATTGGAATCCGGAAAAAATATTGTGTATTTTTCGCTATTGCTGGCTCTGGTTTTCGATTGTCGGTAGTCGTCCTCCATGAAAGGAAAAACTTTTTCCCGAGTGCCGCAAGCATTTTTCCGATGGGACAGAAGTGTGTGAAGAAATTGATTGTGATAAGTGAAACTCTAAATTTAAGTGCAATTTGGTCGATCCGAGGACGATTCTGTGTGAAGTTTTTCTAGGGAATGTTGTTTTTTTCTTGGTCGTTTTCGTCGGGTGGCGGTTTTCGATAGAAAAGTTGGTATAGTACTTTTTCCTCTAGTTGTGTTGCATTTCTTTCTCTGCGGCACCATCGAGATTAGCGACGACAGTGAAGACAGAGAAGTAGACGACACGGTGGTATTCTCGGCTTTGAGGAGACAAGAATTTGCGACAACAACGTCGAATGAAGAAGAACAAAAGGGTCTCCCCGCAGCACCGAAAAAGACACGCACTGTGTCTTCAATTTCTTTTTAATTTCGGCCTCTAGAGAGCCAAAATACCAACCAAAAAGCACCGAACGACGGCCACATGAAAGCGGAGAGGTGGCAAATCGGCGAGGAAGAAGCGGTGATATATTTAGAGTTTTAGTTTCTTTAACTCCGACGGCGGTCTCGGTTGATGTTGCTGGTTCCTGATATTCATTACAATTGGACACCCAATCGGTGAAGAAGAAAGTGTTGGACCAATTAGATCAATTATCGGGAAGAGGCGAATCTCTTCCGCGTACTCTGTTCGGACTTCTTTCGTTTCGTGGATTTCTCTACTACATAGTGCCGTATTTAGTAAAAATGGTTACTCGACTTACTATTTGTGATACTTGGAACGGGATGATTGTTGTTCTGTTCCAATAGTGCTGTGCCATATTAGCGATTAAAAGGTAGATGAAAATGTGACAAAATGGGTGCTCTCTTAAGCACTGGGAAGTGACGAGACCTATACACTGGGTGAAAATCAACTATGGCCGAGAGCGTGTGTGTGAGAATTTTCACGATCCCATTGTGTGTGAACCGTGAAGTCGCGTGTTTCTAGAAATTGATTCCAACCACATAAGAGCATAATAAAAGCCGGTCTTCCCATAAAAAATCCCGAACAAGATAATTGGTATTCATATTCCGAAGTCGTGGATCATTAATTACTGTTTTGTCAATATTTTTAACCCCCCCGCCTGTGAGACAAATATTGCGGAGAAGCAGAAGAAAAAAACGTGCGGAGGGAAGCAACATCTTGGTGTGGTGGATCACAAAATACGGTGACAGGTGGCAGAGAGAGCAGTTGGGGTTGAAAGTTGTGCCGTGCTGAACTGCATGTGAGTTTCATGCAGGCCGAAACGAATCGGAGGAAGAAATGAGGGAAGCGGCAAACAGCCAGTGGAAGTGTATCGTTATACTCTCTCAAAAACCATCCACTACGAGAGAAAGAGACTCTCTTCCGTTAAGCGCGGAACTCGGAGAAACTAGAAACTGACCTCCGTCAATTCCGCCCAACCGAATACCCGGTTCCGCTCTCGTCATTCCGTCAAGCCGAACCCGGGACCGCGTGAAGTGTTATGACACGAATTCCGGCTTGTTGGAGCCGCCTCTACTTCTCGTCGTCGTCGCGAGTGTACTCGAAACAAAGCACAACAAAAAACTATGAAAAAGTGCCACCCATTCGACGTCTGTCATAATAGGATAGTTTAAAGAAATCTACATTTGCACATGAAGCATAAGCAAGAAAAAAAACTTTTCTATCTAGTTCTCTTGTTGGATTCTATGTGAACGATATGTGACGACTGTGACTGAGGGACCCCTTCAAGAACGTTACAACACTAACCGGCCTTCAGTGTATACTGTGTATAGAGTAGAACAATATCATTTCCGAAAAAGAAGTATAAATACAACCCCCATCCCTTACCGGTGGTTCTTGCTAGTTTACACCTGCGAATACTGTGTCAATCCAGTTCAGCACCTGATCACCGTTTAACGTTCGTTCCTTGGAGGCACTCCTTCTTCTTCATCTTCTTCTATTATGGTAGGCTCAATAATTTTCTGACAGGATATAAGTATGTAGCTTTATATGTAGGGGGGTGTGCACTGTCATGCTAGCTACTCTAGGTTGATTTGTCATTCAGGAAGTGCATTACAAACTATTCTCTGTCACTGACTGGTTTACTTCTTATGGCTTTGGGAACAGCGGGTGGGTGGGGTTTCGTTGAAAGTAGTAAGTTTAGATGGAACTTGTTTCTGGATGAAATGGGTACTGTGCTCCCAAAGAACTTTGGAAGTACAGGGTGACAGTCCGGTCACACAGGAAAACCTCAATATCTCAAAGAATAAGAAGAAAATCTGAATCTGGCTTTCATAGCTTTATTCAGTAATTCATAAAGATACTTCACAGACGATACCTCGGAATTACACCACCTTTATCTGATCGAACCAGCTTCAGACGTCTCGGAAAGTCGTCGCAAGCGGCGCGCACCTGTTCCATCGGCATCTCGTACCAGATTTTCGTGAAAACTCGCTTGAATTGCTCCAAATTTGCTATTTTATAGTCATTCAGCTTCGACATCATGTATCCCCACACGTAACCATCCAGTGGATTCAGATCCGGAGACGACAGAGGCCATTCATTCTTCGAAATGAAATCGGTGAAGTTTTTCTCACACCACGCCTGAACAACCTTTGCGGTGTGGGATGCTGCGCTATCTGTCAGGAAGCAAGACTGACGTCTTATTTTGGAACCGGGAAACGTTCAGCTTGTCCGCAGAAGCTTGCTGGAGCCTCACATTCCAAACTCGATCATTTTGGCGATTGACTGTTTGCTCTAAAACGAACAGCTTCTCGTCCGAAAAAAAGAGCTCGTCATCTGCGCGCCAAACCAAGCAGCGATAACAGCTGCCCTTAACTCTGCCATGGCTCACAACTCAATGTAAACAAACTGCACAAAAACGAAACTCTGCCACTTTGAGCAGCAAGGTTAGCCCTTTCATTTGACATATAGAAGTCACCAGAGAGATGCAACGTGTAGGCTACAGGCGACCCCAAAAAAGTGTGACCGGACTTTTTTGTCACCCTGTATGTGGGGTGAATTCTGTCAGTTTTGTCGTTTAATAAGTTGTTTGGAAACTGAGACTTTATTTATTTATTAATTGATGATCCAAGGCTAATGCCTTTTATATGAATTTAAACTTAAAAATTAACATTGACCATACTTTTAATTTTATTTAAAACACTTCCTAATACTACAGGGTTGCTAGCGAATCGGGAAAACCGAGAATACCGGGGAAAACTTTGGAATTTCATCGTGTCACAGGGAAACCGGGAAAAAAACGGGAATTTCGGCACATCACCGGGGGAAAATTGTCAGGTTTGAAAATGTTTCACTGAAATTCCAAAATATTTTTAAATTTATATCTAAATGTTAGAGTAGTTTCGACAGTCTTGATATAGATTGACAGTATCAACGCTTATTTCCGTTCATTAGTTTACAAACGAAGTTAGAAGCGTGCTCCATTTACAAGCATAAACAAGCATAACTCAAATGTTATACATTTCAAAGCGAAACTATAACCAACAAAATTAAATACAAAATGTTTGGTAACTCAATGATACCAAGTTTGTACAATTTTAACCAGTGATTTCTGATAGATATAGAGCGTGTCGAATTTTAGTGTTTCTCGGAGTAGATTTCTTACAGGGTTGCTAGCGAACCGGGAATACCGGGAAAAACTTTGGAATTTCATCTCATCACCGGGAAACCGGGAAAAACCGGGAATTTCGGTACATTACCGGGAAAATTGTCATGTCAGGAAAATTTGCACAGGATTTCAAAAATATTTTAAAAATATTTTCTAAATTTAAGGGTAGTTTTCGGCAGTTTGTTTTAGATTTATGGTTTACTCATCACTTATTTTCGTTCGAGATATCTAATTTTTTCGCTTTCCGCAAGAGCGCTGCACTTACAAGCATAACTCAAATGTTATAAATTTAATAATGAATTTATAATCTACTAAACTAAACACAAAACGTTCGGTAACTCAATAATGTCTGCTTAATTTGGGCCAATAGTTTCTGCTAGGTATGTAGAGTATCGAATTTCGGTGCTTTTCAGCGTAGAATTCTAACCTTTTAGCTCATCTAGGTTCCGACTACCAGTTTTAGTTTTCGGTGTCAGTGTTTGATATACGAATTTCATGCAAATGCAAATATTTTGGTAGCGTGAGACATTTAAGCAAAATTACGTTTTTCTGACGAAAGGAATATCTTTTCCAATCTAATGATTTAAAGTTTTGTAAGTCAAATTCCCATTCAAGTTGACAAGATGTTTTAATATTGTGTAGGTATTGAAGCGGCTTTAGCATTGACTATTGAATTTTCTACAGCCGAATCAATATCTTCTATTGAATTCAGGGGAACGTTTACATCTAAATTACGTTCAATAAAATTCCTATATCGCTCCCAGTCAGCTTTTTGAAAGTTAAAAGTTGATTTTAAAGGGTTTTCAATGGGACATTGGGATAAAGAAAAAGTTACTGAAAGGTGATATGAATCGAGGTCCGCATGAGTAACTAAGTGACTACAATGCTCGCCTAAATCCGTTAGAACCAAATCAATTGTGGAAGGATTTCTAATTGAAGAGAAACAAGTATGCCCATTAGGATATTAAACAATATAATAACCTGCAGAGCAGTCATTAAATAAAATATTCCCATTTGAATTTGATGAAATATTATTTCAAGATCGGTGTTTTGCATTAAAGTCACCAATAATAAAAAATTTAAATCTGTTTCTGGTGAGTTTTTGTAAATCTCCCTTCAAAAAATTTTTCTGTTCACCGCTACATTGAAAAGGCAAATATGCGGCAACAATTATAATTTTCCCCATAGAAGTTTCTAATTCAATTCCAGTTGTTTCTAAGACTTTTGTATTGAACGAAGGAAGAAGTCTAAATTTAAGACGACTATTGATGACAATAGCTACACCCCCACCTTGTCGATCAAGTCGATCATTTTGCAAAATTTTAAAGAAAGCATTGCTTTTCAAGTTATTGTCTGGCTTAAAAAATGTTTCAGTGATGGCAGCAATATTTATGTTTTGAGTTTTCAGAAATAAAAAGAATTCATTTTGGTAAGCCAGCAAAGATCTAGCGTTCCAATTCATAATATTTAAATATCTATTTGGATCCATGAGGGAATCGTAAAGTCATAATAATTTTGTTAGCATAATTAAAAGAAGTTTGGAAAGCTTCAAACATTGAATTTGCTTTCAACATAAGTTGCATCATTTCCATTAAATTTTGATGTAAAAATTTTAATTTTTCCTCAGTAATCTCACCCAAATCAACAAAATTGTTAGGATCAAAAAATGAAGGAGAAGAACAGGTATTTGAATTTGAATTTCGGGAACCTTCCCAAGCCTAAGCATTAACGTTGAGACTTGGGTTTTTCCAATTTTTGTTAGTTATACCTTAATAGGGCAACCCATTTTCAACCACCTCTGAGAACGTTAAACAACGAGTCTGTGACGCAGAATCAGTACAGGTAACATAAAATTCACTTCGAGCATTACCTAATGTCGGCCGAGTCTGACTGCGAACAGGCAGATTGTTTGCCGGCCTGACGTGTGAAGACGAAAAAGAGGAAGGAGGAGAAGAAACTTTCTTGACAACTTTGGGATTTTTTCTAGAAGCAATAATTTTTTCCCTAACGGGACAGTCTATGAAATTCGAGGAATGATTACATGCGCAATTCGCACACTTGAAAAATTCTGTTTGTGGTTTATCACCACCAAAAAGGCATTTAGATTTTTCATGATCGAATGAGCCGCAAAGCATGCATCTGGCATTCATTCTACAATTTTTAGTGCCATGACAAAAAGCTTGACAACGACGACATTGCGTAATATTTTGTAAAAAATTGGTATGGGATTTACGAAAAGGTTCAAATTTTACTCGACAATGAAACATAAGACGAGCCTTTTCCAAAATTTTCAAATTATTAACCTGATCCTTTTTAAAATGGATCAAATAAAGTTCAGGAGCAAAACCAACACTACTGGTATTATTCGTGTTGGTTCTTTTCCTCATTTGAATTACTTGAATTGGAGAAAAACCTAACAAAGAATTTAATTCAGTTGTGATCTCATCCGGTGTCTGATCGCCGGTGAGACCACGAAGTACAACTTTAAAAGGACGATCACCTCTAGTGTCGTAAGTAAAAAATTGATGTTTTTTATTATTCAAAAAATTTAAAAATTTTTGAAAATCATTGAAAGATTCCGCCAATATACGGGGAACTGCTTCGACCGATCTGAAAAGAAATCTTCACATCCTTGACGGAAGCGACGATTTCTTTCCGAAAGGCATTGAAGTCCGGAATCGTGACCGTAATTGGTGGAAACTTCGTTTTTAAGAGTATAAGAATATGAATATTTCCTCATCACCGAAGTTTTGATGGACATCGAATGAATTGGAAATTTCAACTTTTTTGGGCGATGGACCTGAATTAGATACGATGCGATACGATACGATGCTCCGGCGTACGTGTTGACGGCTCAACGGTACAGATGGAAGTGAAATCAATGTCGTCCTGTTCGTGTATGGTGTAGGTAAAACAGTTAAAGATCATCAACATGTCAAAGTTTCGGACCATCGATGAGAGAGAGCGTTAAAATAGATTGAAAAGATAATCGGTCCTAGGTGACTTCCTTGGGGCACACCGGAGGAGGCAGAGAACTGGCTGGAAAGAGAGTCTCCTGTGAGAACTGTCAATTTGTTCAGTATTATGAAGACTTCAGTACAACTCCAACAATTATGATAATTAAGGCAAAACATATTTTCACTCAGCAAATTGATTTTTTTTTAAACATTCCCCAAACTGTCATTTATCTCAATAGTCTGTTCAAAATTCAGGAACACTGTGATCCTACGATAACTTTTCCGATAATTATTGATAAATTATCTCTGGCCAAATATTTCTAATTCAAATTATTCCGCTAAAAATATATTCTTTGAGTCTAAAATTATTTCCGCCTCGTTCTTGAAACCTTGTATTGTCGGTGATGGATTCATTTTAATTTCTTCTCTCGCTCTCGTCCCCATTCCCATTCCAGGACCCCGCGGCAACGGTCAATCGTGGCGGACGGCATCTACAGCAACGCGCTGTTCATGCATGCGGCCACCTCACATGTCGGCAACATCGTCCAGGTCCAGACGGCATCCGGTATCATATTCGAAGGAGTCTTTCGGACGTTCTCGTCGCAATTTCAGGTATGTACCTAGCTATATTTATACGTGGGAAACAACGAAAGTTGTGAGTTGTGAGTATTTCCTGAGAAAGACCTAAGTGTGGCAGGCGCCATTAATTATTCACCTAAATAGGCCATCCGGTGTAGCCTAGCCAGCAGTCCTCCTGTTAGCCGTGTGTTCAGCAGCATTCAAGCTAACGGCATAACACCCAATAACTAACTAATCAAAAAGACGTGATACCTGGACCAGTCACGTTTATTCCCACAGTTGCGGTGTCGTCTGAAAATTAAATTGTTGATATCGGGCAGAAGTATGCTTTATGACATTGAAGGATTAGTTAGGCAGGATTTTCTTTATTCATAGAGAATTTTTCATGTATTTAACATAGTGTTTAGGCAAGTTTTCTTACAAAATGTAATGAAATAAAAATATAAATCTACGAAACGGTTATTAATCAAAACTTCCACCGGCACAGGTTGTACTGGAAATGGCCCATCGTATTGAGATCGGCCCAGACAACGAGAGCAAAATACTCGTCGATTCGGTGGTGGATCGACTCATCTTCAAACCCGGCGACATTGTTAGTATTTCTGCCAAAGACGTCGACCTAGACTACGCCACACGGGACACCTTCAAGACGGACACGGCCATATCCCGGTGCAACGGAAACGGCCGGCCAGAAGAACGGGAGCTCGAACCGTGGGATGAAAGTGGAGCCCTGAACGGAGATTGCGAGTTCAGTCTGGAACTAGATGCCAATGCAAATGGGTGGGATGTGAATGATATGTTCCACAAGAACGAAACGATTTACGGAGTACAGTCTACGTTTGATCAATCGTTAACCGGGTACACGGTTCAGATTCAGAAGAAGGATTCTGACGACTTCAAAAATCAGGAATCGGAAGCAGAACGAATTGCTAACGAGATAGAAAGCAATCCGATTTATAAGGATAGGATTGATTTGGAGAACGGCGACGAGGAATCGGCTTTTGCAGCTGTTGTCCGACCGGCGAACGCCAGTCCAGTTCAGCCATCATCGGCGAACTCATCTTCAGCACAAAGCTCTAATAGTATGAACGACAAGGGAGGTAGCAGCAACAATAATTCTAGTAACAATAATACAGTGATGCCATCGAACGCGAAGTATATCGTACCGGCCAAACGTAAACCAGGTCAAGCCGGAAAACTAACAGTGCGGAGTACTCCACCTCCAGCTCTTGCAAATAACGGTGCACCACCAAGCCAACAGCAACAGCAGCAGCAGCAGCAACAACCACAACAGCCACCCTCGCAACAACCACAGAGTCCACAGGCACCTCCCCATTCGAAGAATACCTATCCTAGTATGTCGATGCCATCGCAGCAGCAACAGCAGCAGCAGCAACAACAACAGCAGCAGCAACAGCAACAACCCCAATCTCAGCCTCAACAGTCAGCTCCTGTGAATCAACACGGAGGAGGAATGCAACAGCAGCAACAGCAACCTCAGTACGGTGGGATGCATTCGAATCAGTATGGTGGTCATGTTCCACAGCATCAGAACCATCAACAACAACAGCAGCAGCAGCAAGTCCCGCCGCCCCAGCAGCAGCAGCAACAGCATAACCAATCATCTTCAGTTGTAAATAGTAGTAATAATATGAATAAAATGAACGGTGACGGTGGTGCCCGGGACATGTCACAATCTAGTAATAATATGAATGTAAATAGTAATACTAAGCCAATGCCGCAGCGAACAGTTCGGCAGCCACAGCAATACCAGAACACGGCACCGGTGAACTACAGTGAGCCGCCGCCCTCGTTGGGTCCACAGCAAATGCAATCTATGGGCAAACCTCCGATGCACGTTACTCACGGGCCCCATCATGGAGTTGCCACACACATGCCGCCACCACCAGTTGCGGTTGCGGCCGGAGATCCATCGCAAATTCAACCACCACAAGTGGTTATGCAACCACATCACGTTGTGCTGCCGCCTCCAATGATAAACGTTGGAGGACCCGCCCCTCCCCAGCAGCAACAAATGCAACAACCCCCACCACAACCTCAACGACCGGTTGTGGTGCGCTCTCGCGATATGGAAGTCGACAACCTACGCAAATTCCAGCAGGATTTCAAACTTGCACCACCCCAACAACAGCAACCTCCTATGCATCAACAACCGCCCCCGCAGCAACACGCAGTTCAACAAACCATGCAGCAACAGGAGCAATCCCCAATGGAATCCTCCCCTCCGATCGCTCAAAAACACTCAGAACCGCCACCACACCAGCAGCAGCAGAACCAAGCGTCGCAAACACCCTCGGGAATTGTTCACCAACAACCCCCGCAGCATATGATTCAATCTCAGCAACAATCTCAACGACCACCCCAACAACCAACCCCTCCCCAAACCCAGCAACAATCCACATCCACTTCGCCCCCACAGTCATCACTGCACAATAGCAGCAACACCTCCAATTCAAGTCAACAGATCAATACTTCGGCTAGCAGTACCGGTAGCGGTAGTGTGATCAGCTCCAACCCTGCTACCGCCGGTGGCCAAAGTCAGAACAGTTCCCTGCTGGACGTCAGCAACACCAGTGGAGCTTCCGTGAACACCAGCACGGATGGTTCCGCCAAGGTCCCTCCGGTGAAGAAAACTTTCACCCTGAACCCTGCAGCGAAACCATTCACGCCACGTAGTCCCAGCACCCAGAACCCATCACGGTAAGTACCTTAGACCCTAGTCCTCAACAACTTCAAACTTCAGGCGCTTAATAAATTTTCGATCATTTATTTGACCTTGTTTGGTTTGCTCGTCAGCTTTCTGGTTTCATGGGTTCATTACTACTAAAATAGGTATACAACTAACTCTCGTGCACAACCTTTCGAGCAAATCAAATTCCAAAGCACCCAAAACAACGCAATTGGAGAGGGAACTCATCCTTGTACTAATCTATTACCATATATTTCTGGTTACTTTCCTTCCAAACAAAAAAAAAACCATTCACCCCAATCTCCGGGTCTAACGAACAAAAGTCACACGTCTTCTAGCCCGCACACGCCGCAAACTCCGGGGCCGATCATGAGCCAGGCACCGCCGCAACCGCAGCAACAGCAGCCACAGCAGCAGCAACAACCCCCGCAGCAACAAACGGGCTATCCGGGCCAGCAGCAGCACGTCGCCGCCCCGCAGCAGATCATCATGTCTTACATGATGCCCCCGCAGGCCACATTCCAGACAACCCAGCAGCATCCCCACGCCGGCCAGCAGACCCGCATCCGGAAAGGTGGGTTCCGAGGTTTCTGATATTGTTCTCTCTTTTACTATAACACCCCCCCCCCCCCCCCCCCCCTTTGTCTTATATTTTCTCTTTCGTTTCGTTTTTTACATTTTCGATGCGTATTGATTTTACTAGCGATTTGTGGGTTTTTCTTTTTTACGGTTGAGTGTTTTTTTCTTCAAGGTACTTCCCTGAAACAATATTCTAAAATTAAATTTACTTTTTTACATCATTACACATCGTAAACCTAAAGCTCAGCTCCATAAGTCTATTATTTGTTTGTTACACAGAACAGCATTACACAGCGTATCAACAAATCAAGCGTGAGTTTTCAAAAGGACGTATGTCGCAAAAGTAAACAAATTGAGTTACTGTTTGCACGGTATAGTAAATTTTATTTTCTTCTGTATGAATTAACTGTTTGTACAAAAAAAAAATAATATGCCGTTAGCTAAAAAAATATACAAACGACCTATGTCATCTTTTCTCAGTGTTTTCGAAATTCTTCTTTACACCTCTTTTTGGTAAAACGACGCATCTGTCAAAACAAATAATATCGCACACACAGCAGATAGGATCGCAGCAAACCGTCGTATGCGTCAAATCAGATACGTCGGTTTTTTTCACATCATTTCAGATGCGTCAGTTTTAAAATAATTATTATTTTAAAACTGACGCATCTGCAATGATGTGAAAAAACCGACGTATCTGATTTGACGCATAATGAAAACAATTTGTCCAAGCGACGA
This sequence comes from Uranotaenia lowii, assembly GCF_029784155.1. Classification (NCBI taxonomy): domain Eukaryota; kingdom Metazoa; phylum Arthropoda; class Insecta; order Diptera; family Culicidae; genus Uranotaenia; species Uranotaenia lowii. The sequence goes on along the minus strand of NC_073693.1, from coordinate 309,517,763 downwards.
ATCATAAAGGGTGTATGTAAATATTAAACTGTCACAACGACGAATCATTATGGCGTATGTGAAAAAAAACTCAACAATACGGTGTAAAATATTTTTTTTGACAAATTCACTAGGAAACAGCAAAAAATCCAGTATGCTCAAACCTATAATTAAAACATTATTGTTTTTCCTACAGCTGCCATGATAAAACTTGATTCTAGATCAAACAGCTTTAAATAGCATTTATTTATATTAACATAATTTTGTCCCTCCTTTTTCTCAGATTTTGTCTGATGTTACATACGTCCTTTTGAAAACTCACGCTTGAAATATCAGACTCATAGAGGCTATTATTTGTCTGTTACGTTAAACGGAACGGCATTACACATTGTAACAAAAGGGCTGATTCCTTAGTAGAAAGCCTATTGTATGGTATGTCTTTTACCTCATACAGAACATCATTACAAAACTCTCGTCATAAAACTACTCAGCCCTTAAAAGGCTACTATTTGTTTGTCACGTTACACATAACTGCATTACATATCGTAACAACCAAGCTCAGACCCATTAAGGCTACTATTTTTCTGTTACGTTACACAAAACAACATTAAATATTATAAATAGCAACAAAGCTATAACTGGTTTATTATGCCATGTGACATGGCTGATAGGCCATTCTACACTTTAAATACATCCAAATAACACATAGAACAACATTTTCTAACAAAACCAAATTTTGGGATCCAGGTGTCCACGATTTGAATCAGTAAAATCAGGGTTAAACTCAGGATCAAGAGCGGCGATCAGCATTATGATCAAGGATCGGGGCTGAATAAACCAACCGGTTTATAATTGAAATGAAAAATTATAAGTGATTAGGATCAGGTTAATTCCTGGAGGATCTGGAATCCGGGTTCAAGATTGAAGGTCAGAATTAGAATCCGAGTTCATGAACCCGAATCAAGATACTGGATCCACAACCAGGATCCGGAATCATGAAACAAAGTACGAAAATAGGATCGGGATTAAAACAAAATTAAGGACCACAATCAAGAATCAGGATCAGGAATCGAGAATGACGATCCAATAACAATATGAACAATATGATCAGAGTCAGGATGAGTCTCATAATCAAAGTTGACAACAGATTCGAGATCATTTCATTTAGCGTGGAAAGTCGGTAATCGCTAGTTCACTGGTGGCATGGGTTCGATTCCCAGTACTGGGTGTAAAATGTTAATCTTAAGTTTTCCAAGTTTTCAGTCAGTGAAAGATTGTAATTTTTTACAAAAAAAAACTTTGATAAAAGGCTAAAGGAGTGTTTACTATTTTCTCTCAGGAGCCTCCGTTTTTTTTTCCTGTGGGACACACATCGCTAGTACAATAATCAGTATCGATTGAATTCAATCAAACACTTCTACATAAATGTCAATATTCAGACATACCTGTGTAGAAGATGAGTAAAATGTAACAAATATTTAATACGATTATTTCCTTCCAACAGTACCGGTTGCAGCCCAGATACAGGTTGCCGCGGCTACTGGACAGCCGCTGGTGGCTCCCGGACCAATCCAGATGCTGCCTCCCTACCCGCCAACTTTCCACCATCAGCCCTTCCAGCCGGCGCCGTCATTCCCGCAGTACCGAATCTATCACGAAAGCCCGCAACCCACGCAGCTCCAATACCTGGCCCCGACACCGCCCTCCACGACTCCCTCGCCCGGTCAACCCCATCAGCAGTACCACCCGGGACCGCAACCATCTCCGGCAGCGGCCGGACCGCAAGCCTACGCTCCCGCTCACCAGCAGCAGCCTCCGCACTATCCGATGATGTGCCCGATCGTGGCTGCCCCACCCCAGATTATGCCCACAGTTTATCCGAACATGGCGCAGCAGCAGCAGAACCATCACCAGCAAAATCTGCACGTGATGCATGTCGCGCAGCATCCTTCCGCTCAGTAGCATAAATTCAACGCCAGTGCTAGCACCAGTCTTCATCACCATGTCCATCAACAGCAGCAACAACAAGGTGGTAGTCTAAATGGTATCAGCAGTGGTAGCAGCAGCGTTACCACGACCCATCCGCAACAACACCATTTACACCACCATCATCAACACCATCAGCAAACGCTGCAGCATCAACAGAACGTAGGAAATGGACATCACCATTCCCATCATGGTACATCGTCGTCGTCGTCCTCGTCGTCAACGGTCGGAGGAGGAGTGGCAACCATCTATGGTGGAGCTGCTGCTGCTACTGCTGCTGCCGGTAGCAACAGTCACAGCTACCAAGTCAACCATCACGGAGGCGGCGTCCATCACCTGCATCAACAACACGGCGGCAGTGGCGGTGCAGCGACAGCAGCATCCGGTGGTCACAGCGGCGGATATCATCAGCATCATCATCACCATCACCATCATCACCAATCCAGCAATAGTAACGGAGCGACCGCGGCCGCCGCCACTTATTCGACGATGGCTGCCGCCGCTGCGACCATGTCCTACGGTGGGAAAACAATCAAAAACTAACTTCGTTGAACCATCAATAGTTTTTTTTTTCTGGTTTTTGGTTGAGTTGTTGAATGTTTTCCGTTGATAGTCTCAGCTTATTGCACATACTCTTCATTCATACAAAACACCATTATTACTAAAACATTAAAAAACACTTCCCTAAAACAAACATTTTCACAAAAACACAAGTAAGATTAGACAGCATCAATGTGACCCTCGGGGCGGATACTGTTCTTTGCTATCTATTGTGCTACAACTAAAAGTATTGTAAAACGAAGAAAACAGAAAATTGTAAAGAGTGATGAGCAATGCAAGGGGTTAGGTTTTACGATAATGATAACGGTTGGTTGATTGGCGAGAAATGAAGGAGCAGAAGAATGGTGTTGCAATATAACCAGCCGGCACTGGAGATCTATTTGTTTTTTTTCTTATTCGTGTGTTCACATAAGTATTTATGGTGGAAAAATTGTCATACTGACCTTAGGCTGCAGGAACTTGAACTACCTAGTTTGGAAAAGATATGAAATCAGAATGCTTCGTTACACTCACTGACTGTTTGCCTCAAATGTCCAATTGTGCTGATGGTTTTTATAGGCTATCAGCTTTATCTAATTTTTTTATGATCTGCCAAAATTCTCAAGTCAAGTTTTCTTTTTAAAATTTAAAACAATCTGAATAAGTAAGTATAAATCTGATGAAGAAAGAGAAACACACTATTGATAAGAGTTCAGCTTATATTTGTCAAAGAGGGTAACAAAGAATATAGGACATATGTCTTGAATAAGCTGATCATCTTCTAAAAATTCAAAAATTAGGTCCTATTTTTTGGAAATCTTAGAAAAAGTGATCTTAGTTTTCGTTTGGTTTTGCCATAAACTTCTGGTTGAGCGTTTTTCAAAATTAGTGTGTTCTGGATTCTGAATATGTAATTTTTCCAAACGGAGTTCTATAAATTTAATTTTTTTCTGTGCATTTCTTGAATTGAACTTAGAATTAATCTACTTTGAAATTGACAGTAACTTAGAATTAATCTATTTTGAAAAGATTAAATTAGCCAACAATTAGCTCTTTCTTCATAAAATTTATAAACATTGGCGATCTTGAAGCGAAAGACTTCTGAAGTTTTTGCAATCTCTCTTCAAAAATTTCATATTTTTTTATCTAAGATTTTATAAAGAGATGAACCAGCTGAAAGCTGAAATTCTCTATAATAAAGACATTAAAAAAAATATATATGACTTTATGCAAAGTTTGAATTTTCAAGCCCATTTTTCGGTTTTTTATTAATAAAAATCGAAAAATGAAGCAAATTATAACATCTGAAAACAATCCTTCTTAAGGACAACACTTTAAATAATGAGACATCAAAAAATTGTAACGAAGCATCTTCATTCTTATGATATGGAAAGATAAACAATTTTCCAATCTCACAAGTTCAGGCTGTATCGCAAATTGAAGACCTTAGACAAAACAATAAACACAACAAAAGATTTTCGCAAAAATAGAAAAAAAAACCGCCCACGCAACAGAAACGAACAGAAACAGAATATTTTTAGACCATTTTGTTGACCCTACTAAGCTATATAATTAGTTGTTGTTGTTGAACTACGATTGGTTATAATGGAAGAGAAGAGGAATGAAAAACATGACGGTGCACCAGTTAGCAATCGTGTATCTACCTATTTGCCTGTTGTCAAATTAAGTTTGGCTCGAACTCATTCTCAGAGTTGTCTATTGTTTGCCATTTTTCTCTCCGCAAGTTGTGAGTCGATGAGATCAACTCGAAATTCGAACGTTTCCCCTTAGAACGAGTTAAAAACCTATGTATTATAAGAAGAACAGAAAGTATTCAATTTAAATGATCATTTGAACATCAGAAAGTCAGATACACGATTGCTGCTTGGCAGAAAAAACGTCTCGTAACGAATCTAGCAAAAAGCGAACAAAAAGCATAATTCAACAAAATACTCTTCTTAAAAGAAGACTTTGATTGCTAAAATCTAGGAGAAAAATCTTTGAAGATCGTTTGAAGCAAATGTATTGCAAGCGTGAAAAGTTTTACTGAAGTATTGTGCAATTACATTCATTTTCTTTTTTTTTTCTTCTAAAAATTAAGACTTGTTTGTTCATTTAAGAATTTGAATCTTTTGCAAAATATCTCTTCGAACTCGATTCAGTTCTATCTCTTTAAGAATTATCCCTTTAATTGAAAAGTATCAGAATATAAGCAAGAAAATCATAAGTGTCAATGAGTTATTCATCGAATTAACAAATGAAAACATTCTTCGGTATTTTTTTGTTAATTTTAAATAAGATCTAAGAGCAATTTTCAAAAGAATCACAGCTATTACGACGTCAAACTTTTTTTGAAATAAAAATATATCGTTATTTGATGCGATATTAGTTTGGTATGATAAAAAAATATATCATGCTTTTGAAAAATCTGTAATAAATTTGCAAAAAACTTTCCTAAAATGATCATTTAATTATTTAGAGAGTATTGGATGTCAGTCAAAATGTTTGTAACTTTTCCAACAGATCCGTTAGAGATGAGACCAACTCAAAAAGGAAATGAATGTAACAAAAAAACTTCAAAACAAAATAAAAAAAACTACGCGACTTAACTTGCTAAATACACAAACACGGACGACACAAATACATAAAATAAAAATGCTTTTATAATTAAAATAAAATCCATCACCACAGACACGAAAAACAGGAGAAGTAGGTAGATAAATTCGCCAAACGCCGGAAATCACTTGCGTTAAACTGAACAAAGTAAAAGAGAAACAACAAATGAAGTGGAAAAATGTAAGTAATACGAGAAAAAACTGGACAGCTCACTGATGAACGAATGACGGCGGCAAAAGCGAGACATGCGAGATATATCCTTCAGAGGAAAACTTACATTATTAATAATAATCTCTAGATTAATAGATTTGATTGCCCGCGTGAAGTCTTTGCGAACGCGAACTGAGGAAACGAATGTGTGAATCTTGTTTTTTGTGTGTGGTCGAGTGCAGAACGAACAAGAGATGAATGTGATTTTGTTTTCTTTGAATTAAGAAGAGAATGAACAATATCGAAAGACAAAACCAGATCGTCTCGGCAACGAAATATCAGTTGTTGAGTATTGTCGAATAATATAGTACAGCGTGAAGGAGGAGGTGTAACAAAAAAAAACTAAATAGCCAATGTAACTTATTGAAAGGAAACTAACAACTCTATAGGAAAGAAATTGAATAAATGGTTTATGGCCTCAGATGAGGGAAAACGCGTGAACCGCTAGGAATGTGAAAAAACACAAACTACTAGGCACTATGGAAGCGAGAAGTAGAAGGAAGGATCAAGCAAATGGATTATACTCGTCTGGAGTGGATCCAGAAGCGACTACGCCACAATAAAAAAAACGCAGAGAGCAAGTTGATAATCTCTCTGGCATCCAAATCGGTGCTAAATTACTGCGAAGCGAACTAATTAATTCGGAGTGTGAAAAAAGTAAAAAAAAAGAATGAAAGAGGTACTGGAATCGTTGAAAAGGGAAAACTAAATCGTCAAAAGACGAAAGAAATTGAAGCAAGAAAAACCAAAACCCGAGAAAGGAAGAGAAATGATTTAAAAAAACAAAACATGTTAAACATGTTAATCAAAGTAGTTAAATAAGGAGAGTGAAAAGAATCGGAATAACAAACACTTTGTGAGAATATCGATGAAACATAACTACATGAAACAAAACTGGCGATCAAACGAGACATCGTAATGTCAAAAATAGGTTCAATTTTTGATGGATTATTCATTCAAAATTCGATTATTAGCTGGAGTATTGGTTGCGAATATGATTTTTGTTTCAAAGTTAAAAACGCATTTGCCTATAAGTGAACATGATCAAGAGAATGACCATGTGAAGCACTTGAGTAAAACTTTCATTGGATATTCGCATTTGAATTTTTCCCGGAAAAATGAAGAAACCTTACATTTGTTCAAACAAAATCAACACACTGAACAAGAATCGAAGAATGAGAATCGCCTTAGCATCATCATCGTCATCAGTAAATGAAAAAAAAATCTATCATTCACATGAAAACAAAACAAAAAACATCCCGTAGAACAGCAAAACATCGGAAAACCAGCAAAAAGCAAACAAGTAGGAATAAAAAAAAACATCAAGAAGAATAGTTTTCCATACGAAAACGGAACCTTTGAAGAAGTAAAGAAAGTGAAAGTAAATCGTTACACAAAGAAAACATCAAACGGAAGGAAGATGACGAAGAATGGAAAGAAGAAAAATCAAATCGAGAGGATGAAAACTATTTTTTGTTATTTTGTTTTTTGTTTGTCTCGCACACGAAGCAATCTCTCGAAGGCAGCAGCCTCCCCACCTCCCGAAGTTCTTATATTCTGGCAACACACGGATGTGAAATTTTTCCGGAAAACGATGAAGCTGCTGCAAACAAGATTTCTGAGAGAAAACGAAATCGAGAGAAGATGGAGACGGAAAATATTGTTTTTATGATTATGAAAAGATCATTATTTTAAGTGAAATAGAAGAAAAAAAATTGAAAATATAACAAAAAAAACGCTGAACCGAATATTTTAAAAGTCTTAACTGTTGTGTGCCGAAATTGTCCTGTTCCCGTAACCACTCGTTTGAACACCAAACTTTTTAACGCGTTATCTCTCTACGTCTTTATCAGTGTATTGAAGCCTCTAAATTTTGTGCGAAGGCGTGCTCCTTTTGAGTATAGTGTCTTCCGAAGTTCAACAATGATATTGTTACCATGTGAAAGTTACTATTCTAATCAGATTCATTGCTGCCACATTATTCTAGTGATTTAGTGGAAAGTGACGGACTAACCTTCCGAAGAAATAGGCAAAGGTGCAGGAGAGTTCAGAAGAAGAAACGGGAGAAAAAAAGGTGTGCGCTGAAATAAGTGGATCGGTCTTGAGAAGTGGAAGCTATTTGAAGGTGAAATAAAAGAGTATAAGAAAGTTAAAAGGTGTTATTTACTAGCGAAAAGATAGAACTCCAAAGTCGGGTATTAGTGGAATCAACCTGGTACAGAATAATAATTTTACGGTGAAACAGTTAGGAAGAAAGGTGAAGTGCTAGTTGTTTTTACGTAAGTCGAAAAAAGTTTTTGTTTGAATCTCCAGCGTCGATTAGCTCCGGATCTCTTCAGTAGGCTTATCGGAAGTGCCTCCGGAGAACTGTTTCAGCCTGCCGTAACAGCTTGATGAGTTCCACATCGAGAGTCTGGTGTCCAGTAGCAATGCCAGCAAATCAAGATAAACGCGTGACTCCAACATATCCAGTAAGACACCAAGACTTTGTGATGCGGAGGGAATCAAGAGCCAAGGCCTGAAGCCGACATTTAAGGTAGGACAGATTTATCTTTTTTAGGGATTTAGGAAGAACCTTTTAAGAGAGTCGATTCTGAGGTTTGAAAAACTTCTCAAATTTGTTTGCATTACTTTTTTGTGCATCTATGATAGTGTCTATCTCAGAGTTTACCGAATTTATAATATATTCGGTAAAAATTACCGATTTTTTGATAAATATATGTTATCGACATTTTCATGAACTTGTAGTGAAATTTTACGTTCCAAAGAACATCCATTTGAAGCTGCAAATTTCTTTTTGATTTGTTCATCCTTTTAAGGAAAAGAAAAGGTAGATCATCTGAGAAAAGTCAACTATAATTTTTTGCTTTACTTTGTCGGTTGATTAAGAAAAACTACTTTTCAAAATATAGGAAGAATGAGAATTTAACACTCATATCATATCAATTCTTTAAGAATTTTGACATGGAGGCTTTTGATTTTTTCTCCTCAAACGGGAACTTTCAGCTGCTTAGTTTTGGCTAGTTGGATTCTGTTGAACATAATCCCAAAAATATTGTTAGTGTAATTACATAATCCATAGTTTACGGACAAGTTATACACGTTTGCTTATCGAGCAATGATGTTTATTTTATTATAAAATTTATAATTATATAGTATTATAAAATCATTTTTTTCTAACTCAACTAGTTAGATTTTATATTTTTTTCAGATTGGTAAAATTCAATTTTAAAATTTTCATTCCGTTTTTTATGAAATTTCAAACTTATTTTAGATTTCAATTTAATGGTGAAAAAATTATTGCTGAAATATATAAGAACGTATGTTGTTCAAACTATAAAGAGAGTATACACAGCAATTTTTTTTTTGCTGGAAACCAGCAAAATTTTGCTGGAAACCAGCAAAATTTTGCTGGTTTTTGTCCCGCTGACTTTCCAGCAAAATTTCCAGCAATTTAATTTCCTGGAAAAATCAGCAAACGTTAATGCTGGCTACCAGCAATTCAAATTGCTGAAAAATCAGCAATTCAGATTGCTGGAAACCAGCTTTTTTCCAACACAACCGGTCGTATTTAGTATCAAATTTATATTTCAATTCAAAATTATTATTTTTCAATAAGGGATTTATTTATTTCGAGAAACACAATTTTTTACAATTTTCTAACATCGGCTCTGCAGATGCCCCCCCCCCCCCCCCCGCCACATAGATTCTTCATTTACCGATGTTCGTTTATTTTTTACCGAAAAAATTACCGAACAGTTTAACGATTTACACATGTTAGGATTTCGGTAAAAAAAATTACCGAACTCGGTAATTTTCGTTTACTGTGTAATTTTTGTAGAACTGCTGTAGTATCTTAAGTTCAAAATATTTTGGTCGAATTTCGTCAGATGATTGTGGGTTAGTTGATCTGGTTATAACACAGGGTAACAGCATTCTCGGTGCCGAGAGGGGATTCCACTTTTTTGGTCACATCCCGAACTAAAGCAGGCTTCTTACTGGCGTAAGCACACATGGCATTCCGGTCCAAAGTTTTGTCCACCGGACCCTGTTTCCGCCAAGTTTTTTATTAACCGCTTTCTCTCTATACTTCCGAATCGCATTTTGATGACATATTTTTTTTTATATCATTTTTGCTTGATTGAACAATGTTTACATATAGGAAAGTAAAACAAGTTGAATACTTTATAATTATTCAGATTTGAGTAACCATTATTACAAGCATTGGTAAAAATTTATTAAATATTTAGAAAAAAAAAACTAAGAGATTATGTTTGCGGTTCAAATAAGATTTTTACTCTTGTTAACTCTCTTGTAAACTGAATTTTTACTTGAAGATTAAGTTCAAGTTCTTTGACCATCAAAAATTTATTCATTTTAAATATAAATCCAGTGAATATTAAAAAAAAATAAAATCGAGATTTCAAAGAACAAAATCTTCAAAACGATCTAAATTTTTTTTTAATATTTGTGATTTCTTCTGGTTTGGGTTTCCAAACTGACTATAATATTATAAAAAAAATTGATTTTGAGTCCAAATCTCCTGCGATCTCCTGCAATTAGAATCTTCAATGAAATTCTCTCATTCATATTTTTATTTTGATCAAAAAACTAAACTTCGAGCTGAATCTTTAATTGAATTTTTAATTCACAGTCCGAATCTGCATCCTGCCATTTAAATCTGAGTTCGAAATCTGAATTCCGAATTTGAAAACGACATTTTAATATCCTTTCCAGATCATGATTCCTTTCAATTATGAACCAAAATGCGACATTTGTATCAGAGCCTTCAACTAGATATCTCTTAATTGGATTCTGAATTTTTGGCTTGGATCTAAATGAAAGTTGCGAATGATGGATGAAACTGTTTCCGATTTTCTAATTATGGATTACAATTATGAAACATTTTTAACACATTAAGGACGGCTAAGAAATCTGACATTTCAAATAAAGGAATATGGAAAACGCATCTAGTTTAAGTTTAAAAGGCAAAACCAAGATTCGAATCAGGATTTTTTTGCCATAATTGCCCTCGAGAAAAAAAAGAATCACAATTTTATCCCAATGATGATCTAAACTGAAACAACAAACAGGATACCGAATCCAAAATCTGATCACACATCGAATTTAAATGTTTATAAGGAAATTTGGAATCACAAAATTCGGAATGATTCTAACCTAAACGTTACAGATACTTTTCCACATGTGTTCGGGCTACTTTTAACAATATCGGAAGTTTTTCTTAAAAATCATGAAGAAAAACAGTTGAATTTTTTTTTATGAAAACACATCAGTAAATTTTCATTAATATTTTAAGCTTCCAAAAAATTGTTCATGATCATTATTTTGATAAAATTTGCTCAAAAAAATAGACGCAAAATACATAATTCTTAATTTAAATTTCATAATCAAACATTTTTCAAGTGAAATAAAAAAAAGGCAATCTGGCAAGTTTAGTCTAGCCTTATTAAAATTCGATATTCGATACGAAATTTCTTTCAACAAGCTCAAAAATTTTTTTCAAAAAAGTGTTGTAGAATTGTGGACCTGAGATAAGATAAAAAGGTTTTAGCTTAAGTTCTGAATAGAGATTAGGCCGGAACAAATATCAATTTCTTTTTTTGTCACACACCCCACACACAAAATTTTCAAAAATCTCGAAGGGGGGAATAAATAAAGTTTTGAGTATTTTATGGAAATTTTGAAAAAATTGTCAAATTTCCGAAAAATTACAAGAACAAAACACAATTTGGGGAAGATGTGAGTTTAATCACCATTTGTATTCTTGATTTTATTGAATTTTTTTTATTAAAAAAATTACTTGATTTATAGGTTTTGAGCAATGAGATAGTATGCAATTTTGTTGCATACAAAATTTCGTGCAATTTATTCCAATTTAACATTTTTTTGCATTATTTTTTATTATCCCCCCTCGCGATGTTCAACTCTGAGTGACAAAAGAAAGAAAAATTTGAAATTTGTTTCTGCCTTATTACTCTTGAATCATTTTTATCGTTTATAAAAAAAAATAAATATTTGAAATTTTGAGAAAGTTTCGCTTGACATTTTAAAACCCTCATGGGGGCCTAACTCCAAACCCAAAAGTGTGAAACTGACCCTAATTGATCTGATATATGAGATTTTTTTTTCCATCTTCGGGGTGCTTAAATAAAGAAAATGTATCTAAAACCTCCTGACGAACATTACAAACCATCAAACATCCAACAGTGTCAAATTTATTTTCTGTTTGACAAAATAATTTCAAGGTTAAAATGTCTTAACGTACCAGCACACAGAGGTTCAAACTCGAAAAACGTGATCCTGGGCTCATCATCATCAAGATATTAAGCCTTCAAAAAGCCCATGCTCACGTTTTTAGAGTTTTAAACCACTGTGCAGCGAGGTGTTTTTGTCTGGATAGACTCCATTCTTGGAGCATAGGGGGTGTATTTTTTTCCGGTTTAGTGTTACAACCAGTGCTGCAAATTTTCTGAAAGCACAAATGATATTGACTGTGATTTTCTATCAGTGTAAAAAGCTTGAACTGAAATGAACTGAACAGAAAAGTCAACAAATATAAAAGCTCCTGATCGGCTCGGTCATCTTCGTGCTCACGGCAAGCTTTGCGAGTATGTCTATCAGTCAGTAGAAAGCTCACTCGTAAACCCGAACTAACTTGTTTCACTCGACTGCTACGAAAGCGTCTTTCGCTTAGGCGTTTCTGTCACTCACTGCTTTCGATCAGTGAATGCAGCTTTAGCATTCAGTCAGTGGCCCTTATTCTGCGCCGCGCGTGACGTGATGATAATTGAGTCACCCAAGTCACCCTATTCCAGCAGTCGGTTTAGGTGAGAAACGTCACTTCGGATGAACTTTGTGAGTTCTTACCCTATAATCGTAGTCACCGTGGGTGAGAATTGTCGCATTCGGGTGACGATTTTAGGTGAGGATTGTCGGTATGGATTTAGGTACCGACTAGGTAAAATTTTAACAGAAATTCATGTCAAAAGAGATTTTAAATGATGTAAGGGATACGACAA